>NC_143396.1:212136972-212448431 GCF_052110815.1 Crocodylus siamensis
TTTTCTTCTCCCTGTCTTCAGATCTTCCTTCATTAAGTTTCTTACAACTTTAGATCATTGGCAGGTCTAAAACTTTCTTTAGAAGTACAATTTTGGCTTGTACAGACTTGTTTTCAGGCATATAACAAAGCAATTAACTGCTCTCTGTTTAAATACCAGTATCAGGCTTATGAGGCAGGCTTGCATTTATAACTTACATTATTATATTTGTTTTCATGACAAGGACATTGGAATCATGGAATCATAAAAAGTAGGGCTGGAAGGATGCTGAGGAGATCATCTTCAAGAAAGGGAGGAAAAAAGTCCTGGGAACCTACAGGCCAATCAGTTTTACCTCAATCCCTGGGAAGATTTTGGAAAAAAATATCAAAGAAACCATTCTTGACAGGCTAACAGAAGGCAACATTCTGAGGAATAGCCAGCACAGGTTTGTTGTGGGTAGAGCTTGCTTGACCAATTTAATTTCCTTGTATGACCAGGTGATGTATCGCCTGGACAAAAGGGAAAAGGTTGATGTTGTATATTTGCACTTTAAAAAAGCCTTTGACCTGGTGTCCCATGATGTCCTCATGGAAAAATTGGGCAACTGTGGGCTTGAATATTCCACAGTCTAATGGCTGGGGAATGGGCTCTGAGGTTGGACCCAGAGAGTGGTAGTTGATGTTACCAAACCAACATGGCACTCAGTAACTAGTGGAGTTCCCCTAGGCTTCGTTCTCAGACCTGTACTTTTTAATGTCTTCATAAACGATCTGGACATTAGTGTCAAAAGCGGACTGGCCAAGTTCACTGACAACACCAAACTTTGGGGAAGGGTGTCCACACTTGAGGATAGGCTGGTGATCCAGGCCAACCTCGATAGGGTCACAAGGTGGGCAGCTGAAAACCTGATGGCATTCAATATGGAGAAATGCAAGCTGCTCCACCTTGGGAATAAAAACCAGCATTGCACGTATAGGCTCTGCAACGCTATGCCTGCTAGCACCATGACTGAAGGAAACTTTGGGGTCACGACTAACCACAAGTTGAATATGCACCACCAATGCAATACTGCAGCTGGCAAAGCAAACAAAACTCTGGCTTCATCTACTGATGCATCTTGAGCAAGACCCAGGATGTCATTCTCCCACTGTACTTGGCCTTAGTGAGGCTGCACATGGAGTACTGCATCCAATTCTGGGCTCCACAATTTAGGAAGGACATGGAGAAGCTTGAAAGAGTCCAGAGGTGAGCCACTCACATGATCAGAGAGCATGAGAACAGGCCTTATGAAGAGACGCTGTGAGCTATGGGACTCTTCAGCCTGGAGAAGTGCAGGCTCAGGAGTGACTTGGGGGCAGCCTATAAGTACATAAAGGGTGGGCATCAGGATCTGGGGGAACACCTGTTTACCAGAGCACCCTAAAGGATGACAAGGTCCAACAATCACAAACTCCTGCAAGACAATTTTAGGCTGGACATAAGGAAAAACTGCTTCACTGTCCGAGCTCCCAAGGCCTGGAACAGACTCCCCTCAGAGGTAGTGCAAGCACCTACTCTGGACACTTTCAAGAAACATTTGGACATTTATCTTGCTGGGATCCTTTGACCCTAGCTGACTTCCTGCCCCTTGGGCAGGGGGCTGGATCTGATGATCTTACAGGGTTCCTTCCAGCCCTAATGTCTATGAAATCTAGTCCTGCCCTCTGCTCATGGCAGAATCATTTGACTCTACACCGGGGCTGGGCAATTATTTTGGGCAGAGGGCTGCTTACTGAGTTTTGGCAAGCCATCAAGGGCCACATGACAGGCAGCCAGGGGCAGATAAATATTAATTTTATAAATTTTTTAAGGGACCTGCGGGCTGGCTAGGATGGCCTGGTGGGAGCATCTGGCCCGCGGGCTGCATTTTGCCCACCCCTACTCTACACCATCCTAGACAAATATTTATCTAATCTGCTTTTAAAGACTTCCAGGGATGCAGATTTCACATCCTCTCTATGTAATCTATTCCAACTGTCACAGGGAGAAACTTCTTTCTAATAGCCAACCTAACTTTGCCTTACTGAAATTTTAGACTGTTACTTTTTTTCTTGTTCTGCCTCCTGTAGCAGCAAAGAGTAGTCTATAACCTTCTCCTTTATAATAACCCTTTATGTATTTGAAGACTGTCAGTCTTCTCTAGATAAAATAATCCCAGTTTTTCCAAACCTTTTCTTTAAATTCTGCTTTTGAGACCTCTAATTATTTTAGGTGTTCACTTACGGATTTATGCCAATTTGCCTACAGCCTTCTTGCAGTGCAGTGCCCAAAACTAGACACAGTACTCCAGGTGAGGCATCCATGCTGAACAGAGTGGAAGAATTGCTTCTCGTGACTTGCAGATAACATTCCAGTAAATATCTTTCAGCACTCTATTGCTTTTTAGTTTAGTTTTGTTTTTGTACTGAGGGCACATTTTTTATTTATATGCAGCTTGTGGTCCACTATAACCTCCCAGTCCTTTGCACAGTACTGCAGCTTAGACAGTTATTCCCTATACTCAAAGAGATGACCCAATGTAAGGAAAGGTTTGAATGAGGACCAAGGCTGAGGGATAAACACAGTAAGTATACATTAAGCACAAAACCAGCTCATTGTCAAATGAGAAAGCTGACTGATGTGAGTGGAGATGGTTAGGCTGCCAGCTACTGCCTCTCACATATCAGCACCTATCAGAACTTAGTTCTAGCCAGTCTCAGAGCATAGTTATTACAGAAGCTTGAAAGCAGCACAAAGAGGGTTTTTGTTTTAATTCCTCCTTAAAATACTACACACCAATGAAAAGGCTGTCTATGGTATGGCTGACCTGGGGCTATGCCAGCTGACTGAGTTCTAAAACAATGGGGAAAAATGGGTCAGCTACAATTCTCGCTTCTTTCACTTCTTGTATAGCCCCTGTAACAGATTGCATTTGCCTTGATACAAAACTGGAAGATAACTCAACTCTGTCATAGAGGTAGTGATGGATGCACACCTCTAAAAGGTGAGACAATAGGCATTCTACAGTTCAGAACTACTATGACACAGGGAAAACCGTGATGAAAATCTTGCAAAAAAAAGACCAATCCCACACAATTTTCAATATATCTTGATTGTGGGTTGATTTGGAAATACTGTGAGAACAACCTGCTCTCATGATATTTTGACATTTTCATTTTATTTGAGTAACTAGATGTAGGCTTTAAATCTGTACACTCAATGTTTCATGAGGTTCAGAATTTGAATGCAAATTACAAAGTTGACTCCTTAGCTTTATCTTTATTACAAACCTGAACCAAAATTTCAGGACTATAGGAACTATTTTGGATTTGCTGTGCAAGTCATTTAGTTCAGTGCCCATATTTCAACAAAAGTCAATGCCAGATGCTTCAAAACAAGGCGTAAGAACCTCACAATAGATATCGATGGGATCAACTGTTGCCCATATTAATTTCCACCCCGATCTGTATTAGAAATGTGTTTAAACTGCAAAGGATGAAGTTTAATTTCTTCTCCCAAGATATTATTTCATTAATTATAATAACTCTGGATAGTTTTGTGATCTATTTGATTGCCCAATCCCTATTCAAATCTTGCTAAATTGTTGCCCTCAGTGTCTTCTTCTGACAGTGACTTTCATAGTTTAATTACACGTTGTGTGATAAAGGAGTTCTCTTGATCAGTTTTGAATCTGTCACCTTTTAATTTCATTGAAAGTCTCTTGCTCTTGTATAATGAGTCAGGCAGAACAGAAGCTCCTAACAGCTTTCTTCTCCACTACCCATTATTTTATATATATCTTTATAAGGGCTTTTTTTTTTTTGTAAAGTAAAAAAATCCCAAATGTTCTCACCTCAGAACACTCCAGTTTCAGGACGTTCAGGATTCAGATTGGAATGAAATGTTATAGATCAGGACAGCTGAAACTAGGAAATTGATGCACATTAAAAGTAAATCAGAAAATTATGTGAACAGATTGGTTTATACGTAATCAATTCGGCAGCTTTATAGGAGAGTTCAGTGAGATTTTTGATGGGCAAACCTGAAAAGGAGCTGCTTTCATACAGAAAGGGCAGGACAAGGGACAGCGTCCACTGACTTCAATGGCTACCTTCATGGAAATTGCAATTTATTTTATGTCCGGGTTTGGTGAAAACTAATGACTAAGTGACAATGATTCTGCTTCATTTATCTTAACTGTCTATTTGAAGTCACCAGACACCTGGGGCTTTTCTCAATTCCTTAATCAATGGAATATTTTAGCTCCTTTAATGCTCTAACTCTTTATAAGACTTTGTTAAGAAAGCATTTTAAAAAACCCAAAACAAAACAGGAATTATTTGGGCTGGGCCAGGTAAGTACAGCTTAGAATAAATGGAAGGACAATAAAGTGAGGGAATATTCAAGGTCACTGTATCATATAAAGATTCCTTGACAAGGAAGGCTATTAAAGTGAGGAATGTCCTCTCAAAAGGGGAAGGGGAGGGGAAAGTGTTACTCATTAGGTTTTTAATATTGATGTGAACAAAGAAGTAGCTAACCAAAACTAAAAATCTTGTACTCCTACAGTGCTATCTGGGCTACAAGACCTAACAAAGACCTTCTGCTATTTTACTATATTTTTATGTTATTGTTTCTATTGGTTTTTGGAGGCTAATATTTTCTTTTTCTCAGACTCTCTTTTTTTCTAACACTCATTCCATCTCTTCTAGTCTCAAACAACCTTATTTCTTTCTGCTTTCTGTGTGTGCTTTCTCTCTGGATCCACAGTTCATCTTGGGTCCTAAAGCTGATCCTAGACCTCAGTGTTTGTTTAAAACTGTTTTGGTCACAGCAGAAACTTTTATAATCTCATCTAGTTACCCAATTAGCACTTCTTTTCCAGTTCCCATACACAGTATTTCCCCTCCACCTTGCACAGATCACTTCATTGCAGCTGTTGACCTACTATGACACAGACACCAATAGAATGTCAAAGCATGCCTTGCTTTTGGGAGTTCCACCCACATTGCTGTAAGGACTTCAGCAATGGTTTATAATTTTTAGCGCCACTTCATGGTACTATTAGCTCCTTCATTTCTGTTTTACTTATAAAAATTAGGAAAAGGTGTGAAAGCTGATTTAGAGCAGTTATCTTATTGGGGCTCGAGCAATGCATACAGAGCAGCACCCATGAGAGGGATCTAATAGGTGTGAATTGTCAGTCCATACAATTGCAGCTGTGTTAGCTAGCTGAAAGGAGGAACTCTTAACCTCTGGTGGCTGCTTTGCAGGGGGTGCTTTGGACCTGAAGAAATTTTGAGTAATCACACAGCTGGCCCTTCACAGAGACCTAGTTGTTCCTAATATATTATTTTAACAGGGCTAAAGCAAGACCTAGGTGTATGTTAGGTTATAAAGGTTATATATCACTGATCAGAAATTGCCCAAATCATTATGAAACCTCCCCACAATGTGATGGTGAATGTCAAAATTGTCTAGTTTGGGAAAATGTTTTCCAGAAAGGATGTTTTCTCTAATTTCAGCTTCTCGTTGAAAATGAAGAGAAATTGTAATGAAAACTTAGTTTTTAAAAAATCGGCAAAATGTTATTGGTATTTTCACTCTCCTCTGTGAGACAGCCTTCATATAGCATCCAGAACATGCATGTTGCTCCAGTCCTGTGTAAATATCTTGAATAAATGTACGGTATTCTGGTTTGCTTAGTTTTCAGTCCATTTTTGCAAATTAATTATAAGGCCATGCACAAAGCATTTCTTCTTTCCTATATATGGCATTGTTATACTGTACTCTCATTGTTCAACATACAAGAAACACATTAAAATTTAATACTGCGTAAAACAGAAAGCAAATTAAAAGCTTTGTATTTCTTTCAGCATAAATTTAAAATGGAGCACTGAAAGAGTAAATGGAGATCAAACTCATTTGCCATTTTATTGTATGATATGCAGATCTAATAACTGCTTAAAAGTGGAAATCACTAATTATTATGACAATAGGCAGGGCAGAGTAGCACTTTATAGACTAATTCAGCAGCCCTAGATTTCAGGAGGGCAAACTTCAACGAGCTAAGGAGGATAGTTGGGGAAGTGCTGAGGTCCCAGAGGGGAGGAGAGCCAGGTGTCCAAGGAGAGTGGTCACTCCTTAAGGAGATGATCCTCCAAGCCCAGAGGAAGGTAATCCCAACGAGGATCAAAGGGAGCAGGAGGGCACACAAGCCTCCATGGCTCACCAAAAGCGTCCAGGAATGTCTCCTTGCTAAAAGGGAGGCGTACACCCAATGGAAAGAAGGGGACATCACCAGGGATGACTATACTGCAGTCGCTCGGAGATGTAGGGGGGCAGTCAGGAAGGCCAAGGCAGACATGGAATTAGGGCTAGCTTCCCAGGTTAAGGATAATAAGAAGTCCTTCTTCAAATACATAGGGGGTAAAAAGAAGGTTCCGGGTAATGAGGGCCCCCTGCAGGATGCGTTGGGGAATTTGGTCATCACACCAGATGACAAAGCTAACATGTTTAATGGTTTCTTTGCCTCCGTCTTCCTAAGTAGGGACCAAAATAGTCACCTCCCTGCTGGGACCCCCTCGGGCCTTAGGGGAGGCACACCTGGGCCAAGGGTTAGCAAGGAACTAGTTAGGGAACTTCTGAAGGGGCTGGACTTCAAGTCAGCCAGTCCGGACGTTCTCCACCCTAGAGTTCTAAAGGAATTGGCTGAGGTCATTTCAGGACCCCTGGCATGGCTTTATGAGCACTCGTGGTGCTCTGGTGTGGTGCCGGAGGACTAGAAGAGGGCCAAGGTGGTCCCCATCTTCAAAAAGGGGAAAAAGGAGGACCCAGGAAACTATAGGCCAGTTAGTCTTACCTCGATCCTAGGCAAGCTGTTTGAGAAAATTATTTTGGCACACTCCACGAGGGCCAGCAGGGGACTGCATGCATAGGGGCAACCAACACAGGTTCATCAGTGGCAGGTCCTGTCAAACCAACCTGGTGGCCTTTTAAGATCAGATCACCAAATCATTAGATGCAGGGGTAGCAGTGGACATAGTCTTCCTGGACTTCTGGAAGGCTTTCAACACTGTTTCTCACCCCATTCTCATTAAGAAACTGGGGGACTGTCGTGTCGATGCCCACACAGTCAAACGGGTCACCAACTGGCTGGAGGCAGCACCCAGAGGATGGTAGTGGATAGGTCCTACTCCACCTGGAGGGATGTGGGCAGTGGGGTTCCGCAGGGCTCAGTCCTCAGGCACGCACTGTTCAACATCTTCATCAGTGACTTGGACGAGGGGGTAAAAAGCACTCTGTTCAAATTTGCTGATGACACTAAGATGTGGGGGGATGTGGGCACAATAGAAGGAAGCAACAGGCTACAATTGGACCTGGACAGGTTACAAGGGTGGGCGGATGTGAATAGGATGGGATTCAACACAGACAAGTGCAAAGTGATGCACCTGGGGAGGAATAACCGGCACCATACCTACAGGTTGGGGAATTCCCTCTTGTCAGCACAGAGGCAGAAAAGGATCTTGGAGTCATCATTGACTCCAAGATGAACATGGGCCGGCAGTGTGGGGAGGCAGTCAGGAAGGCCAACCGCACCTTGTCATGCATCCACACATGCATCTCGAGCAGGTCCAAGGAGGTGATCCTCCCCCTCTATGCGGCACTGGTCAGGCTGCAGCTGGAGTACTGCGTCCAGTTCTGGGCACCGCACTTCAGGAGGGATGTGGACAGCATGGAGAGGGTCCAGAGGAGGGCCACTCGTATGATCAGGGGACAGCAGGGCAGGCCCTATGAGAAGAGGCTATGGGACCTGAACCTGTTCAGCCTCCAAAAGAGAAGGCTGAGGGGGGATCTTGTGGCCTGTTATAAACTAGTCAGGGGGGATCAGCAGGTACTGGGGGAGTCCCTGTTCCCCCGAGCACTGCCAGGAGTGACCAGGAATAACGGTCACAAGCTGGCAGAGGGTAGATTTAGGCTTGATATCAGGAGGCACTACTTCACAGTCAGGGTGGCTAGGATCTGGAACCAACTTGCAAGAGAAGTGGTGCTGGCTCCTACCCTGGGGGACGAACGCCTTGCTGGGGTTGTTTGACCCCAGTACTCTTTCCTGCCATGGCAGGGGGTTGGACTAGATGATCTACTCAGGTCCCTTCCGACCCTAGAAACTATGAAACTATGCATAAGCTTTTGTAAGCAACAGGCTTACTTCATCAGATACTATACTATTCTATTCTATCAGATACTATGAAATAGTGATTTACATGACATAGTACCTTACATTAAGCTGTTGCTTACAAAAATATATGCATTTCTGCAGTAGTCTATACGGTGCCACTCTGACCTGCCTATTGCCCCTGAATTAGTTATTCTGAAGTCAGGCAGAAGGCAGGGAAGAGTAGCACCTTATTGACTAATATAGCTAGCTACCTCTTAACTTGATTATAATATCTTTGCTACTTATGTGACTGATTATAGACAACAGGCCATGTAGCACATGGTGTACACAAACAGTATCCCTATTATTTGGTGATGTTTTCACTCAAACAAGACAAACTAATTTTGTAGTATGGAGCAGTACAAGATAAAGGTTGAAATCAGGAAGTTTTAGAGAGAGCAACTGATCTATGCTTCATTGCAACAGCCTAGACTCAGTTCAGTTGCTCTATGAGCTCATTGAAACTGAAACATATGGAGATGTCTGTCATAATTTTATTAGTGTCACTATTTTGCTCTTCTTTGGACAATTTTAGATAGGCTTTAGAAACCACAGATAATACAGCTGTTAAGCCTAATCTTTTCAACTTGGTTGGGCAACTCTCTGAGGGAGCAGATGGTCTTAAGTTTCAAACCATGCATCACTGTCATGGATTCCTTTCAAGCTGTCTTTGGCACATAGGTTGATAAAGCCCAGTAGGTAATATTTTTATTACTATCAGTGTCATTCTTATCAATCACCCTTCCTGTTGAGATGATCTTTATTACTATAGGACTAAAGTGCAAGGATGAAATAGTGGTATCAGCAGATCACTATGATTTAGTGTCTACTAGATTTCAAGGTTTTCATTTTACCACTCTTCTGCTCTGGAGTGATGGAAGAGGTGAAGGAGCAACATTTAGAGAGAGGGAGATTGAAACAGAACTGGGAAATTCAAAGCAGCCATCAAACTGGGAGAAACAAATAAGAGAGAGAGATATGTATACATGTTGTTGTGAGATCAGGACACTTAGCCAGCAGACTTCCCAGGAGAGGTTAGAAGAGGTTGGCTTTTCTTTTCAGTTGTTTTTGGGAAAAGAAAGAACTAATAATTGGTGGAAAACTTTGTTTCTGGCACCTGTATCTGTGCTTGTTAAGACCCTGGCCAATAGGGAATCTTATGCTGGAGGTATTCTGCTAGGTCCTGTTTTTACTTGCTAAGAATGCTGTCTGCTAGTAAATACAGTTGGGTACCAGCTAGGTACCATCCTGTTTGAGATGTGTTTGCCAAGAGAATCTTTGAAGAAGTAGGTAAATGAGTTTCAAGGAGGGGACAAGGCTAAGAGGCATACAGGATCCTGAGGCCTTAATCAGCAGGATGCATCTAAAGACATGCAGGGTGCTGCTTAAAATAACTGCAGTTACTCTGAAGAGTAAAAAAATACCAGTGCCTCTGCAAGGATGAAACTGGCTGCAGGCCATCTGACTCAGTGGCCAGTGTTCCCCTCCCTACTCCTTTCTCTGCATATCATATGCAGGAGCCATTATGCAATCGTAGACCCTAGAGAGGCTGAGTAGACCCAAAGGCTTGGAGGAGGGACCAGATGTCTCAGTCCAGGATGGTTGCAGCTACAACCTCCAAAACAAGAAAACAAAAATTGTTTGTGGCTGTAGACTCCTTTCTGAGGAGAACCCACCATGCCACCTGTCTGTGAGATGTTATGGGAAAGTTGCCAAGACTTTTTCTAGCTCCCTGACTACTGCTTACCTTGTTGTTTGTAGATGTGGACACTGACTATCACTACGGTAAGTTCAGATGCCATTCAAAAGCAGTATGGATGAATGACTTTAGGCAGAGACAGAATCTTGTCAAAACCTCTCCAGTTAAGGGTTAAGGCTCAGGCAGCAACTGATGATTTTTTTGTTTCACAGACAGTGTTGAAGGGAAAGCGTCACTTCCTTAACCATGGGATGAGGGTCCACAAGGGAAGACTTTTGGGAAGAAACAAGGCCCATCTGAAAAGGACGGAAAGAGATTTTTTGCACGCTGGCTTTAAATCTAGTGCGAGAGCCGTTAAACTAAGTTTAATGTATCAGCCAAACCAGGTTTGATGAGACCAGTAATAAAAACTCTAATAATTATAATAGCCTAATCACTGGGCTGAAATTAGAGGTGAGTGAATGGATGGGAAGCTTCAAAAGGGATATAAGAAAGGCAAGATTAAGCATAATGGGGTAGGTTGCTGAATAAAAATGAAGGAGTATGAGGAATAAACAAGAAGACTTAAGAAATCTTAGTATGTCATCAAAGCTATGAGATAACTCTAAACCATGTTGGGACACAGGACTAGAATATTAGCACAGAATGGAATAGTACAGAAAGCACAGGCAGAGATATTGATACACTGAGTATCAGGAAGGTATGCACTTTCTCTGAAGTTCAGGAAAAGAGGAAAAGCAAGGTTCTTGAATGTCTTTGGTGGAAATAAATGCACAGTAGAGTAGGGCCGATGTCATATTTGATGCTCCAGTCAGGAGAAGATATACAAGGCTTTTTTGAGAAGCTTCTGATAATAGGGAAATACAATACCGTGTAGGGTTGTGCATTTGATCAGTCAAAGTTCAGTTAATTGACCGGTCAAAAATTGTAAAAAAAAAATTGCCAATAGATCCAAATAATACACAAGAAAAGCATGAATTTCCCAGCAAGAAATAGGTCAAAAACAATGAAAAGCATATTTCTGTCAAGAAAACTGCAAGAAGTGTAATTTTTTTGTAAAATTGCTATAATATTTGACCTGTCAAAACATGCAGTCAATTTACTGGTCAATTGACAATATTTGACCATTCAATTGACTGGCTTGCCAATCATAATATGATGGGACTCAGTAGGCTGAGAAACCTATTAGCCAGTTGGCTATTTTAGAGTTGTTTCTGATTATTAGGAAGGGATTGATTAAAATTTTGAAGTTGGGAAGCAACTACAATCCCATGCACTAGTATAGGCTAGGAACTGACTAGCTAAGCAGCAGCTCTATGGAAAAGGACCTGGGACCTACATTGGACATAAGCTGAATATAAGCCAAAAGTGTGAAGATGGCTAATGGCATTATTGTGAAAATGGCTAATGGCATACTGGATGGCATTAGTAGCAGAATTGGCAGCAGAGCAAGGAAAGTGATTCCTCCCATCTATTTGGCCCTGGTGAGGCCACATCTGGAGAACTATGCCCAGGTTTGCCCCTTCCCCCCCACTATAGAAAGGATGTGGACAGATTGGAAAGGCTCCAGCAGAGGGCAACAGAAATAGTTAGGGTGCTGATGTACATGATTTATGAGGAAAGGCTGAGGGAACTGGGGTTATTTAGTCTGGCGCAGAGAAGACTGAGAGGTGATTTAATAGCAACCTTCAATTACCTGAAGGATGGTTCCAAAGAGGATGGAGATACTATTCTCAGTAGTGACTAATACAGAACAAGGAGCAACGGGCTCAAGTTGCAGCTAGGGAAGTTTAGGTTAGATATTAGGAAGAACTTTCTCACTAGGAGGGTAGTAAAGCTGGAACAGGTTACTCAGAGAGATTGTAGAATCTCCATCCTTGGAGGTTTTTAAGACCTGGCTAGACATGTCTAAGTCTTGGGTGGGATAATCTAGTTGGGTACAGTCCTAACTTGAGCAGGAGGTTGGGCTAGATGACCTCCTGTTGCCCCTTCCAACCTTAATTTTTTATGATTCTAAGAGTAAGTTAAGGAATAGGTAGCTAAGATAGTTGTGTTCATGTTGTCAGGGTTTGATGAAATCCACTCTAGAATGTTTTTGAAATTACTCGAGGATATGTCTGAATCTCTACTTCTTACCTTTAAGATACATGAAGGGTAGATGTCCCAGAAGACTGGAGAAGGGCACACTTCATACCTGTCTTTAAAAAGAGGGAGAAGAGGGATATGGAAAGTCATAGACCATGTGCCCTTATTTCTACCATTCTAACTTTAATATTCAGAAAAGTACTAGAGTTAAACAAAATCTGCAATTACTGAGAGAATAATAAATTGATAAGAAACTGACAGCATGGGATCTGCACCTCTTGTGGAATGTGACATAATTCTGGTTAGATCCAACTCTTTGACTTGTAATTATCATTCCCTACTTTTTCAGTCATTATATTATTTATGCCACAGGGTGTGTGCTTACATGTTCATTAATTCACCTGAGATACTGCACATTTAGTTTAGTACTTCCTTAATAAATTACTAACTAAATGCACAGTACCTAGAGTTACTGTGCCATAGCACCAGTGCATAGTTATTTAGCGATGCTTACTGCACATGAGCTTAATAACACTGTGTAGTAGGCTACTAACACAGTTTTTGCCATGACACACTACTGCACAGTGTTATTAGGTTAATGTGCAGTAAACATCTCATGTAGATGCACCCAGAGACAGTTAGATTTGGGCTACTAATAAATATTTGTTTGTTTTTTTCCTTCTTATCTTTTTAGGGTCTGATTTCAACTAAATTTTTGTTTTTTTTCCATAAGATTTACAAAGGAAGTTGGGGAAGAAAACAGTTTGTTTCATTAAATACCATAACCAAAACCCAAAGGATCAGATGTAAAAAATCTACAGGATGTTTTGAGATATGAAAAACTTAAATTTCAATTTCACTTCTTCACAGAAATGTGATGTGCAGAAGTGTTGGGAAGAATTGAAACCTGACAGGAAATGTGAAACATCTGAGGCTGAAAAAGATCAAACACCGTAGTGGCTTGTATTCAAGCTATTTTCTCCAATCAGGTTTGTTGTATGTAGCAAAGCGGCATGTTGTATATCACTGGTATCTTATGGCTTACGGTGCTGTAGAAGAAAATTGCAGTTTAAAATGATAAATTTGAACATTTTACTACATATAAACCCACTAACACCAGTCTCTATTGAAATTACTCTGGTACATGGGAATGCAGGGCCCAGTCAGACAGAGAATGCTGAATGAAAATAATGTATTCAACTGTATATTGAAAAATAGTTGAGCATATGGGAAATCCTTTGCCCTTTTGAGAAGAGATTATATATTAGGTTGGCTGGTATGTGATATATTTAGTTTAAATTAATTTTATTAATGTAAATGTGCCCAAAGGTCTAGACATCAAGCATATCATTTCACAAATTGAATTATAAATAAATTTGGTATTATTATATTACTATTCTAAATGGAAGGTACTGTGTTTTTATGCTGAACAGAATTGTAAAACAAAATATGTTTGCAAGTCAAGACTGCTTTTCAGGAATCTCCATTATTTCAAAGTAATAAAACTGCTTTCATATTAAGAATTGTGAAGCTTCTGTTATTATGATACATATTTTTCTTTTGAGAAATGCATCTAATTTGTTGGTATTAAATATCTATCCATTCCAGTTTGTTAAGAATATTATATATGTACTTATGCACAATCTCTCTCTCTCTGTCATTTAATTTATGCTTTTAAAACAACTTTCTTCTCACAAAAGATATGTTAGTATTTCTGGATCGTAACCTCACAACATTCTTGTGATATGTATATCACCCACATGTCACAGATGGGTAAACTGAGGTACCCTTTAGTGAAGAATCATATGTTTAGATGCATTTAGACCTCAGTTAGGTGTTTAAATACTTTAAGATCTGACCTGAATTGACTTGCTTAATTTCCTTCCCTTGTGTTTCATAAGCGAATGTATAACCTGTTTGCAACATGTTCATCTCTATGGCAGAGGAACTCAACTATTGCTTATTCTTGAAAAGCACAGAAATCTAAAACTGGAAGAAAAAAATCAAATGTGCATTTCACAATCACTACATAGAAGTACTAATAACCCTATGTGCACATCTGCAAATTAAAAACAAACAAACAAACAAATTAATAATAATAGTGATATAATAATAAAATTGAGGATTAATATTTATCAAACATGATTGCCCATTCCCAAAGACAAGGATACTTATTTTTTTCAAGGGTATAATTCATTCCCACACAAAAGCCTAGGACTTGATCTAACCACTGCTAAAATCATGCTTAGAACTCATGACTCTGGTCCAGGAGAGATTCCCCCCACCCCCCAACTATGAAGAACAAAAAAAGACCAGGAGAGTTTGGCTGAATGAAGACAGTGATGGAATAGAGGATGTGGCTGTAGTCTTTCTTAATCTGTGAAGTTAAAGGTGTTTGAACCTGGAAGCCAATCACTCACGTTTGCTCTATTGCCTCATGTAAATCAGTAGAAACTCCTACTGTGGGCAATGACAATGGGGTGCAAGGAGCCTTAAATAGATAGAGCACCATAACAGTAAGGTATCAAAGTGAAGGAGACAAAGATGAATAGCTATGTGGAAGGGTCCCTTTAAATATTTTGATAAGCTTTCATGCTACTTTCTTTTTTAAAGAAAATAATTTTGGAGATCTATCAGATAATTATTTAAATATATGAGATGTGCTAGCTGTCTAAGGAAAAGGTTAGTGCTATCACAGGCCATGTAAATCTTCTTTTATGAAAAGGAAGGAAAATGAAATGATCACCTAAGTCAAGGTTTTATAAAATATTGACTTGGATTATGCTTGCTTTGGGAGTAATTTTATTTTAATCCCTCATTTGAGATTCAGTTCTTATTTACATTAGATGATCAATCAAGTAATATCACCAAGTGGCAGGTAGGAATAAGGTCAAAACAGCAATGTGCTTACCGCAGGAATTATTGAATAAATCTTCTATAGACCTTCAAATAGGGCCACAAGTCTTTATTATTCAGTTATGGTCTGTCTACCACCAAGTGGGAGTCAGAAAACACAGTTCCCCTAACAGACTACCATGTACATCCCAAGTTACTAATTAACTATATCAAATTGCATGTACAATTTTCACAGCTTTATTTCTTCTACATTGGAGCTGATTTTTAAACGCTTAGCACCAACACTTGGGGGTATATTTTTCAAAGGAGCTCCGCATGGTCTGTTTATGGAAAATTTAGCCTGTTATTGTGCTATCTAGCTGAGTTCTTTGTTACTGAGTACAGTATATACATGTGGAATTAGGTGAAATCTATTGGCTCTGTTATTTTTATTTAGACCACTATTTTACTATTAATATAAATGTCCAAATTTATACACTGGCACACTAGAAGGAACACAGAGGCCAAGGACCTCAAATTTCTATGCACAGATAAGGCATGAAAGACAAATATTTAGCAAATATATCAGTACAGTTTAGAAGCATAAGCACAGGCTGAAGAATCAATTGCTCAAGATATCCAATTCCTGTCACCCAGTAAACTGTCACGTGGCCTTGGGTGACTGACTTGATCTTTAAAATCTCAGCCTATTGTTCTGAAAAATGCAGTTAATGATAATTGAAAAGCTGTTTTGAAAATTAATTAAATCATGTTTTTGTAGCACTTTGAAACTGTAATGTACTATGTAACTGCCAAGCACTGCTGTTGTTATTGTGCCATGAACAATAGCATCAGCCAGTAAATGGTTCAATCTGGGACTAAAAATACCCAGAGATGAAGACTTCCAGAAGCTTCAAAAGGAGCAGCCACCAAAGCATATGCTGAAAGGAGTGTGTGTCTAGCAGCTTATGAGGAGAATTAACCAAAGGAGCTATATCTTTTCCAGTCAATGGCTTCATGTAGGTTACTCATTAGGCTTTCTTTGAACAAAAGCAGAAGAACTTTTTAAAAAACTACTTTATAAAATACAGCTCAGGGATCCCCTTCAAAGGGAACACAGTATAAACGTATTCCCTTCAAAGTCATATTTACTTTGTTTCCACCAGTTGCCTGTTGAGAGTTTCCTTGCCTTTCAAGCTCATATGCCCTTATACCCTATCTACCTGAATCTAAGATCAAATTTAAGACCCCCCTACAATAATTTGATTCTATACATGGACAATTATAAATTTTGTTATAGGCATAGAATTTAATTAGTGGAAGGTTAACTTAAATTTTTTGCCTTCCCTCCTCCCCCCCCCCCCACTTCCATGGTGCAAAACACAGAGGTAGGATGAGGGGCCAGACCCCTACCCTTTGCTTCCCTACTCCTTGTCTCCCTGTGTCTATGCCTGTCCCCCCCCCATATGTGTGCCCCACTATATGTCCTCCTGCTACCTACCCTCCATTCCTGTGCCTGCTCCCCACTGCCTGCTCCCTACTCCCCTGCCTTTTGTCTCCATGCCTGTCCTGCCCCTCCTCCTGGCCTCCCCCTGCTCCCCCCACAGTATGGTCCCCACCCTGTGCTCTTCTCTGCATCTTGCTGGCCCTACTCCTTGCCCAAGCTTACTTTCTGGTGCAGCTCTTCTCCTTCAGGGAAGTCAGAGTAAGTGTGGCCCCAGCCCCATCTCAGCCCAGCCTGGTTAGGGAGAAATGGTGGCAGCTCCCATCCAGGCCAGGTCAGGGCTGGAGGGACTGGAGCTAGAGCAGAAGGTAAGGGGGTGGGGGGGACAGCAGAAGGGTGCCAGCAATAGGAGAGATGGGTGGAGCAGTCATAGGCACAGGGGGCAGCAGCAGGCTGCAGTTCTCCCCTCCCTCCCATGCTTTCCCCTATGCTCTCCTCTCCATGCATCCCATTCCCCACCAAAGAAGCCATTTGGGCTTGGGGCAGGTGGCAGCTCAGCTCCAGCTTTAGCCCTGAGACCAGGGCCAAAGCTGAAACTGAGCCACTACCTGCTCCAGGCTGGTCCTCAAATCAAAGATGAAATTTTTATTTCCCCATACTGATTAGGGGCAGAAATACCGCATCTTGGATTTGAGTATATGCAGTAATTACACCTCTAACATATGTCAATTTATTCTCTCCCCCTTCCCTCTTTAAAGTTACTAAATCGAATAGTGAAATACTGACTGACAGTATAAAAAAAAAAGTACCCTTTTTGGGTACCAAGAATGTGTACTTGTGAGGATAACAAAGTAATTCAACTAGTCCTTCCATTACATTTGTTAGAATTAATTCTTATGCACAACCTTCAGAATTTTTTGCTTTGTACCATGGTGGCAATATTACCTTCTTGAATGATAGCATATAGTAGCCATGGACACACACCTGAACCACTGTCTCCAAAGGATGCCATTAGAACTGCTCAGCTGTATACTCTTGATCCTGTACTGATGACTTCTCAAGACTCTTCTCTAGCTCAGGTGCAAGGTTGAGTGTTTCTG
Organism: Crocodylus siamensis; assembly: GCF_052110815.1. Classification (NCBI taxonomy): domain Eukaryota; kingdom Metazoa; phylum Chordata; order Crocodylia; family Crocodylidae; genus Crocodylus; species Crocodylus siamensis. The sequence goes on from NC_143396.1 coordinate 212,154,354, forward strand.
TAGCCAGAAATTATAGGTTGTAGCTGCCTTGTGGCCAAGAAGCTAGCTAGTTCAGGTAATTTAAATATAATGCTAATACTAATAACAATAAACACTATGACAAATGCAATTTTATACAGTTTATCAATAATAATAATATTAGTAGTAATATACAACTCTAAGATTTCATTTAATTTATTTAAGATTGATTTAAAATGTTGAAAAGCCTTTTTAAAAGGGATAAATTACTAAATTGTAAAGCCCTTGCATGTTTCAGGGATTTTGGTTATAGCCATATTGGTCTAAGGATATAGGCAGACCAGGTTTTACCCAAAGAACCTTGTCTATATATTGTAAATACATTATCTGCAACCTTCACATACTATATAGAAGTGCAAGGCTAATTAGCCTAGGTGCAACACCAGTGAAATGTAGTCATGCAGTGTTTAGTATGAGATGTGGCTTGTTCAGTCCTAAATTACATGAGTTTTCTTATACCTATAATGACAATAAAAATCAAAGTTACTGTATGTAACGTAAGGAGCAATAAAGCAGTTTTTTGTGATGGAAAGTAATGGACAGTTTGAAGGTGTTGGAGTATAATCACATGATTGCTCCTGGAAATTAGATTATTTGACATTTAAGCAACCTAAGGAAGGCCTGCAATTCTGCAGGCCTAGCACTTGATTAAGGGTAGGCTGAGAATATGTGTGTGTGTGTATTTTTCAGTAAGTAACTGGCTGTGTATGTATGCCCAGGAAAATGCACATATTTATATTGTACTCTTTAGCATTCATGCTTTCATGGGCTTCAGCCTGAAAGATTGTGACGTTGCTGGATGACATTTATCATTGTGCAGGTACCTTCTGTAAGTTGAATTTGACACTTCTCATATGGCTTTTACTTTAATCTTATTTTCAGGTGACAGCATGTAGGGAAGTCATTTCAGGCAGAATAGAGATTTGAACTCACAGAGACAGAGGGCTTTACACTGCGCACAAACTCTTCGTTTTGGATGTCAAGGTTTTGGCATACCATTAATTATGAAGTACCTTGGAATATTAATGATTTTATTTAGTTCCCTGGGGGTATTCGCACCACTGAGAAAACCAAAATTCCCTCTATCTTTATATTTTTTCTAATAAATGATGGAAGTGCAGTATCTTGATCATGATTTTGCATTGCTAAACTCTGGGCCATAGACTTCAATAAATGTGACTAATGTCATCCCAGGAAAATGGTAAATAGCTAATTCTGACTTGCAATGGAAATAGCATCAAAGAGCACATAAACAGGAGACTTTCCACAGCTTTCTTAGATGGCGTATCTATTTAAAAAAATCCTGTCTATGCCTCCTGCCCGTGCTGCCCCCTATGAACTCTCACTCTCACGCTCCTTTTACACCTTTCCTGAATCAACAGCATCCAATTTGTTCCATTTCCCAGCTGATGTGACTGACTCATCCAAGTACAGTTTACTAAGCAGGCTGTTGGACTCTTCTCTACTTTAAATTTCTGAGATGATTTGAAATACAGTTCCATGTACCATGCAGTGCAACAATCCAATCTCAACCTGCTAAAATCAAAAGTAGTAAGTTTGGGAGCCTTAAACAATGTCTACAAACTCCTACCTCATTGCAGAGTAGAATGTATAATACAAGCACATTCCTGGCCACGGCCATCCCTCAGAAGTGGAAGATTTAACAATATAATGGATTATGAGCGCAGGTTCCCAATATTGGACAAACTCTTTTGCTTAAATTGCTAGAACTCATTTTCACAATGTCATTAAACCTATAACATTATTCGTCATGGCTTCTATACAGTTTTCAGAAAACTATGACTGCTGTATTAACATAACGTATTCATGATGTGCATGACTAAATTCCCTGTGAAAATTTGTTGCTGTTTATTGTGGCCCTTCTGCAGATTAGGATTGGCATCAATTGCAAACCTTAAATTGATTGACATTATTTGTCCAAATCCTGAGTTTTTGCTCAGGATTTTCCTTATTTGGGAATTTCCCTTTGAAGTAAGGCAGGGTTCAGCAACCTACCACTATTGGCAGGATCCAGCCCATGAAGATGTTTGATCTAGCAGGGGCAGGAATCAATGGCACAGAGCTGCTCTGTGCTGCTGATGTCCCTTTAACCAGTTTCTTGCTGCAGAAGGCTGCGTTTCTGCAGTTGGAAAAGTGCAGGCAGTTGGCTGATGGTTGGATTGCAAGCTCTAGTCTGTGCCAGCTAAATATTGTTGCCCATGAAGTAAGGGGTTGTGAGTGTGTATTTACAGACAGTCAGGAAACATAAGAAAAATTAGCTAGAAGTGGCAAGTTAAATCTCTCTATGTATGCTCTTATTCATAAAGAGAGTAGCCTGAAAGTGGATTGTTTTAATCCCTTTAAAAGAGGCTGGTCAGTGTCTGCCTACAGCTTGCTGTCAGTGGGGCACCACTGGAGCTGTACTAGCAGGAATTTCTTCATACCTCAGCCAAAAGTTGATTTTTGTGCAGCCTATGCTGAGTAGACTCAAAATGAAAATGATAAAGTCTGAGACTGATAGCTAAGGCAGGCATCGTAAAAACCTGCTTTAAAGCCATTAGAAGCAAGAAATCTGCATGAGTGATTGAGAGCCCCACTAGACAAATGAGAGGAATTGCACTGGGTGGGTAATTAAATAAGGGAGTGAAACAGCTGAGAAGTTGATGCAAAACTTTCATTTAGTCCCTATTGCAGAAGTCATTGGGGAAATTCCTATTCCAAGGACACTTTTTTAATGGAAATCAGAGCATGGTCTTAACAGAGATTGAAGTCTCTAGGGAGAAAGTTATGAAGAAGCTCAACAACTAGGACAGCAAAGTATTCATCTGAGGGGCCTGATGTTAGGCAAGTGTGAAGTAGCAGAGTTAATGAAGAGGGTATGCAATTTATTTTTAAGTCAGTGACTGTTTTTGAAGATGAGAAAAGTCATTTCTGTGCTTCCTGATATTGAAACAGAAGCCAGGGAGAAAATCCTAGGAATAATAGTTTTGGCAAGCTTCAGCTCTGCTCTGGGGAAATTTTATAAAGAGTCTAATTAAGGAGTGAGGTAAATAAGTATAACTTGATATAGTCACACTGACCTGGGTCCTCCATGGGGCAACTTGCAACTCATTAACCTTGTAAAGGTTCTTGAAATAGTTAATAACATGGAAGATGAAAGTGAATGTATTAGTTTACTGATATGTTGGAAAGGATTTGATAAACTCATTAAAAACTGCTAAAGAAATAAGTTACCAGAGAATGAGGTTGAATATGAGATGGATTAACCACTTGTGAAGCAAAATAGCAGAGTAGTAAAAAGCAGTGAGGTGCTCTCCAGTATGGAAAGGTGATAGCAGTCAAGTGCTTTTTGTGTTTGTTCTTGCAAATAGCATTAGGATCTGAATCCAGACGTTTTTGTATGCAGATGGTTTATAAAGTCAACTTGAGTTACTGCCAGAAAATATAATAATGAAGGAAAACTGATCATGGCCTTTGCTTTTTCCATGTACCTTAGTAAGAGAAAATGGGATCACTGCAGGAAAAGACAGGCTAGTAAACAAATAAAGGTAAATAGAACAGCTAATTTGTTTGTTAATGTGATCACCAGCTCATTTGTGGACTAAAAAGCTCAAGCTGCTTCTTCCCACTTAGTTGCCAGGATACAGATGAATGGGTTACTACTTAGGGCTTACTTTTGCAACTCTGAATGAGACATGAGTATCCACAGTGATGGACCTAGCAGAGTAGAAACCTTTGAATCCACTTTTTTACAAAATACAATGGATAACATTAGTAGTACATTATGACTAAATATAAATAGGGCTGAGCCAAAGGCCAGATCACTGGATCTTCATCCTCTGAACTTTGAGGAAGTCTGTTTACTTTCCTTCTCCTGGTGGTATGCTGGGTTATGGTAAGGCTGGATAGTCTACCCACATAAATGCTGCTGCAGAATTTATGCCAGTAGATGAAGTTATATTGGACATCCTCTTACTGTGAAACACATTCCAGGTCTATGTGCTAAAGACCAGACCCTGTAACTAGCATCCTTTGTTCTTCGATTTCCAGACAACCTAAGAAAGGACAGAGTTCAGAAGCTCCAAAGATCATCATGTGGAGTTGTGATTAGATTCATACACCGCCTTCCTTGGCAGTCAAAGATGAGTTATGGGAAAATTTATTTATCTCCCCAGCTGTAGCTAACTGGTTGTTCAGCAAGAGCTGGTGAGAAGCAGCTGCAACAGATGCAGAGTGGGCTGCTGTCAAAGAGGCTGAGGGAATTAATGAGCAGAGGACTAGCAGAGACATATGTGGCACAAGAACATAAACCTTACAACTGTGGGAAGGGAATTCCTAGAAAGGGGAGTGAGTGCCCAGTTGGCTCTTTACTGTATTTACTTCGATACTACACACAACAGTCACACATACTGTTCCCCTCAAATTATCATGGCATTGCTTAAAGAGGAAAGCTGATTTTCTGTCCAGAATAGCAGTAGTGGCATTTCTGTTCAGGCAGCAGTGAGGGCGTCAATGGATTTCATGGCTTATTAGAAGCCTACTTGATTCTTGCTGATTTGCTCTACACATAGCAGGTTTTTAATGGTCTTGATGTTCTACTAATCCAACAATCCTTTGACAATTGTGCTATAGGATTTGCAATGTATATACTCATGAGCTCTCTTCTCCTATTTCATAGCTTTGCAGATTGGCTTTAGCTTTTACAGAATCCCAGATTGGCCCATAGCGTTCAATCTTCAGCAGCAGCTACAGTTTTAGCATTTGGCTGAGCAGCCAAGATCTGTGAATTTTACAATGCAGTTATTACTGTAGCTTTTGCCTGAGTTGGGAAAGGGAGGGAGAGTAAGCTGAAGATTAGGCTCTGTCTTTGTTGTATGCAGCTGTAACTCTGGCAAAGTCCCCCCCTCCTTTCATTCTGTTTCTCAAAAAATAAGATGTATGTTTTATTTGTGGGCATGTGGTGTGTGACAAAATATGGTTCAGTTGCCCACATGCTCTTCAATGGACTTCAAGAAATATCATACTTTTTGCATCTACTGTTAGATTGGGGAAGAAGGTGACATGAAAATCAAGAGTAGATGATAGTACGCTGAAAGACCAGGAGAACGGGCTCTTAAAATAGGTAATTTACTTCCCGCAGTATTATTGGGAGAGGGGGAAGAGGTTTAGCAATTTTCTTCACAGAAACACTAGTAAAACCCAAGGGGCAAAACAGGAAAAAACATGGAACAAAAGTGTATGTGCATGCGTGTGAATTAGCAGATTAGCAGAATGAATATTTCTGGACATCATTAAAAGTATTTTATATAGTGACACATATGAAATTATTAATTAGTACAATAATTGCAAGATAACTAAAGACATTGCTAAAGGGGAAATTACATTGGATTGTGTTCAAAGGGGAAACATTGGGCTGATGGGAGATGACAAATGGAGTTCTCCATGTATCAGTTTTCAAAGCAATCTTGTTTAATATTTTCATTAATGACCTTGGCAAAAATTTGTTAATGAAATGTGATAATGACACAAAGTTGGAAGCCATCATTAATACAACAGAGGCTGATAAGAACCGACTGATCCTTAGGCCTGGAGTAGCAGAAATAAGATGAAATTCAATAGTAGAAAGGGCAAGGTCATGCACTTCATGATTAATGACAAGGTTCGAGCAGAATAACAATATTGACAGTGGAAGAGGAAGAAGACTTGTTTGTATTAACTATACACTGAATGACTAAGGCAGTCAATGTGATGATGCTCTGAAAAAGGTGAATGAACCTTTCATTTTGAAGGTCTCAAAATTATTTATATTTATTATTAAAGCTTTGTAATATAGCAGCACCTAGTATAAGTACTACAAACTTACAGTTAGGTTTTAGAAACTCAGACTCAAGTAGCCATAGCCTTAGCCCTTAGGAATTGTGGCCGCTACTACTGTGTGCTAAAAACCAGATCATCCTGCCTTTCTTACTAGTTAATGACATTTTTAGATGTCTCATCTCCTTGGGGCCAGTGTAGATGTAGCTATCAAACAGCCTCTGATTCAAATGTATACTTTTTTTCTTTTATATCTGGAATTAAGAAAATTGATTACTTAATTCTCTCATTAGTTTTCTCTTTGTGGCTACTTTCCAAATCAATAGAGAAGGGTTAATCTCAGAAAATGTACATACAAAGCCATTTCTAAGAAAACTCACTAATTCATTCTTGCCAAGCTATTTAAACAAATTCCTGTAGTTAATATAATTTTAGCAAATCCTGAGGATAAGGAGATTCCATTTATGTCTTTGATATTTACCAATCTTTTTTTTTTAAGTGGTCTGTCAGTCCATGACCTTGAAATCATTATTGCTTACTGTATGGCAAACCCAAGCTCATTACAGTTTCACTACTCTACAGGCAGCAGAAAGTTTTATTCTAAATTTTAAATGTCCAAATTTGTAATTGATGTAATTAAAATTACAAGGCACCTAATTTTATTGAGTAAATATAAGAAAAAATGTAATCCTTTTTGTATTCAGGAGCCAGAAATGTCTTGATTTCAGGAAAAATGGGTTTAGTAATAATTTGATTATGTTGAAAAATATAGCAGACACATGCTACCCTGTGAAAGCAGGTTCTTAAAGAAGTGACAGATCTGAGAGTTCTGGGTTTTCTTATAGACGGATCTAGAATTAAGAACTTTGAGGATCTGGGGAATTAGGTTGGAAATCTTACAGGAGCAATACCATATGTTCCTAGAAGATTTCTAGCTTTATTTCACTGTTATATGGTTAGAAAACTCCATGAAGAAAAGTTTTCTTACAGTAGCACTTGCTATTTGCAGGCCATCTGAAGTAAGGTGGAAGGTGAAGCAGGTATCACAACATTTGATTGCCATGAAGATAGTTTGGCTCAAATATGGCCCTAAAAAAGTGAAGATTCCACCTTTGCTTTCTTACTTTTTACAGCAAAAAATCAGCTTTACAGTAGGACTGACAAAAGTGAATTCTTGCACTAATGTAGAACAACCGTGGATGTATTTGGGAGGAAAAAAAATCTACCTCCATGGAAACAATGTTTCTTTAATTTCAGTCATAACTAGTAACAGAACTGGAGTAGTACTGTATACTCTATTGTTATTTAAACCTAGGCGGTGTCATCCCAGTGAAAATCTAACATTATTCCACTTGCACAGGGCACCATGAAATCCACTGACCTCTCCACTATTCATTTCTTATGGATTATTTAAAAGAAAGGAATATTGATAGTTTCTTCCAATGCTTGTGCCTCCAGACTAATGGTGAATGCTGAACATGTTTTAGTTGTCCAGGAAGCTGGTTAATAAAGAAAAAGGAGAAGCAGCATTCGGCTCAACCACAATGGGAAGTTTTGCTGATACCTCAAATAGGCACAGAATCTGACTGTATATAATTTTAATACCAACACTCTTATTTTTCCCAGAAAAGTATTTTTTCCCTTTATTTCTCTTCCCAGCCCCCAGTAGCTGGATCTCAGTAAAGGTGTGTTCTGGATTTTTGGCTTAAAAAGCCTTCTGGTAATAGTGTAGCTCTTATACTTTCACCTGTGCGTTCTAACCTCCAGATGGTCAGAGCTATGACTTGGAAAAGTTGCTGAATAATGTATTTGTCTGATATAATCAGTCCTCTGTTATCATTGACTGTTCAGCTGTCTGTTCTGAGCTTGTCACTTCATCGCTCCACATAACCATCCATTCCACTTCCTACCCATGTCTGTCATAATGCCCAGCATGGGCCAGGTTTTTTTTTCAGAGTTTTTAATTCTGATGTATAAAATGTTTATGAAGTTGGATGATAAGAATCTTTATGAGTAATTTACCATGCATGCTGGAGTGTTTAAAATGGCTTATTGTGTCTGGCTGCACCATCTGCAGAGGAACTCACTTGACTTTTCTACAGGACTCTTGGGATAGTTATTTTTTTAAGCCTTTCTGCTTGTTCTAATGCAGGGCATTCACCAATGCCAAATAAAATGCAGTTTGAAATAAAAATCAGAAAGGTACGTAAGGACTGTCACTTATGATTGCAGTTTTGGACCTAAGAGTCTGGTATTTCGGCATGCTAATTAATACTGAATTTCAATAGCATTCTTCAGGAAATGCAGTATTAATGACATCAATCTCAGCCCTGTGGGAATCCTTCATTTCTGTCAGTAAAAGCATAAAAAAACTGCTTACACCTTTTTTTGTTAGAATTCAGTTTGAAAGCATCTCTTTAATTGCTTTGATAGGAGGATAAGTGACTGTGTAAAGGAGCATTATGTGGAGTTCCCTGTTTTTTCTCTGTAGGTAACTTATCATCTCTGATATCTTTTGAGATGCAAAGAATTCCTCCTCTCTTACTCTAATGCTGTGAAGATCATAAATTCTCTCTCTCCATTTAGCTTCCTTGGGTCATGATCAGAGGGGCAGCTGGGCAGTGCTGGTGCATGTGGCCATGGCAGCGGCTGGAACAGTAGTGACACCACTGCTATTTTTGAGCAGTCCCAAGTAAGCATCCTGGTGTCCCACTCTTGCCCTTGCTCTCCCATCCTTAATTATGCTACTTGTCATGATATCTGCCAAAAGTTGGAAGAAGAATGCGTTTGAATTAAATAAAGTAAAATCCCCAATCCCATTTTTAATGACATCAGCCAATATCAAAATACTCTGTTTGGAAAGCTTTAATAGTTTTCAAAGACATAATTGGAAGGATGATCTTGTGGATAAAGCTCGTGCAGCCTGAGAAGCAACCTGGGGTCAGTTTCTAGCTGTGTGACAGACTCTTTGTTACCTTGGGTAAGATCCTTAATGTCTCAACACCTTCCTTTTTTAGCCACAAATTGTTGGTAACAATCTTTTGTCTGTCTTGTTTGCTCAGACTGTAAACTGTTTGAGACAGGCACTGCTTTACTACTATGGGTCCTAATTTCAACTGGTGTCCCTAATCATACCACAGAACAATTGATAGTAGTAAGGAAGTGCTGATTCCAATTTTAAAAAGGCTGTAATTTGCAGATCCAGGAAGAATTGTTTTCCCTTTCAGCACTGAGCTGTGCAGGCTGCAGTAACACATGCTGGGCATGTTTCTTTCCTGTGTTGTGCAAAATGAATGCAAAAGTGCTAGAAAATCAGAATTCTCTACTTGTACCTGTGATGACACTTGTAGTCTTTGCTCAAGGGTATAGCTTATGACACAAAGTGTTAGGCAGTAGAGACTGAGGACCATTATTGTTGTCCTGAGGGGCTTCAGCTTCCTACCTTTTCTCCATTCTTTAACAAAGTAGCTGACTTATTTTGGAGGTTATACAGAATGTTCCCAGTCCCAGCTAAACTGTTTAATATGCTCCCTATGATAAGAAATGCAGCATCTTGTTTACAAAGCATATTTGGGTCGTGCTATGCATTAGGACTAATCTCATAGAACAGTTAATGCCTTCTGCGATTCTGCTACTTCTTTCCAATGTTTTTAGAAAATAAAAAAAAGGTAAATGAGGGATACAAATGCAGCCAAACAAAAATTTGTAGCATTATTAAAGTAATACAGATCTTCATATAGCTAAGTTGACTAAAAGCAAGATGTTTCCAAGGTTCCTTGGTGAATCGTGCATGTGTGTGAGATATAAACTACCTCACATAGAAATAATATATATAAAAAAAGGTTAGCCTTAAAGAGATTTGACAAGCATAAAATATAATCATATCTGGTTCAATTCTGACCAACTACCTTCTGCCATAAGCATATAACTTCCTCCAAATATAACAGGGAAAAAGAAAATTTCTCTTTCAGAGCTGAACATCTGCTGCAGGGTACAATTTTTGACAAATTGACACTTTTTGGTCTGTAATATTTTATAGAAAGAAAAAAAACCCTCCTGGGTACTAAATATTTCATGCAGTAGTTGAAAAAGAAAGAAACATATTGGATGTAAGTAATGGCTATTTTCAATTCAGAACTAGCAGCCAAGGAGTTTACAAACTGATGAAAAGGATCAGCATAGTTAATTGTTTTTATGTGAAGTTTACAGAGGCTAGTTTCTTAGACAAATCACAGTGACACTGCAGTAGAAAAAAACTTTGAAGAAGACTGCATATGGCCCTGTGTGGGTATGTGCTTGGGAAAGAGACAAGGAGCGCTCCTTACTTCCTTGACCCTTTCCCCAGGAACTAATTGCAATCCTTATCCTTTTGGGAGGTACTCACCTATCTTGTGGCATCTTTACAGCATATAAAAAGGAATTGTGGCAAAAAGGGACCCTAAAATCCTAGATTCTAGTCATGGGATTTTCCTGAGATAGTCCCTGCAGTAGACTCTGCCATAAGGTTCTCCTCTGAGCATGTAAGGAATAGGCTGAAGGTAGCAATGGGGAGGAGGGGAAGTTTTACAGGGAGGCCTGGAATCTGAAACAAATGGCTATAAAGGCAGCCCTTGCGGTTTCTATAATTCAGACAAAGTCCTCTGGGAACTTTAATGTTTTTTACAGGCCTCTCCATGTCCTGGGGCAGTTTAAAGACACCTTATTCTCCCTCGCAGTGATGCAGTGGTTTGGACATGTAACAAGATGGCCCAGGAACCTCACCAATCCCATCCTGCAGGGTGCTGTGGATGGACAAAGAAGAGGAAGATTTAGCGTGAGCTGGACCAACAACATCAAAGACTTGATGGGATTAAAATTGACTGATTGTACAAGGATTGCAAAAGACCAGAAAGAATGGGGGAAAGTTACTACTATATCAAAGATGTCCCAATGGTTGGTGTGGCCTTGGTTTTGAATGACTGACTATTCTCCTTTTCTTCCTGGCATATCATCTCACATATGCACAGCATAGAATTTCAATCCTTGTGTTTAATGAGTGCAAAAGATGCTAGTGGCTATATTGATACTGACTTTCTCAAACAGAGGAGCACTCGTTTGGTCACAGCCTGAGCTGGGATCCTTTGGTAGAGGAACACATGGTGTTTCTGTAAAAAGGTGTATTGCCAATTATGCTAGCTTGTGTCCCTCCAACCACTTTGAAGAAAGGAAGAATGCTTTCTGCTTCTTGCTCCATTTTCTATTCTGCTGCCTGTCCCTTCCCCCATTTGCCTACACACAGGGGCTGCCCATGCCATTTGCAGTATGAATACCATAGATTGACCACATGAGTTTATTTCCCAGGATATTCATCCATTGTTCCACCTCTTCTGTATTTCTCACTGAAATTCCTTGCTTGCTAGTCACAGGATTTGGTATGGTGCTTGGCTGTTGAATCCCCCTATCACCTCCTTTTTTGAGGCTGCTGAAAATATGGCACTTTTCATCCCAGCATCTCCTTCATTATTCCCCATCCTCAGTGTAAGAGCCTAGCTTTTAGCTGAAGCTGTAAAGACTCATATTTTTTTCAGGTTGGAGGGCCTTAATTCATTTCCCAGTGAGTTGACTAAGATGGTAGCCATTTGAATTAAAGGTATTTAAAACATCTACATTGAACATCTGTATTAAAAGGCTCTGAAAATGTAGAAAGATACCCAGAACTGGCATCAATATGCTGATGACACCTAGGTTTACTTCTTCTAAACAAGCAAGAACCTGCTGTCATGTAGATGTTACAGTGCCTGAAAGAAAAATAGATCTAGATGAAGAGCAGCTGGCTCAGGCTTAATGCAGACAAGAAATAGGAAAGCATGTTGAAGAGCTTCCAAGATGACAGCTGCATATTCCCATCACTAAAGTAGTCTCAAAGTCATGTGACACTCATCATATTCTAAGGAATACAAATAGCTATAGAAGCAAGAAATGTCTTTCATAGATTCATAGATTTTTAGGGTTAGAAGGAACCCCCTGTCCTGGGCAGGAATGAGTGCTGGGGTCAGATGACTTCAGCTAGGTGTCTGTCCAATCTCCTTTTAAACACCTCCAAGGAAGGAGACAGCACCACTTCTCCTGGAAGCTTATTGCACATTTTGGCAACCCTCACTGTAAAGAATTTTCTCCTGATGTCCAATCTGAATTTTCTTTCTTCCACTTTGTGGCCATTATTTCTAGTTACCCTGATAGGTGCCCTGGTAAATATTGTATCCCCTATTTCTTGCTGCTCCCCTGGATGAGTTTGTAGGAGGCTGCAAGATCACCTCTCAGCCTCCTCTTGTGGAGGCTGAAGAGGTTCAGGTTTCCCAATCCACATAGGGTTTTTTCTGTAGGCCTTTAATCAGATGAGTGGCCCTCTTCTGAACCCTCTCCAGGCCACCCACATCCCTCCCGAAGTGCAGCACCAAAAACTGGACAGAGTACTCTAGCTGTGGCCCATAGAGGGGAAGCATCACCTCTCTAGACCTGTTTGTAATGCACCTACTTATGCAAGAAATGGTGCAGTTAGCTTTATATATTACCTCATCACACTGGTGACTCATGTTCATTTTGGAGTCAACTGTAACTCTGAGATCCCTTCCCACAGTTGTGTTAGAATGGTACCTCCCAGGCTATATGAGTGTTGATGATTCTTCCTCCCCAGGTGCAACACATGACACTTATCCTTGTTAAACTGCATCCTACTCTGTTCTCCAAATCAGCCTGGATTCACTCCCTGCCATCTAGTTTGTGTACCTCCCCACATAGTTTGGTGTCACCAGCAAACTTGAACAGGGTGCTTTCTACTCCCTTGTCCAAGTCACTAATGAAGATATTGAATAGTACCAGCCCCAGGACAGAGCCTTGAGGGACTCCACTGCCCACATTTCTCCAGGTAGAAACCAACCCGTCCACAACCACTCTTTGGGTATGTTCCATAAGCCAATTTTCTCCCCACTGGACTGTGTAATAATCTACATTGCAGATGTTTAGTTTATTTATAAGAATTGGGTGTGACACTGTCAAAGGCCTTTTTAAAATCTAAGTAAATAACATCTACCTCTATTCTTTCATCCAAGCATTTTGTGACCCAGTTATAAAATGAAACCAGGTTAGTCAGGCAGGATCTGCCTTCTATGAACGCATGCTGATTGCCCCTTAGCATCATTTTACCCACTGGTCCCCCACAAATGTGATTGTTAACAATTTTCTCAAATGTCTTGCCAAGGATAGAGTTGAGACTAACTGGCCTATAGTAACCCAGTTCTTCCTTCCTCCCCTTCTTGAAAATAGGGACCACGCTGGACCTTTTCCAATCCTACACTGGTTCTTTTCCAATTCCAATCTTCTATCACCAGTGGCTCTTTAGGATATTTTACCTCTTCTTACTTGGAAAAAGCCTTGATAACTGGATAAGTCTACATCTCTGTGGCAGAATGCTCAGTCTCACTGCAGGGGAAAGAAGGCTTACTCACCCACCCTCCATGTGTGTAAAACCCAGAAATGAGGCACTGAAGACACGGTCAGTGTGCCAGTGGTACTCTGCTCAAGGTCTGGGTTTCCAGTGTGCATGTAAACAATGACTTGTGACCCTCACATCCCCGCACCCCTTCCCCTGCATCCTCATCACCTCATTTCTGTGTTTTATACACATGAACTGGGTGGGTGAAACTTATTCTTCAGAAGCAAGAATGAGTACTCAGAGACCACCCCTACCATTTAACTCCTGCCTTTGTTACATTTGGATTATAGAAAACCCCTCTTGCAATGCAAGAAATGAAAAGGGATCAAAGGCAATGGAACATGCCCATTTCAGAAATGTGCATATGTTTTTGGAAAATAAAATAAAACAGTTGAAAGACACATGAGGTAGAGAGAGGAAGGGAGGGAGGGACAGGAAGGGAGAGACAGCAATGACAAAGGGCACCTAAGGTTGTTCCTAGCTTTTTTGTAATGGGGACTGATGATCTGGAAACTACCAATGGTCCAGCCTTTAATTCTCTCTACTCTTCAGGCTTCCAGGTATATGCTTGCCTAAGTAAGTAGCAGTTATATTGCCATTCAGTCAGTAGAGCCCAGTGGATTGCATAATGCTAAATGTTCTTGAGGTCTATCTGCTCTTGGAACATAAAATGAAAAGGGCACCAGTTCTTCTCTCACAATATTAAGTGCACTGTATCCCTCAGGGCTATAATTAGCAAAATGTCATTATAGGCAGTTTTATGTTTTGTACTTCAACTTGCCACTCACTTAAGCAAAGGGGAAAAAAATGACAGTGCAACAAGACTGAAACTTTCCTTTGAGGAAATAGTAACTTCTCTGAACACATGAAGCTTTTGTACCACCTAAGTCCTGTTTTGAACTTTTAAGTGTAAGAAATAGTGCATAGGTGCAACCTTACTGCACCTTACTGCAACCTTACAGTAAGGTGCAACCTTACTGATAACTGTAGAATTTTTTACCACCGAAAGTGAACATCATTATGGCCAAGGCATACCACAGGCTTATAAATAAACAACAGCAGGGGAGAATCCTATCAATTCTAATTAAAGTGCTATATGCAAGTGCTAATGTGGAATTTACTAAAAGTCAGACATAGAAATTACCTCAAATCTAGTGTACATTTGGCTTGTCTCTGTGAATGCTTTGCATGCCATGCTATCAATCACTAGAACATGTCCTACATGTTACCCAGTTGTGAATTAAAGTAAATTTTCTTCACAGAGTTTCAAGGGGGAGCAGCGTGGTCCACATGACAGGATAGGGGATTGAAAATTGGGGCATATGGATTTTATTTTGGCTCCTACATATATTACTTATATTCACTTCCAGAGCATAATATCCTAAAGTAGTTTATAATTTTTAATGTATTTATACTCACAAACCCACTGTCAGGGAAGCGTTATTGTTTACAGATTACAGAAGCAAGAATTAAGGGACAGAGAGATTCAGGTTGCATTGTTGTGGGGCAAGAAAAATCTGTGCAAGATACTGGTACCTGTGGCAGCTGAAAATTATGTGTGTGTGATAAAAGTGCTTGCTGAAGGCTCTATGAAGATTAGACCAAGTGTTTTTCTGTATTTCTTTAGATATAAAGCTATAAGTTGTTGCTAAAAGCCTAACTGTAGTTTAAGATGTAGTGAGGCCTTGTATAAAGTAAGACCTAGTAAATTTAGCAAAGCCTAGAAGTGGTAAGGCCCTGTGGCACAGTTAAAATTACCTTATCAAAAGAATGCAAGGCTTGTACTGCTATTGGTCAGTCTAAGGACAGTTGAAGAAAAAGAAATCTATGTGGTTGTATGTTATCAGTGTCTTTTAGAAGCTATAAATTAGCTGAAGTATCTGGAAACCATTCAGAAGGAAGATGCAGCTCTGTGAAAAGGATTAGTTAGCTGTTGCCTGGATCAGTGGGCCTGTGGACCTCAAGGAGCCCAAGAACTGCATTCTAGGGTCCTTCCTGGTACCCCTCAGACAGCGTTGTTCAGGGACACCTGCCTTGCTGAACTTTGTGGAAAGAGAAGCTTGCTGTGTATCAGGCATCAGAGGGACTGCCAATAAGTTGCCAACATGAATTGCTTTTGTTTGTCATCGTTTGTCTTGTTACTATGCGTAGTTCTGTTTTTCTTAAGTCAATAAATCTTTCTTATCTTTCTACCCCCAACCACACTCTCAATCTAAACCCTCTGCAGGTGGCTGTGACAGTATCTGAGCTTGCTTTGCATCCAGCTGCAGTATAGTTGTATTACTGTGGTACTGCACCTAGAATTAGTTATCTGTGCTGAGAAGAAGGACTTTTTAGCATGGGTGTGGTGTCACTTCCGCATGGCTATCCTGCTTCTGGTTGTGAGGCTAGAATATGTAGAGTTATTTTCGATATGTCTGTACAGTACTGCTTTGTACTGGGTAGACTCCAGCATGCAAGCTAGTGAGCTTAGTGCCAGCTCAGGGTGTTTCTTCACAGAAGTGTTTTGTGCTGTGTGGACATACATTGTAAGTGATTTGTTTTAGGTCACACAGGAAGTCTGTGGTAGGACAGGATATTGAATCCAGGTGTTCTGAGTGCCAGCCTAGTAACTTAATCAATGGACTATGATTTTTGAATATATAGCCCTTGGGAAGTCACTAATCATCAGGGATCTGGGTTTTCTGTTCATGATGAAAAAACGTGGTAAAACCCAGATTGTCTCATTTCAAGGAGAAAAACTTGGATTGTCTACTTTAAAGAAGAAAAACACGGGAAACAGTGGGCTTACCTTTGCAGGCTGGCAAAATTCCAACCTGCAAGGGGCTGGAGGGTGTGGGAGGAGGGTGGTCAGATAGAGGGCACCATGAGCATGTGTGCATTCACATGGTCACTAACAGCATGAGAGCAGCTCCCCACAGGTAAGTCGGGCAGGGGATGAGTGGGGGTTGAGGCCCCTATAGTGAAGGAGGGAAGGAGTTGGGCAGGGCTAGGGCTGGGGCTACTGCTCAGTAGCGTGGTGTGTGGAGCTTGGGGCCCAGGGTTGCAATTTGCCGCTGCAGTGCTCTGGCAGGGAGCAGCATGGAGCCTCTGCTTCTTCCCCCCTTCCCATTCTGAAAACTTTGCAGCCCTACAGGGAGGAGGGGCCATTGCTTGGGGAAACCAGTTGCAGGCTAGCATCCAGCAGCTAGATCCCCCTCCCCTGTGGAACCAACAATGAACTTCTGTTTTGGTACAGGAAATTATTGTAACTCAGAATGCTTCCTGCAAAAGCATTCTCAGTTACAGTGGGGAGCTACACTTCTGTCTGTGCCCTAAATGACTAGACTTGGGCTACTGTACACACTGGCTGCATCTACACTTTCTTTAATGTGCTGTAGCTACCGAATATTAAGTTTAGTACTTGTAGAATCAAGTATTAAATTAATGCCCAGTAACCGGTGTTACTGTGCAGTAGCACTAGCACATGCCTTTTTAGTGACGCTACTGCTCAGTAGCATAATAATACTACTTAGTAGCATCTTAGCACTGTTTGTGCTGTGACATGATACTGCACAGAATCAAGCTACTGCGCAGTTAGCATCTCATGTAGACGTGTCCACTGAGAGTCAACTCACAATGGTTCCTTAGATACTTGGCTTCTATCCAAGATATGTTGTGATCCACTTCTACCTAGGACTTGCAATTCCAGTTCCACTTGGGAAGCATATAAACATCGCCTAGCATCAGTTTGAAGTTGAGAGCATATATACAGCTAAATAGGGTATCTTCTTCCAGCCCAATAATCTGGAAGTCAGGGCAGCTGCTATGAAAAAACTGAGTCCTGGATTTTAGATCAGACTCAGCCTGGAAGGGATTAAGAACCACATGTCCAGCTATGGGTTTGTGGGGTTCATTTGTTTCCCTAATCAATCCCCCCTGATGTGCTTTATAAAAGCACTGAAATTAGTGCCACTGTCAATGAAACACCCAGAGAGAAACTTGAAAGCTATGTGCCTCTCTATGGTGCTATATAGGATCACTTTCTTGAGGTGAGATATGTTGGGTTTTTCTAGATTCATAGATTCCTAGAGTTGGAAGGGACCTTAGTGGGCCATCTAGTCTGACCCCCTGCCCCTGGAAGGCAAGAAAAAAACTCACCAAACCTCAGGTCATGTGATCCCAGCCAGGTGCCTATTCAGTCTCTTCCTGAAGACCCCCAAGGATGGGATGAGCACCACCTCCCTTGGAAGCCCATTCCAGATTCTGGCAACCCTGACTGTGAAGAATTTTTTCCTAACATCCAGCCTGAACCTTCTCTCTGGTAGCTTATGGCCATTGTTCTTTGTCATTCCAGGGGGTGCCCTGGTATACAGATCATTGCCTACTTCACGTTGCTCACCCCTTATGAATTTGTACGCTGCCACAAAGTCCCCTCTCAGCCTTCTCTTAGAGAGGCTAAAGTGGTTAAGGTCCCTTAGCCTTTCCTCATATGGCCTTCCCTGCAGGCCTCTAATAAGGTGAGTGGCTTTTCTTTCCTCTCCAGGTTGTCCGCATCGCACTTGAACTGCAATATCTAGAACTGGACACAGTACTCCAGCTACTTTCTGACCAGTGCCGCGTAGAGGGAGAAAATCACTTCCCTGGACCTGTTTGTGAAGCACCTACGGATGCAAGACGAGGTGAGATTGGCTCTACCATCTGCTTCATCACATTGGTGACTCATGTTCATCCTGGAGTCAACAGTGACTCCAAGATCTTTTTCTGCCTTGGTGGAGCTGAGAAGTTTGCCCCCCAGCCTGTAGGTATGAGGCAGTTCTTCCTCCCTAAATGCAGCACTTTGCACTTATACTTATTGAATTGCATCCTGTTGCTCTCTGTCCACTTCCCCAGCCTGTCTAGTTGGCCTGGATCTGGTTCCTCCTCTCCAGGGTGTTAGCTGTACCCCATAATTTTGTGTTGTCTTTGAATTTGGACAGGGTGCTTCCTATCCCCTCATCCAGATAACTGATGATGTTGAACAGTACCAGCCCCAAAACTGAGCCCTGAGGGGCTCCGCTGCCCATATCTTTCCAGGTTGACACCTATCCATCCACTACTACCCTCTGAATGTGATTCCTTGAGCCAATTTGCTACACAGTCTACTGTGTAATCATCCAAGGTAAATCCACTCAGTTTATGTATAAGGATGGTATAGGATACCTCGTCAAAGGCCTTCTTGAAGTCCAGATAGATAACATCCACCTCAACACCTGCATCTAAACAATTGATGGCCTTGTCATAAAAGGAAACTAGGTTAGTCAGGCATGACCCGTCTGCTAAAAACTTGTGTTGGTTACCCCTCTGCATCACATTAGCTAGTGGGCTCTCACAGATGTGTTTCTTGATAATTTTTTCTAGGATTTTCCCAGGGATAGAGGTAAGGCTGATGGGTCTATAGTTCCCTGGGTCCACCTTCCTCCCCTTCTTAAAGATTGGGATGAGTGCTCATATATCCTTGCCAGTGGATCAGCTATGACCCCCACTAATTCCTTCATAGAGTTCATAGATTTCATAGACATTTGGGCTGGAAGGGACCTCGGAAGATCATCAAGTCCAGCCTCCCAAACAAAGGGCAGGAAGTCAGCTGGGGTCATAGGATCCCAGCAAGATAAGCATCCGATTTGCTCTTGAAGGTGTTCAATGTAGGTACTTGAACCACCTCCAATGGCAGGCTGTTCCAGTCCTTGGGGGCTCGGACAGTAAAGAAATTCTTTCTTATGTCCAGCCTGAAATGGTCTCGCAGTAGTTTATGATCGTTCGACCTCATCATCCCTTGGGGCACTCTGGTGAACAAACATTCCTCCAGATACTGGTGGTCACCCCTGATAAACTTATAGGTGGCCATCAGATCACCCCTGAGCCTGCACTTTTCCAGGCTAAAGAGCCCCATGGCTCTCAGCCTCTCATCATAAGGTCTGTTTTCCTGACCTCTGATTACGTGTGTGGCTCTTCTCTGGACTCTCTCAAGCTTCTCCACATCCTTTTTGAATTACCCATGGGTGAAGTCCCTATGGTTCTTGTAATTTGAATACATCCAGTCCCTCCAAGTGTCTTTTTACCACGTAGGCACTGACTGTTGGTCAGCTGATGTTCCCTTTGTTGTGTCCGTGATGTATGTTGAGGGTTCATCTAGATTCTCATTTAAGAAGATAGAGGCAAAAAAACTGATTGAAGAGCTCTGCCTTGTCCCTGTTATCCATCACTAAACCCTCCTGCCTGTCCTGTATGGGTCCTATGCTACCCTGCACCCTCTTTTTGCTACCAACTTACTTAAAGAAGGATTTTTTATTGTCCTTAATCCCTGACACTAGCTTGAGTTCTAGAATTGCCTTGGCTTTCCTGACCGACTCCCTGCAGGTGCAGGCCAAAGAAGTGTAATCCTTTTTGCTAGCTACCCCCTGCTTCCACTTCCTGTATGCCTCTTTTTTTGCCCTTAAGGTATCCTGAATGCCCCTGGTTAGCCAAAGGGGCTTTCTGGCCCCCTTGCCTACTTTCTTTTGCCATGGGATTGACTCACTGAGCCCAAAGAATGATTTCCTTGAGTAATGTCCACCCATCCTGGACCCTCAACACATCTAAGTTCTTAGCCCCTAGTACCCTGCTAACTAATTCGCCGAGTCTATTAAAGTCAGCTTTTTTAAAGTTTAGCACCCATGCCCTGCTGGGTATAATGCCTGTCCTTCACTGGATAATACATTTAATCATTTGGTGATTGCTGTCCCCTAAGTTGCCTTGAATCCACAGGTCATCCTCTGTGGCCAACACCAAGTCAAGTAAGGTGGGGGGGGCAAAAGCTGCTAAATCTTAGTTTTTTAGTAGGTAGAATAAAGTTGTGTCCCCCATGTGTAGAATGACAGTCTAGATATCTCTAGCTTTATCAAGGAGAGTGCAGTGTAGTGGCCATTATGAAGCTTGAACCCCATCTATAGTGTTAGCAGCTAGTTCATTTTTAAAACTGGAGTTAGCAATACTTATTTATCTTAAAGCATATTATTTAGGTAACTAATTACTGCTTGTAAAATGCTTAGAGTTTGGTAGCTAATAAGTGCCACCATATCACTGTGCTCATTACCAGTGCTTTTAAGAATACAGTGGAACATATGTCTTTTTTCCCTTTCGTAGCTTTTCATATTATTCTGTCTGCTGACCTTCATTATTTTATCTTGCTTTGAATTATTTAACACTCAATATTTTGGGAAAATAGCTTTTATGAAATGCAACATTTCCAGGCTGCTTTTTCTTAGTAGCTGTTTTTGGCCTACCTTTCTGGAACAGTCAGAAAACCAACCTCAGATGGGACTTAAATTCCCCCAATCAGGAAAAAAGAAATTCCCATTTTCTCAGTAACTTTCACTCTTTCCTTTTAAATAGCAACATTATGATGCAAGGCATTTTTTACTATCCATTCCCTGTCAGAGGCTAATCTAAGGTTTTTTCCCATTCCTAAATGAGAGTGAGTGGCTCCCCAAATTATATTCTGAGGAAGGGATGGAGCCCAGTCAGAACATGATATGTAACATTAACATAACATAACAATTTCTCATCTATCAATGACCTTTAAAGAGAATTGTAGTTATTACCTTACAATATTCTCATTTATTACCTGCCTCATCACTGAATTCCAATACTTTTATGTAGCAGAAATATAGATGCTTGGCCTCAAAATATAGAAATATGATTCAACTATTATAATAGCTCCAGGCGCTCAGGTATAATTCAATTTTTTTCTCATTATGAGGGATTGTTGAAGATGATGGTGGTTACTAGACCAGGCAGTTCACCAGAGAGAGTCAGACAAGTATATATCTTACAGCTAAATAGTCATAAAAGGGTATTTTCTCAGATCAGGCAGAAGTTCATTAAAGTGATAAGATGCACTCCCAGAATGGCAATCTGTGCTATTATTGTTGGTAAAGTCCTTTAGATTGTAAGCAAAATGATGGCTATTGAGATGAAGAAAATTATGTCAATGTTCACCTAAACTGATCTTTGGTAGAGAAGAATTCAGCTATGTAGGGCAAGTCTACATGTGAATTTACACATGCCTCAACTTAACGAACCTTAGCTTAAGGTGCATTAAAGTGATTTAGGCATGTGTCTACATGTGTATGCCTTAAGAAGCATTAATAGAGCCCACTAGATGAACACATTTGCAGCCTGGGCAACACCCTGCACAGCCTTGGGCTGTGCTCTGGACAGCTCCCCGCATGCACAGCCACACCAGGGCCTATGGGCAGCAGGCAAGTGCTGCACTGGGAAAGTGGCTGGGGGCAGAGTGAACAATGAACACATCCTGGCCAGGGAGCAAAGAGAAAGGTGTGGGGTGTGCCCAGGGGCTGTTAGTGGCACTTGCAAAGCTAGGGCCACTGGACCACAGCCAGAGGCAGTTCAGCTCTCAGTGAGCAGAAGGTGCACCAAATCCCCCAGTCCATATCTAGTGACTCAAGGCAGCTGCACTCAGTGCTGAGCCTGGCTGCGGGGTACTGAGCTGCCTGCCAGTGCCCTGAAGTCTGTGGCAGTGTAGCTGGGTGGTGTAGCCATGTACCAGCTGAGTGGGTGGGAGCCTGCAGTCCCCCTGGATGCAATCGACCTGACTCTGATCCCAACCCCGGCCCTGGCCCTGGCTCTAACCCCCTCCCCATGTTTCTGCCTCCCCAGCATTGGTCGAGAGCAGGCTGGAGCTGAGCCTGCAGGGCCCTGCCCTGCCACCAGGTGCCACCAAGAAGAAGTGGTGGGTGCTGTCCTTCAAGGTACAAACTCTGGAGCAGTGGTTCTGGCACCAGTGATATCTGTGGTGTGCTGACCAACTTGGGACTTTGCTTTAGCTCCAGAATCTGCACCTTGGAGAACAGAACCTACTGCTGCTGCTTCTTTGTGGAGCCTAGTGGCAGTGTAGGGCCCCATGGGTTCAGATCTAGTCTGCTTAGTCAACATACACAGCATTAAAGTGCCTTAAGGTGTCTACATGTCCCTTAAGGTACCTTAACAATTTGTGCCTAAATTCAGGCACGATTATGCCTAAAATCACCATTTTTAAGGCACAGTAAGGGGCACACATGTAGACCCATGCCCTTAATGCACTTTGAAATTGGCAATTTTAGGCTAATCATGCACACCCATGAAGTATTAGTTTTGTCAGTTTTGGATTCCAGTAACATCTGAGTACCTTTTATTTCAGCTTCTTGATTTCAGTGCCTCATGTATTAGGCACTAAAATGCAAAGAAAGGGTACAGTTCAGCATGCTTTATAATTAGTTTAATAGTTCTGTAGTTTCATAATGCACTTAAATCTTTTGCAAGTGACTTGTCTAGCAATGGTCATGGAGTTATTTGGATGCTAGGTGTGTCTCCCACCCATTTGGAATTTTAACATCTGATTTTAAATCAATGGACCTGTCAACACATCATAACAAATAAGGAGAAAAAAATTAGGCATCTAAAGGAGAAACTGTTGGGTTTTGTATCTTGAAAAGGACTTATATAACTCTGCTTATCAGAATGAAAAATGAATAGTATTTCCTATAGAAACTGCAGCTATCGTAAATGCAGTCCATCTGATTATGTTTTGAAAGAGAAGAAATTACTCAGAATCAGTTAATATTATAAAGCACTAGTCTTTGAAACCTAAATTCCTTCATTGACTTCCATTGTTCGTTTGTTTTTTACAATTTCTTGATACATATTCATTAGATTGTAACATTTTACACCCCAGGCTGTCTGTTAGTATGCCACTGTAGATCACCTAGAAAAATTGGGAATGAATTACAGTAATACTAGCAATCACCTTTACCTATTGGATTTCACTGGAATTTCTAAAATGTATGATGTTTATTAAACTGAGATCATCTGCTAGACTGATGTGGTAAGTTAAACATTGTACAGCAAGAAATGCTTCAACCCTCTTTCAATTAAAAGTTAACATCTACATTCAAAACAATTTTCTAGAGGCTGGCCAGCGTGATTTAAACTGAAGGTTTCTGGCTGAACTTGATCAGCAGTATTTAAAACAACCCAAAACTAATCTGCCCAACTCAAATTCTATTACAACCTCACAGCTAATGAGGCTTGTTTTGATTCTGATGAGAACTTTATATCCAAGGCCAACATAAGTTCAACAAATCATGTTAAAATCTATTTGAAACAGCACATTTCTAGGCCTCTGCCCTGTCTTCTTTAATCAAGCTTTGCAGGGAGACAGAAACCACTTATGTATGCCTCAGCATTGTCATTTATTTTATTCTTTTGGCACGTGTTCTACTTTTCCTTAGCAATTTGGAACCTTCTGAAAGCATCCTGCTGTTAGTTCAGAAAACCTAGTCCTATCAAAAAGAATATACAAGGGTGTTAAGCCAAGACATGTAGGGATGAGGAACGGAGGTGTACAACTAGGGTGGCAGCCCCTTTAAGTTTTCTGTCTAAAGTGAAGACACTGAAAAGATAATGGAAATAATTTGATTGACATCATCACAGGGGTTATCCCAGCATTTCCAGGAATGTTGGAGCAATGCATACGATTCTAGTACATGCTATGCCTTTTTACAGGGCGAGGTGTGTTCCTCCTTCATTCTAGTGTCGCTCTACTGTCAGGTGACAAGGGTAAAAGAAACGGGTATACAGGATGTTATTTCTTTTCATCACATCTTGGGGTTCCTAATACCCCTTTTTGTTGTACAAGTTCCCTTTCAAGGAGCATCAAAATTTGAGGAGTCCTGTCTCTTGTTTGCGGATCCAAAGTGCATGTGTGTGTTTGTGTATGGGTAGGGAGGGGCGGTAGGAGGGTGGGAAGGAGATGTGGCTCTTTGTCCTGTTTCTTGCACCTTTCTTATTGCACCAGTGAATGGATTGGGCTAATTTACCCCATAATTCATCCTCTATGTAAAGTATACATGAAGATACAACCTACCTTCTCTAGGAAGTCCAATATTCCTCTGACTGTAAAAAGACAGGATAATGAATGAAACATATTTTGTACATCTGATTTTAACCTTCTATTTCAACTGGAAACAAGATTTTTCTTCACTTAACATCCTAAACCACTGTGTGATGCTGAACATGCACAACTAAGGGACTGCCCCATCCAGAGGCAAATGCATTTATAGAGATAATATCCAAAATTAGCAGATTTCCTAGACTATAATATAGTATTTCCCTACACTGCAAATGCAAGTAACAATGCTTATAATTATAGATGAATGACATTTTCAGTTCTAAGACCTTATTGTCAGATGCTTAGAATTTAGCCCAAACATTTGCTGTTTGTTAAAAAATTTCTATGCTTAGTGGCTGGCTCTGATTGGGAAATTTCAGCAAAAATGATTAAGTCATTTCTGAGAAAAAGGTTAGTGAAAATATATATTTCTCTACATTATTTATTCATTTTTTTTATAATGCTAATGCTTTCTTGGGACATATTAGTACCGTTATACTTGGAGCAAGCTACTGAAATTTGTTAGAAGATATATTATTTGCATCTTCTGTTTTATTTATGCCAAAGTTTGTCTTTCAATTATCTTAGTTCGTACATACTCAGTAAAGACTCTGGTTGAGTACACCTGACCGAATGATATGGGAAAAGTCTCCCAGGAGGTTTTCCTGGTAGAAAACTTACCCAGAGACACCTGAACAAATATTCAAATGTTGATCCTTCTGAACAGCAGAAAGCTTGAAATGTTGACACTGTGCAGCCAGAGGCCCCCTGTACACACATCTCAGCCTGTTCTGGAGACAGCTGGCAGCAGTACAAAGGGCAGCCCTGATTGGCTGATCCAGATTGTTCAGGGTCAACCTCTGTCTCCCTTCTGCACAACGTGAGGATAGTGGAGAAAGTGTGTTCTGTCCCCTGCTTACCTGGAGCAGTAGAGCCTGTTGCCCTGTGGGCAACTCTCAGCATCTCAATATTGTGCTGTTAGACAGGAGGGTGCAACACATTTGCACATATACAAACACACAAGTCAATTATTTTTCCTCTCAGAATAGTCATTTTTGCTCTGAGAGAAAAATTCCTGAACATCTGGACCCTCCTGGTTCTCCCTATAGAGCAATGGCTCTCCCAAGAGAAACTGAATGGAGTTAGAGTTTGGCAGTTAAATTCTCTACAGGTTTTTCTCTGAAATGAGAACTGTGCTGACCAGACTACACATACCCTATAGAACAACTATACATATTTAAGTGTTGAACTCTGGTGATGAACAAGACTTTTTTTTTCCAACTTTTGCTTTAGAAACTTAGGTGATTATGTTTTAAAAAGTAAACTAATTGGATTTTATGTTTACAAAGTTGATTTTCCTAGGTTTTGAATACTTTGTTTGCATCCTCAACATTCTTTTAACATAAATATTATTGAATTGATTTCTCTCACACACACACAGCATGCACACATACGCACCCCTTTCTAATATAGATAGTGTATTTGTATATGGTAGTACAGAGAAATATTTATAGGACATAGTTCATAGGATCAACAGGTTTTGTGTTTAATATGCTTTCATTGGGCTTGATTCTTCAAAACACCGAGCATAAATCCAGCTGATTTCCATAAACAGAATCCAGTTAATTTCAGCCTTTTCAGAATCGTAAAATACAAATAGGAGTAGTAAAGGAAGAGGTAAGAATATGAAAAACTCACCTTGAGCTGAATCCAGTGTTCTAAGACATTATTAATGTTTCCTGACCCTTTACCCTCCAACAGATTGATATTGGAAACCTACTACTGGAATTTCACAGGACTCCTCTCTCAAAGAGAAGACGGTATTATTTTGGAATTTATCAGGTGCAGCTGCCTGCTCTAGTTCTGGTGATATCTCCAGAGAGTCTGTTTACCTGTTCAACTCTGAAATAAATCTTAACCTTGCAGGAGAAGTAATTTGCAGTTCCTTTTCTTCTTCAGGAGAAAGAAAATGGTGCACGTGTCTGAAATCACAGAATGAGTTACGCTGGTTTGTTTGTGGTGGCAGCGTCTTTCAGCCTTCACAACTCCAATTACCATAAAGGTAATATATGTGTAGCTTTAAGAAAAAGAGTAGCACTCTGGAAATTTTCCAAAGGGAAAAGGACATTTCTGCTCACAATAATATTTGTGGAAAAATGTTAGTATCCATGGCTATTATATGCCTAAGTTGCAGGACAATTAAATAGTTCACAAATGCAGCATGCAATACATAGCTCTTCAAATTCAGTGGAATTGCATTTACTTTTCTAGTAACAGGCCTAAGTCCTTATTTAAGGCTGATGTTCAAAGGTACCTAGTTACTGATGTCAAACAGAATTACAGATGCTTGACATTTTAGCAGTCACTGGACACATTTTCCTATCATGGCTGGGCTAGCTCTGTATTTGATTAATGATGACTTGCATGAGATGACTTATGCTATTGTGGTGTCATTGCATCAAGACAGCAGTATCACAAAAATATACAACTGTCACTGAGGGAACATATATCATATTTAAATTTAACATCAATTGTTTTTTTAAGCTGTAGCTACTTTATCTTAAGATATAGATCTGTCAAAAATATCCTGAAATTCAACAGATCTTTTCTTACTGATCAGTATATTTATGATTAGTTTCCTATAGAAAAGGCAGAAACCTAATGGAAGAAGAATTGTATTTGTTGTCCTTAATTTATATATAGTAATGATCTTATTAAGACAAAAAATTCATTTGCTTCCACTAATTATTGCATCTCATTTAAAAACCAATTGATTTTTCAAAACAGATATACTATCATTAGACAAGCACAGTAATTAATAGATAGTATTACATACTTGCTGTAACTCAATAAGCATATTCCTATAGCAGTCAATTATCTGTTTTACATACAATACATAGCCTATTAAGTCTATATTAATTTTTTTAGATACACTTCATTTAAAGTGTCACTGCATTCCCTATTTCTCTCAATGCTTTTTTATAAACACAAACCAGAACATAAAGATTTTTAAATAAGAACAGCTCTTCATATAAACGTCATAGAAGGATTACACTGTTCTCAGTTTACTGCTTTCCCAAGTACTACTTGAAATTTGTAAAATATTTATGCCTACATATTTTCTTTTTGAAGTTGTCCTATATCTGGATTTCAGGTTACTGCACTCTAGGTATGGACATGGCAGAGGAGTTAAAGGGTGCTTGTTTGAGGGAGGGAATCTGTCTCTACTGTACATTACTGAACTCCCATTGTGAGTAACAACACTTGCCAGGGCACAGTAGGAACAGAATTGCCCTTGTAGCTGGAGAAAAAAAATAGCAGGAGATAATGCTTTATTTTTGTTGTCAATTATTTTAAACTGTCAGTAGGAGTCAAGATTTTTGGCTTTTTGGTGCATTGATGGATGAATGACAGCCAGTGCAAAATGTGTCCTCCTGGAACTCCAAGAACTTCTGAGAGCCAAGGGCTTATATGACATCACTTCCCAGGGCAGCCATTGAAGTGAGCCTGTTGGGGGTCCAGGTGGCTTGTGTAGGACTGCATTAGCCAGGGCAGGAGCAGGTAGGCAGGGTCCCTAATGAGGAGGGGTGGGACCATGGCGGCACCCAGCAGCAGGTCTGGCACCCCCAGCGTGAAGCTCCCACTCTCTACTAGGCCCAGCAGACCAGAATTCCTGAAGATGTGGGTGCTGGGACTCACATGTGTGAAGGCCCCATAGTGGGCCATGACCGCCTAGAGCACCATGGAGTGAAAGCCCCTCCATTGGTAATGGGGGAAGTGTCCATGGGGTGGGCAGGTGATGGGGATGTGGATCCCGTCCAGGTCCCTGATGCACTGGGGGAAATCCTTGGGCATAGAACCCTGCCACCACCTGGGGATCATGCACATGCAGTGTGGTGTCGCCCAGCACATTCTTTAGGGTTCTATGTAGCTCCAGGATCATTGCTCCAGTGGTGGCCTTGCCCATGCCAAACAGGTGGCCGACGTAACAGACTGGAAGCCGTGGCCAGCTTGAGCAGGGCAAGGGCCAGGTGGCTTTCTGTGGGGAGGAGCAGCTGCATGCTGGTGTCCTGCCACTCCAGGTGTGACTGGAGCTGCTCCATGAGGTTCCCAAAGGTGGCCCAGTCATCCTGAAGGCCTCCAACCACTGTTCTTTCTCCAAGGTGTGCTGAACAATGTGCTGCCACCAGTCCTGGCTGGTTCAGCAGGGCCAGACGTGGCAGGACTGGAGGCCTAGGAGGGTGAGGGCAGCTCCAATGGTGGCATCCAGAACATCCTCATTGGCATCCCTGCTGATGGCAGTTGTGTGGTGGCAGCAAGGGACCTGGGACAGCAGATAGTTGCTGTATGTGGGGGAGGCAGGTGGGCCCAGATGGCCATGGGACAGGTAGCAGTCAGCACAGGGAGCCAGCAGGTTCAACACAGCAGCCAGAAAGAGACTGGGGTATGGTTGTCACTACCAGGGGCAGGAGCTAGAGCACCCATAGCACAGGGAGGCAGAGTGGGCAAGGAGAGAGCTGCCACATGCTGCCCCTGCATTGAGCATGCTGCTTCTGGGCAGGGGAGTGGCTGCCCCAGTGAACAGGGCTGGCTTTTGAAGACTGTTGGTGGCTGGTGGCTGCTGGCAGCTGCAGCCAGAACATGACGCTCACCCCAGTGGTGGCAGGAACTCATTACAGGGCTGCAGGAAGTTTGGTGCTAAGAGCAGGAAACCTGCTGCCTGGTCCCTGCATGTGCAGATGCCTGCCTGGGAGTGCTTAATCCACAGAACAAGACACCCATTATACTGCATCCTAATAGTTAATAAATAAGTAACTGTAGTAATTTTATTTTAAAGGGATAGCCTTTTAGTTGGAATTTAAGCTGTAGCATTTTATTTTAAGGTGCCTATGGTACCATAAAAATAAAATGTATTTATTGCTAATAGTAATAATCATGCAGTGGTATTGATATTGACATAATGAAAAATAAAATTTAATGATATTTCACATTTCTACTGCAACTTTCATCATAAGGATCCTATATAACTACAACATAAAATGAATGCAGCATCCATTGGGGGCCAGCAGTACAAGTAACAATTTTAAGGAGGGGAAGTAATTAATAGCCTTTTTAATTTAAACTGCAGGGGAAATTTTAGGGAAGCAGAATATAATTAACCAACTTCAAATTTAGCCAGTAAATTAGGGTTAATATATCCTTACTGTGTATGAGGTACCTTGGGATTGTCAGTAATCACACTTTGGCTCTATGTCTCTTACAGTTGCAGTGCCCCTGGCACTACCGTGCTGTGGTTTATTAAGCACTTTACTTCATGACATAGATGGGAGCATGGAAATTCAGGTTAGGCAGGAAACTCAGTAGCTATGAAGTGAAACAGCTACTGAGATTTGCTTGATAACTTTTAATAGACTGAAGGCAGTGGGTAAGCTGAAGAGAATCCTGCCTGATGCATTTATCACATCTATCTGTTTCTAATTCAATTTAGTATTTGTCAACACCAGTAATTCTCTTGTTGGCATCCCATTCAGATCAGAAAGAGCCTTTTTACTCTTTTGGAATTGCCTTAATGCACACCAAGGATCTGGGAAAAGGTGGGAGGGGGTGGGAGATGGGGAACAAACACTCTCAATTTCTCCTTAGCCTCTTTTGTCTTGTTCTGTATTGCTGCTTGATTGCAGATTTCTATCATTTTTGCTTAAAGAACATTTATGATACTCTGTCACAGAAATAGTGTGTTGGGTCTCTTTCCTTGGCACCAGACCCCAAATTGTTTGCCTGCCAGTTGACTTTTTAATGTAATGATCTGAAACAGAATTGCTTTCCATAAGACCAAAAAGTGAAGTTTGGCTGGCTGGAAAAAGGCACAGCTTTTCCAAACCGGCAAAACAGATGTTTTCACAAATTATCATATTTCCCCTTCTTTGCTCTTCTGTCACTAATGTTATGAGCCCTGATCCTGTACAAATGGATGGCAGAGAGGCTGGTTCCAAATGCTTGTGGCAGACTGTATGCATGTCATTTATGTGAGTTAAAAACAAGGTGCAA
The DNA here is from genome assembly GCF_052110815.1 of Crocodylus siamensis. Taxonomy (NCBI): domain Eukaryota; kingdom Metazoa; phylum Chordata; order Crocodylia; family Crocodylidae; genus Crocodylus; species Crocodylus siamensis. The sequence continues at coordinate 212,184,653 of NC_143396.1, forward strand.
ATTAAGAAACATGCAAATACTATTTATGGACAGATTAAAATCTGATGCTTGAGGGAGTAGGCAGGGAAGGAATAGTTTGTATTCCAGTTAGTGTCCCCTGGGCAGGGCGCAGCACAACTGCAGATGCTATTGTTGTCTCCTAGCAGCTCATAGAAAATGGCTAATATGCTTGCTAGTAAAGCTGAAAGGATGTATATGGATGTAAGGACATGATACCGGAGGCATAGTAGGGCAGCTCCACATCCAGGGCAGCTGCAATGCATGGGACAGCACCAGCTGCCACAGGGATGATTGGGATGGCACAATCCAGATGGCTATTTTTGTGTGGTTTCTCTGAAAGCCCCCCAGTCTCCCTCCCAGTTATCCTACTGCATGACAAACTTTTGTCCTAGTGTAATAAGAAGGTATACTCATCATCCATGGTGGGGGGGTATAACAGGTTGCCCTCCCAAGCGCCATCTTCCCTGTTATCTGCACCTTACATGGGGCACCCTTGGAGTCCCCTTTAAGGTTCTTGTGTCCCGCTCTCTACTCACCTGCCATGTCTTGATGGAAATTATTATACTGATATTCTTGTAAGTGGGAGATTGCCTATTGCATTTTGTATGTTGGGGTCTTCCGCCTCCATGGGAGTTGACCCCCCTGTATCTCTAGCTAGGCCTCCCTGTTTAAACCCACCAAACAGGGTTGGATTTTGAGGCTCTAGCCTTTTGTTGTCTTGAGGCTTGTGGTTCTCCTCTTTGCTCTAATCTGGAGCCCAGCCTCCCTGGCCTAGAGGCCTGGCCACCAGCCCCCTATAGCCAGGGGGTTGTAAGTTCAAGACAGGGAGCAGCTGTGACCCACACTGTCCCAGTCCAAAGAGAAACAAGACTGTCCTCAGGTGAACCAGACCACCCTAGATTTTCAGGATCATGCCCTTTGGTGCCAGGATCTGTACACCCTAAAATCATGCACCCACATGGGCACTGGGGCCTATCTACCCCAGATACTGCACCTTCTCTGGTGCTGGGGTCAGTGCACCCCAAAATCCAGCACCCACTCTAGCACCAGGTCCTCATGTTGTAGTGGGGTCCCAATGAGGCCTTATCCTTTCTCAATAGCCTTACCCAAACCACAAGTGTTATTCAATATCAATTTAAAAAAAATATGAACAGTCCTGTCCATGGGCAATAACTGCCACCAGGAGAAATGTGATTAAAGGCGGCAGCATGCCAGCTTACATTTACACAGGGTTCATGCTTCAGTTTCCCACCATTGGCTACAGTCCTTCCTCTGGGGTTGCTCCAGGCTCCTCCATAGTTCTCCTCCTCCAGCCTTTTGACAACTCACCAAGACTCTCCATAGAGCTCTGGGACACACTCCTTCCTCTTTGGCTGCTGGCCCCTGGTGCTGCTCAGCCCGGGGTTTTTATAGTCCTGGCCTGCCCCTTCTGGTCAGCTGATTAGCTGGCCAGGCTCAGCTTTTAACCCCCACCTTACCGGCACTCTGTGTCCAGAAAGTTCTGGCCTTAAAGGGGCTGACCTGTCTTCTAGTGACAGGGCTAGGGTTCCCTGTTACAGAGGGCTTCTGTGCCTTCTTCATAGATCAGGATGAATTCATTCCTTGTCTATTCTAGAGCACAATGCCGAGTCAGATGCATATGCTCAAGAAGTTCCCTCTCATCTGCTACATAACTGTTTATATGAATGCTGGCAGAATGAGACAGTGTTATAGGTTATCTTTAAACCATTCTAAAGGCACTTAAAATGGGGGCAACTGCACATTAAAAGGTGTTAAACTGTGCTAAATATCCTCTAAGTGTCTTAAAGTTATGCTATGTTGTGTGAAGGTTATCTTTGAACTGTTCTACCAAGTTCGAGCTAGGGTATTGTTGTTCTGCTCCAAGGAGATAATGCAATACATTTGCAGTCATCCAGCCCCTTTTCCCCGACAAACTTTCCAACCTCCTAAACTCTACTGCCCAGGAGCTGGTACTAGCCCTGAGCCAACACTCCCACCTCCCCTCAGTTGGTTTGACCCCAGCCCACGTGACACCATACTGCTGGCTTCAAGGACCCCAGGAGATCCAATCCAGGCTTCTGGGCCAAGAGCCAGGCACACAGATCTCCCATCAGAGGGATAACCCTTTGCCCCATATCTGGTCAACTCTCCCCTAGCCAGAAGAAATTTTGGGGGGATGACGTGGCTTTCCTCCTTAGCCGCCTGCATTCCGGCGGGGGAGGGGGAAGAAGGGGGAGAAGTGGGAAAGCACTGCCTAGTGTTGAGTGTGGAAGATGCCTGGAGCCCAGGGAGATCAGCTTCCCTGGGCTCCATGCCCTCGCTGTGGTTAAACCCTATCTATTTCACTCCTGGAGTAGGGATAGAGTCCTGGTTCCTGGCCATGCCCCTGCTTACCAGAGCCACACACTTTAGTAACAAGTCACAGTTGTGCAGGTGAGACACACCATTACGCCTTAACCTGTGGCTGCTCTGAAACTGTTCTAACTTTAACATTGCCTAACATTCTACAAATTTATAATGGTTTAAAGGTAACCTGTGGCAGCACCCTGAGATGGTCTAGCTCTGACAACTAGAAAGTGGTTATAATCTTGTATATCCCTTTGCCATGGAAAGAACAGAGAAAATGATCTGTACTTGGAGAATGCTGAGATTTTTAACTCTCCTAATTGGTATATGAATTCCAGGGTAAGTAGGTAGAAAGACAAGACATTTGGAGTGAATGGTAGCACAGTGAACAATAACTTTAAGTCCACTGTAATGCTAATATGTGCATACTGTGATTAGGTGCCCTGAGAATATGTATAATTACAACTATTCTGACTTAAAACTGTTTTCATTCATCATTATTACAAAAAGACTTATCCTTTTCTATTTGATCCAACAGACAGTGTAATTTCATGTGGCCCGATGGGGATCTGTGCCATTCATCTTTAGTTTTAAAATAGCTCTGCCCTTAGTGAAGATTTCTGTATCCTTATTGCTCTTTCATTAGCAATATCTGTCTCATGGCTTGCAACTCTTTTCTCAGTTCTTCATGACACCAGTGTCCCCTGTGGTACATTTCTATAGATAAGTTCTTGTGTATAAGAATGACCTAAGCAAAACTCCTATTAATTTAAACTAATTAATGATGCTACTTATACAAATACAAATAACCTTGGAACTTTGTACATTTATTCTTCAATGTGTACTCTTTTCATTTCTCCTTTTACTTGGATTTTATTTTTATAGGTCAGTTCAGCTCTGTTCATCAGGATACATAGAGGTTTGATTCTTAAATAATACAGCTCTACTGCCAGAAGACCTTAGTATAATACTAGCAACATTGTGCTTTTACAGTATTGCTTATTTTGCTTAGAGTGTGGGTTCTTTTATCCTGGTAGAAGCAGGAGTTATGGTTGTACAGCTATCTTTGCATGAGGTGTGCTTTTCCAGTATAACCATAGTAATTTACAAGCCATGAACTTCACTGGGGGTTTTGGTTGTGTAAAGCTTGCTTGATTAGAAGAATCATCTATCTCTGTTGGGGCTGTGTCTAGATGAGACGCTGACTGCACAGTAGCTTGTTACTACGTGTAGTAGCGTTGCATAGCATGAAGTGTGATTTGACACTATTATGCACTCAGTGTGACATAAATACCATTGGGCAACACTACTGCGCAGTAACTCCAGTTACTATGCAGTCATTTAGTATGTGTTTATACAAGTACAAAGTGACTGCTCAGTAAGAACTGCAGTCAGCATCTTATGTAGATATGGCCAGGGACTAGAATATTTAGGCACCCAAAATAAATAATATTTAGGCGCCCAAAAGTTCAGGGCTCAAAATTCTCAGCAACATCCCAGAAGGAACATATTCTTTTCTCTGGGGCTGTGTTCGTAATTTTCATCAGTGCAGGTGTCTGTAGACAGAAGATTTTCTGGCAAATATGTCAGTACCTGAACTGAAAAAATGTCTGTGCAAAAAGATGCCTGTTGCACTGAACTCAGGTTCCTGATCTGTGCTGCTGAAGTCAATGAGCATTTTGCAACTGGTGTGAAAGAGTGTGAGAACTTTTATTTAACTCTTTTGAATTCTATATTAAGGATCTTTTTTTTTTTTAACTGAGATTGCTCCATCCTTAGCAGCCACTAGCCTTACAGATTTTGGAGCAGCAGTGCCATCCTTGCTGATTTTCCTAGTCTTAGTGCAGCATAGGAAGAGAGGAAGTCATTTAGGCAGCCTGACTATTCTGCTGCCTAGACAATGTTTAGGAGGGCTTTCAGCAGTAGAGCCAATACACCGTGTAGCCACACCCCCAGTTTTTCTTTTTTTTTTTATTGCATTCACTCCCCTTCCCCAACTATTTCTGACTTGTTCTCTCCCTCTCTATTCCCTATAGATAAGTATAAGTAAGCTAAGATGTAGGATAAGCTTTAAACATTTATATTTTGGTAGCAAGTTTTTCATTTTGGATATTCACTGTTTTATATTGTATTATTATTAGGTTTGTATTGACTTTTACTGTTTCATATGGATGTTGTATGGTTTAGGCCTGTGTGTGTAAGTGAAGCAAAGTCATGTCAAGTTTCCATTTTATATGTCAAGTCTCCATCTTGTGTCCTCTGCCTGGGCATCCCCTGTGTGTTGCAAGTGTACGAGTCATGTATCCCTCCCATGTAAATTGGTTCCCCGATGAATGAGTGTGATTGTAAATGATTGAAATACAATGGTAGCAGGCCTCTACTGAATGGCCTGTAATGACTGGGCCATCACCTCGCCTTGATTCATCCAGGAACCACAGACCTCACCCAGGAACAGAGACAAGACCAGCATGTGAAAGAAAAAGACCCTGCAGAACCAGCAACTCTCACCATTACAGACACCCGGAACTGCACATCTCTGCATGGAGCACACATGCTCAGTACACCAGAGGCTGACTCTTGCCTGGCCATGCCTCCTGTCACTAGGGTTACACAGGTTCTGCCCCTATAAAAAGGGGTAGTGAAGACAGACTCAGTGGGAATGCCATTTCCATTTGGACCAGACCAGCTTCATGTCACTTATCCACCCCAGAGGCCCTGCCAGCGCCCCCCTCTGGACAACCCCGAGCTAAAGGAGACCCCGACTGGCCATTGAGGGTCAACTTCTAGCTGGGGATAGGTAGATATTACCTGCACACCTCCTCCTACAGTTTGGACTTTCTCTTTCTCTCCTCCTGGACTTCAGTGGACTTCAGCCCCTGCACCAAACCTTTTTAACTCCTGCTGCCATTGTATGTATGTGTGTGGGTGCAAGGGAACCAATTTGGCATTGTGTCATCATCTCCCCTGTTCAATAAAACCACTGTCATTTGCATCCCTGAGTTGGGTCATGTTTTACTGAATACCAGTCCCTTTCCTATCTTAAATTTCACCTCATTCTCTCTCTCAGCTCCAGTTCCCACCCTCTCTGCTAGTTTCCCCATCTCCTCCCAATTCCATCTCCCCTTTTCTGCCATCTCTTAGCTTCTCCTTTCTTTCCTGACGTCCTTGCTGCCTGCTGCTTTTCCTGTGATTTTCTGCTGCCCATCTGTTTTCAGGCTCCCCCTCCCCTGCAGCTTCCCAGCTCCTATTAGCTGTCCTGCAGTTCTCTCCAGCTTCTAGCACCTACTGCCACTCTCTGCCCCTAGCCTTAGTTCTTCAACCCAGGCCCCTATAGTCTACCAGTTCTAATCCTGGTCTTGGTAACTTTAACTCCCTATACTCCTACTATCTTTCCTTAACCTTCCCCAGGTATTCCAAGTACATATGTACATGCATGCATACATATCACAATACCAAACTTAGGAACTCACTTGTGTGTATGTGGAGATGGGTAGTATGTGTGTATATTAGTGAATACATATATTTATATATATATACATAGATAGATATCATTGTGTGTGTGTGTGGTACATGAATTAGTAATCCATGTATGTGTATTGGATGTGCAGGTGTTGGTAACTGGTAACTGATTCTGTCTAAATTTGGTGTGTGTAGCATGCCTGGGCTTAAACTGGTGATAGGTGTGCATGAACCTAGACTAATTATTTTGAACGTGTGTGTGTATCTTAGCTGCTAGTGTGAGTGTGTATGCCTAGTAGGGGTGTATGCACCTAGTGAGTGTATGTGTGCTTAATTGATTTTTATGTGTGCATATGCAATTGTACACCACACCCTTCTGTTTAACAGCACAATATTGAGATCCTGAATGTTGGCCTGACCCCTCAGGGCAACAACTGAATAATATCCAAGATTATGTATCCAAAAAAAGACAACTCAAAAGGAAATGCCTTGCATCCAAGAACATCACAGAGAAATCTTAACTGAAGTTAATGGTCTTAAACTGAGTATAATTTAGATCATAATGTTGGGAAAAAGATTTCCTTTAACATTAATCTTAAAGCAGATTTGAAAATGAATGTCCATTTGTCTGAAGAATATTCATATTTTTTCTCTCCAGGTGATCTAGGCATTATTCATTCATGGCTCTAATTCCTCGTTAACTCCAAGGTGCTTGAACATGTTTGCATAATGGTCACTGGAAGCATGCATCCAGTTGATTTCAATCACATTTAAACTCATTACTGTTTTCTTGTGGTCTCATTGAAATTATGTAATAAGGCTTTAGTTTTTTAAATAGTAAAAATGCTATCCAGATCAGTTAGCCTTTTAGTCAGGTATCTGTGTAAGACCCCAGCCTGCAGAGCTGAGAGCATCATCTAATCACATCATTTGACATGAAATGAGAATGCTGCTTTCTAATGATTTCATCTGAATTGCAAAATGCAGGCTCCATTCTAATCTAGGAAGCATTTCTGAGGCCTATCCAACATGGGTTGTAAACAATATACAGCAAATGAACTAGCTATGTTAATTATTAGCCAAATCACATGGCACAGTGCATGCAAGTAAACAAAACATACGTGTAAGCCTCAGGTGCATTGTTAAGGCAGAGAAAATAATACATATAGCATGTATTATCAGGCCTTTCAAACTTTGAGTGCCAGGAAGTTCAAAATGAGGGATACTCTAATATGTCCGCTTAATGTACTAGTAATAGAGAACTAAATATTGTTTTTATTTATTCAAATTAATAGGCTATTTCTGTATTGCCAATGAAATTGATGGAGCAGATGAAGAGGTTTCATAGACAGATTTCATAGACATTAGAGACAGGAAGGGACCTCGCAAGATCGTCAGGTCCAGCCCTCTGTCCAAAGGGCAGGAAGTCAGCTGGGGTCAGATCACCCCAGCAAGATAAGCATCCAAGCATTTCTTAAAGGTATCCAGAGTAGGTACTTGCACCACTTCTGGGGGGAGTCTATTCCAGACTTTGGAGACTCGGAAGATAAAGATGTTTTTCCTTATGTCCAGTCTAAAATGGTCTTCCATCTGTTTGTGACTGTTAGACTTTGTCTTCCCCTGGGGCGCCCTGGTGAAGAGACATTCTCCCAGTTCCTGATGCACACCCCTTACGTACTTATAGGCTACCATCAAGTTACCCCTGAGTCTTCTCTTCTATAGGCTGAAGAGTCCCATGCCTCTCAGCCTGTCCTCATAAGGCCTGTTCTCTTGACCTCTAATCATGCACCTGAGGTTATATATCCACCTACGTAACTGTTACATAGATATCCAGGCAGACATCTTTCTTCCCTTAAATGTCAATATAGGTCTTTATTTGTGGATCTTAGTAAGAAGAATTAGAAAATATTTAATATATGTAAATTGTATTGTATTGGTAGAAGCGTTACATATTCCTGGCATACATAGCCATTGACATAAAATGCTATTTGTTATAATTATAGAAGGGGAATTCTATTTCTTATTTCAGGATACTATTCCAGGACACAAATGAAATAGTTGAAAGTGCTCCATCAGATTTGACCTGAAAATCCAGAATGAATAAACTGTGCTTACTGACAGTGCATTCTTCTCTAAGTGTAGGTAATGGCTACTGAATATTTGTTTATCCCAGACTTTTGACTTTTTTATGACATAACTGGAATTGAAAAGGAAAGAAGAAAAGATGATAGTATTCTCACCAAAGGCCTTATGGTTAAGACACAGGACTAAACTACAGGAGAACTGAATGACAGACCTTGTAGAACTGGAAAAAAATGTTAATTAATCTTTCAATTTCCCATCTTTATTATAGGGACAACATGTATTCATGTCAAAGGGATAAAGCCATAAATATTAACTGATGTTTATAAAGTATTTTTAGAGCCTTAAATAAAAAGTAAGGAAGTAAAATAAATTTAGGTGGAAAATATTGCCATGTTCAAGGCTGCTGATTATATGTGAATATATAATCAGGCCCACCTCCCACAATTTTTTTTATTTTAAAGGCTTTTATCTTTATGTTTGCCAGTAAGATGCATCCTGTAGATATTACCAATTTAATTCAGAATAATTTTCATAAATCCTGATAAATTCATTTCCTTTTGAAAAGGGGACCTTAAAGCTAGTCCAGCAACATCAGCCTAAGGTAGGTTTTATTTTACTTATATTTATTTTATATTATAACCAGTCTAATGCATCTTTAAAAAAAAAAATTCATTTCAAGGCCTAGGCGAGTGAACCTTGGTCTGTAAAATGTTATTCTGATATAAAAGTTTTTATATTGAGTTAAGTAAAGGCCTGGGTTTTACCAGATCTGTCAAGAATAAACGTTGCAAGATGCTTAGTGATCTTCAACGCCTATTCAGATCTTTGTGAAATGAAGGTGCACAGCACTTCACAAGACTGAGTTTTTCACCAGCTTTACTTTTGATTTACAGAATGTATTTGAAACAAAGACTGTAAACAAGATTATTTATGAGAATATTTCCTCCACTACCTCCGCTACATACAGATCATTACTTCAAGTGACTGAGTCCACTCTCTCTGTTATTGTCATTGTTTCAGGTCTATTATTTGAAAGGCAAAATGATACTTTACATTAATTGTACACCTAACCCAGAAAATGCTGGAGTGATTGAGTGCAATTGTTTTCATCCTGTTACGTGTATAATGACCTATTACTGTAAAAAGATAAAAAAGAGACCAAGTAGCTATTCCCTGAGTCCCTATTCCCTCACCCTTGTCCCCTTGGGCACTTTAAGAGTTATTGGATTTGGAAGACTAGGATGATCAGCCTTTATATCATCTTTTGACAATACACTGTAAAAGAATAACCTTTTTATCATCTGCAATCAACAAATCTTCCCCATTAGTGCAGGCCTAGAAAGAGTGCTAAATGGCTTGTCATTGGAGGTGTTTGAAATTCCAGGCGCAATGTTTTCTCTCTGCTTTCTTGATTGTATCATTTTAGCAAATAAATGACTTGCCTTGTATGTTTTACAAGGAATGATGATCTAATCCTAAAGGGCTTGGAAATGCTTTTCAAATCTTCTTACTTTAAATGTCAGTACAGATAGGAGTTTTTCATAGGCCAGAATAAGTCACTGGTATCCTCATCTATTTTGTCATTTTCCTCTCAAATTTCTTGTGTGAAAACAATATGAAGGAAGATCATATGGAGGCAAAACAAGGCATTGGAGGAGGCGGTGAGTAGCTATTCATTATGACCTTTTGACTTTTATTAATATGTTCCTATGTCTTTCAAATTATATAGGGAGCCCTTGCTTATGTGACAGTAAGAGGTCATTCTCTAGAGAAAATCACCCTTAACACTGCATATTGTTGATTTAGGTAGAAGGGGAAAGCGAATACATGAACAGAATTTGAAAACTTACTACTGCTCAAGTTATGGTCAAATGTATTTGTGAGGGAAAAAAATCTGTGAAAGAACAGCAACATGGGCAAGAGACACTTGTAATGGAGATTCTAATCAGCTCTACTGTTTGTTTAGTGGCATTAATATATTGTGGATGCTTTCAGATTGAGATCAAGGCCAGATCTATGACTACAACTGGCCCAACTTTTGGGCAAGGTTGGGAAAGATTGGGTGGTGGATTCAAGACCTAGGCCCAGATTATCCAAGGGACCCAATTTCCACTGATCAGTATGCTTTAGGCATCCAAATTCCACTGAAAAGCTGGACCCTGCCCACTACTTCAATATATGGTGTTGACTGATCTAATAAAAATAGACCTCTCACTGATTTCAAAATGCAAAAATGATTGCAGGTCAAGATTGCATTACTTTGACAGAGTTCTACATGGGAAACTTAAACCAACCAGACTGCATTCTGCTGCTTATATTAAATGCGTGCTATCAGTTCCTTAGTTTCATCAATAATAAGTCTACTCATCCATAACTATATGACTTATCAAGATCTATTTAAAATCCAAATATTATTCCTGTTTTTTTGTATTCTCATTGAAATTGACCAACCTGCCCATTCCCAAGACAGTAGTCAATCAATTGATATTAAAGAAAGAATAGCTTCATTTTCTGTCTTTAACATAAAGTTATAGCCCAGCCAGGAGCACTGGGAAACAGAGTCACAAGAGGGGGATCTTGTCCTTTGCTGCTTGCAACAGGTTTACTGATTCAGTCTATATCCTCACAATAAAACACTCCTCTATTCTTCACATGCTGCAGTAAATAACATGGCAACTTTTGACCTCCAGAGATGAAAACTCATTACGTACCATTGTGAGTACTTCATTTTTGAAGAAACTGAGTGAAACTTGAAAACCCCAGACTCTTTCCAGTGTCATTCTTACTGCTTATTGCACAGAATCAGTTTATCTTTTACGGGCAAAAAGAAAAAAAGGAGGGGAAAAAACCCAGATACTCTAAAGTGCTTAGGAAAAATGCTCCCTGAAGGCAAGAACTGTGTATGCAAGTTGGTTACTTAGATGAGGATCAGAGATTGCCTGTGTTGGAATGGGAGTTCTCTGCCTCAACTCCGTAAGCCAATACAATAACAACATTTAGTACTCATAAAAAGAGCACCTTTCATTAGGCAATTTCAAAGGGCTTTGAGAAATATCCTTAAGGAAATCTTGCACCACTCTTCTGAGATAGAGGAACATTTTTAATAAACAGTAAAAACCCAACTCATTTTTGGAGCTGGTTGAAATTTAGAATTTTCATTACATAGGGAAATCCTGTATTTTAAAATTAGCAAAGTGAATGAAAAGTCACAATTACAGAATTTTCCCATGAAACAAAACTTTAGAAAAATATTTTTTGGAAACAACAATATGGCCTGAAACAATTCACAAATTATTTTTATTTATACAGTACAATATTTTGATTCATCAATGATTAAATCAAAACAAATTATTGCAGTCATTGAAATGAAACATTTCAATGTTGTTGGAAAAACATTTTGATAAAATTGAAAGTAAATATTTTGACCTTTTCATAAACACAAAATTCTACAAAATCAACAGAACGTAAAACATTCTTATTACTCAAATTAGTTTGTTCTAATGGAACATGGGAAACATTTTAGTTAGTGGCCTGCTCAATAACATACATAAATCTATGACAAGCAGAGAGGATAGAACTCATGTTCTAAAGGGGATAGTTATAGGCAAAGAATGAAATTACCTGCTGAAATCCCTTCTTATATAGAACACACAGAGGTGATGTTGTGCATAAAGATGCTATCCTGAATCACATCTGAAAAAATCATACTAGGTTCATTTCCTGATTTAAGCAAATAACATTTTAATATTTCAGACCTATGAACTATCCTCTTTGAGAACTCATGGAGATTGGGTTTGGTCTGGATGATTGGAAAAGGGAAAATATAGTACCCATCTTTATGAAAAGGAAGATGGAGGATCTGGTGAACTATACAGACCAGTCAGTCTGATTTTAATACCTGGGAATATCATTGGAGCTCAAGAAATCTATTCTGAAGCACCTAGAGGAGAGCAGGATGATCAGGAACAGCCAGCATGAATTCAACAAATCTTGCCTGATAAACCCGATTTCCTTTTATGATATGGTGACAGGCTTTGTGGGTGGATGAAAAGCAGTGGATGTGATATGGCTTGGCTACAGTAGGGGTGGCCAAAGTTATTCACCCTGGGAGCCACATCTGACCCTCCACCAAGAGAGCAACAAAAATGATTTGGGGTCTGGGAAACATGGCTTATGAGAAAAGATTGAAAAAGGAAGAGTTATTTAGTTTGGAGAAGAGAAGACTGAGGGGAGATTTGATAACAGTCTTTAGATACCTGAAGAGTGATTACATAGAGGATGGAGATGAGCTTTTCTCCATGGCCACAGGGGAAAGAACTAAGAGCAATGGCTTAAGCTGCAGCAGTGGGGATGAGGGGGAACTTTCTGAATATGAGGGTAAGCCAAGCATTGGACCAGGCTACCAGGAGAAGCTGTAAAATACCCATCCTTGGACAGTTTCAAAAGCAGGTTAGATAGATGCTTGGCTGTTGTGGTTTAGTTGTGGGATGATCCTGCCTTGAAGAGTGGGATGGAAATCCTATATATTAGGGATGCTCAACCACTGGCCAGAAGCATATTATCCAAGCAACAGCAGCATATTATCTGACCCAGGGGGCTTTTTTATGGGTCCAGAAATTTGGTAACAGGTGAGCAATGGTAGTGCTCTTTGGATGCCAAATTTCCAGACCCATGGGGAGCTCTGTTCCCTAAGTGCTGTATTGGGTGCCCGATGCCAGCACATAGGGTTGGTCAGGGCTGGTGCTAGGCCCCAGAGTCCAATCCTATTTTTGGGGTCTGAGAGAGGGTGGTCCATCCCCTTGAGGCCCAATCAGAGTGCACAGGGTTCGGATGGGACAGTGCTTGGCTCCCAGGACCCAGGGCAGGGAGGGAGCAGTGCTGGGGCCCCACAGTGCAATCCTGGCATATGGGGCTCAATCTGGCCCACTACCTGGCCATTGGGATAAACATGTTGGGCATCTCTACTTTATATCAACTGGAAAGACAGAAGAATGAATGCCAGCATTCTAGATCAAGCAACTACCATCGGTATTGCAACTATATTTATACGGTCTTGGCTCTGTTGGACAGGACATGTCAAGGATGTCATGTCTGTACACCAACATCCACCATGAAGATGGATTACAAACCATAAAGAACTTTATTCTTGATGGGAGAACTGGTTCTGATTCCATTACACTCTCCCACTTCATCCTCACACACAACTATTTCAGGTTTGGGTAACTCCTATACCTACAAATGAATGGCAGTTTCATGGACTCACATATGATCTGCAATATGCCAATATAGTATGACATTTGAAGTCCGTTTTCTCTGCAGCTGCCTATTTATCATCCTGATCTACCTAAAGTATATTAGTGACATCTTTGTTGTATGGACATATGGGAAAGACTTTCTAGAGAAGTTTCATCAGGATTTTAACAACTTCCACTCCTCTATCAGACAAACTCTGAATACTCTACCCAACAAATTGACTTCTTAGTTCAGTGAAGGTTTACAATGGCCACATTGAAAACACATTGTATCAGAAGCCAACTGAACAGTACAGTTATTTTTATGCCACCAGCTTTCATCCTAAGCACACCACTAGAGTCAAGGCAATAGCCAAGTCCTACACAATAGCCATATCTGCTCTAATCCCACAGACTAGGATGAACACTTTACAGATCTAGAGCAGGACTTCCTGAAACTACAAAACATTCCCACAACTGTAGCCACTCAAATCAACAAAGCCAGATTCAGACCTTTCCCTGGTCTACTACAATACTAACCCCATGACAGGGATGACAGAGTCCCTCTGGTGGTCACCTACAGCCCCTGACTTGAACCCTTGAGACACATCACTAATGACATTCAGTCCCTCCTGGAAAAGGATGATGTCCTCAAAGCAATAATGGGAAACAAACTTCTCCTGGTTTACAAGCAGTTCCCCAACCTCAAACAGCATCTCTCAAACGATAGGCTACCTAACTCCCAGTCTCACCGAGGCATGAGGCCCTGTAGCTGAGTAAGATTCCAACATCAATATAGATCAACTTCTCAGTGGACTGAATAACATGGGTTATAACATCTGAGGTTCATTCATTTGCAATTCTACTTATGCTATATAGGTCATCACCCACTCACAGTGCCCCTCTCCTGTCTACATTGGAAAAATGGAATGATCCTTATGTGAAAGAATGAATGGACACCAACCTGACATCAGCTGAAGAAAGACACACAGGCCCATGGCAGAACACTTCATTCTCCCTGGGCACTCCATTTCTGAACTGAGGATGGCTGTTCTCTGGTAGCAAACCTTTAAAAACTGATTTGAATGGGAAATAGTGGGAGAAGAAATCATCCACAGACTGGATTGTATTAAGAATGGTTTAAACAGGACTGTGGATTCTTATCCCATTACATGGACTAAGTTTTGGGACTCTTTTGTTCCTATGGGTTAATGTTTGCATGTTTGTCTTTCCCAGCACTACCCCACTCCACTCCATGCCCCACTCTTTTGCTTTTGTATTAAAATTTCTCTGTCCTTATACTCAGCTTTGTGCGTGTCCTTTCACAGCATCTGATGAAGTGAGCTTCAGCTGAAATGCTTGAGCATGCTGTCTCTTGCTTGCTCTCTCTGCCACTCTCCATCGGCTTTGGTTAGTCTATAAGGTACAAATCTACTCTGCTTTCCATAAGAATGCCTGACAACAAGCTCCCAAAACAGGTCCGATGCTCCCAACTGACCTATGGTCACCACTCTAGAGGTGAGCAAAAGAAGAGATTCCAGGAAACCTTGCATGCCAACCTGAAGAAATGTAATATTAACATCAATACCTAGGAGACTGAAGCACTGAATTGTCCCCAGTGGCGCTGTGATGAATGACAAAGTATTAACTATTTTGACCAAACTCACTTTACTGTGGAGAAAGATACATAACAGAGACCAAGAGAAAGAACTCTGACCTGACTACACCAGGATCTACTCTGTTTTCCCAGAACTATTTGCTACATAAGACAGATCTCAAATTGGCCACCTCCATCTTCTACAGACTCCTGTATTTACCAGAATGATGTTCCCATTTACTGGAAGACTTTAATTCTTGTAGTGAGGGCCTAACAATGACGACAACTAGATGACCTTGTGATCAGGTCTACTTTTCTATGATCCTTGTAGTATCTGTCATTTTTTTCTCTTATGTTGACAGCTTGGCTGAATGGAAAGAGACAAGAGGGAGGTTATTTTGGATGTTTTTAGAATGAAACTAAAAAGCAGCATTACTAGTCATCATTCATCTGTTGAGTTTGGTCACGCTGTTGCTTTGCAGACTACCACAAGTATTTTAAAAAGACATGCACTTGCTCTTAAGTGTAAGTTTGATGCCGTGGGAATAATGAAACCAGAGATCAGGGATGAAATCCTGACTCCATTGAAGTCAATTAGAGTTCTGCTCTCAAGTCGGTAAGGCAAGCATTTCACCTCAGATATGGCATGGTGAGCAATAATGAAAACTTCACTTAGATCACCTTGACAGTTTGACAAGGAATAACTATTCTGTATGAGAAAGGTTTTATTCATTCTCCAGAGCCATAGAATGGCAGTCATCTGCCATATTTTATTCATTCTCCAGAGCCATAGTAGGAGAGTGCAGTAGGCAGGGCATACTGCAGTGGCAAGTTTGAGATTTACTCCAAGGTACCAACTTATCAAGACCTTGAATAATATTTCTATATATATATAAGCCCCATAGAATCTGTTCATGGATCCATTTTACTGCAGAAAAATCATCTGAATAACAGGATAAGGGCCTTGTTACGTGTTATAGTATAAGCTGCTCAAATGTTGATCGGTGTTAGTACTAGCTTGAGTTTGAAGCAGTCATAATTCAGGCTAGCAGGGGCCTGGAGGGCTGAAAGGTAAGAATCCCCCTCCCCCTCTGCTGCTCCAGGCTTCTTCCCTGCCCTCTATCCCCCAGGGCTCCCCCAGTTCCCTCCACCCCTTGGGCTCTCCCCTGCTCCCCTGACACTCCCTGTACTCCCCTGCTAACTTGTGGCTCCCCAGGCTGCCTGGCCCAGGGGAACAGGCAGGGAAGGGATGACTTGCTTATCAGACCCGCACTGCCACAGCTGTAGGGCTGCTATTTTTCTCCAGGCTGAGCCTTCCCTGGCTGCTCCCCTGGGACAGACTGTGTATCCAGCCACAAATAAGTGTTTGGAGGGGTCGTGTGCAGTGAGCAGGGATCTGGGGTGCTGGGATGGGTAGGGGGGGGAGGGGACACAATTTGGACTAGCAGTGGGGAGGGGTGGTAGGTGGGGTGTTTACACTATGGTGTAACATGGGTAATAATAGATCAGAAATGCTCTGTCCTGGAGTAGCACAACTTTGAGGTGCATAACAAGTGCTTAAAACTAGTTTCAGGTGTGAATACGAGGACAATCCAAGGGTTAAGAGCTCCAGGAGTCATTTAGTATTACTCTGAAACAAAGCCCGAAATGTGAATAAGCTTTTTCAAAGAAACCTGATTCACTCTGAAGATTCAGGTGGGTGTTTCTTTCATTTTCCACATCACATGGATTCTGTATCAGAGTAAGACCAACTTTGAGGATGTTAAAATAAATGCATACAGTAATAATTTTGCGGAAGAAGCAGCAATAAAACTGTATTTAATATATTCAAAATATAGAATAAGAGCCTGTAATGCCCACAAATTAAAATTAAAAGCCCACTAACAAAAAGAGACAAGTTGATCTACTTTTGTTGTCATAACTGAAATTAGCCTGTAAGCAAGAAATAGGTAACCAAAATCAATTAAAATTTTATGAAATATAATTTCTCTATACAACCAGCTTTGGGATTTCTTCCATTCTGTGACCTTTTCCTGCAGGATTCCATTAGAAGAAACCGCTGTATTTTACATCTTGGGCTCAACTGAAGCCTCCCAAATGTATTTTCCAAGTACTCTGGTCTAACCAATACCCTATTCACTAAGAAGATTTTCCCCACACTGGTTATCCATAGTATGGCTTGCACTGCATGTTAAAGCCAGGGGGTTAGTATCCCAAATGTCAACTGCCATTGAAAGCCAAAATATCCTTTGTGGGATATTCCTTTACTCTTTAATTTCTTTCAGTTCCATAATCCCAGGTTAGGCATGATATTTTCATTTCAACAGTATTTCATTGCTATCCTGTCACAGCCAATGACATTAAAAGAGGTTCACCTCCTTGTTCTTCTAATACATTTTTCTCTATATCAGGGGTGGGACACTTATTTCAGCTGGAGGGATGCTTAATGAGTTTCAGTGAAGTGCAATAGTAGCCCCACTCGTTGACAAGTGCCCCTCTTCCTGGTCAACTGCTGGTCACAGGTACCCTGCTTTCTTGGGACCAGAAGTCCTGTCCCTAACCCCTGACCATTGCCACCAGATGTCCTTCCCCTTGCCCCAAGAAGTACTACTTTTGGGAGACGAGGGGGGGTTGCCACCTGAACCAGAAAAAAAAAAGTGTATACTAAAAGTCAAACATCTACTATAATTTATTTTATTACAAAAATATTTTTGTCATGATTTGTGTTTGCATATTGTATATAGAGGTGACTGCAATATAGGTAAAACATAGTCTTACTCTTGTATTTTGTGTCGGGGGGAGTGTGTGGCTGGGGGTGGGGGGTGTGTATGGTGGTGTGTGGGGGTGCATGAGTATGCGGTCAGGGATTGTGGCTGTATGTGTAGGGGTACAGGATATGTTCTGGGGTATGTGTATATGTAGGACAGTTGTGGAGGAAGTGTATGGATGTGTGGTGTTAGTGGGGATGTGAGGGAGAGAGGGATACACTTTCCCCCATGGTGCACAGCCCTCACTAGTAACGGCAGTGGTAGCAACAGGCAGCAGGTGCTTGGGGCACTTGTGGCCCATGCAGGCATTGCTGCCTGGCAGCATGCAGCTCTGGTCATCACTGCACATGGTGACAAGGAATGCAGCCAGGCCAGCCCGCTTCTATCACATGGGGCCCCACACTTGGTGTGCCACTGGGAAAAGCCCTGCACTCTGGAGCCAGCTGCGACCATGGAAGCAAGGGGCAGGGCTCTCTGCCACTTCCAGCAGAGTCTGGGCAGCTCCAGGTGGTGGGGAAGGCAGCTGGCACTATCACACGGGGCTTCGTCCAGTGGTGCATGAGTGCTGGGAGCTGCATGTGTGCTGATGCTACTGTTGGCAGGGGCTGTGCCACCATGGGGTATGTGTGTGTAGGGTGGTCCCCACACCTGCCCACCCTCCCTTACACCTACACCTACACCTGCCCACCTGAGCTCCACACTTCTACCACCCCCCTGCATGGCCCGGACATGCATGGTGCAGCATGGATCCAGCCCTACCCATCCTGTCTTGGCTGCAGCATGCAGTTTCTGGCTGCAATGTCAAGACTTGCATGGCACAGCATGGGACCAGCCTGGCCCATCCCAGCAGCACACAGTTCCTGCTCCATAGCTGAGACCCACATGGTGTGGCACAGAGCCAGCCTGGACCAGGCTGGTGGTGCACTAGAGTGCCAGGAGCCACGGGAAGTCCTGCACCATTGGGATGGGCAGCTCTGTACCTCCAAGTGGTGCTCCTGGCACGGTAGCTGGGAGCAGCATACAGAGGCATGGAGCCAGAGTCCTGCAGGCCTCATGGAGTGGGGCTATCACTGGCTGTTCCCCTCCCTGTGAAGGCCCATTCTTACCTGAATTTCCACTCACAGATGGAAGGAGGGCTGGGGAACAGCCACAGGGTAGAAGTCTCTGCTAGGCAGAAGCTTCTGGTCTCCAGAAGCTTCTTGGGGCTGGGGGTAGGGTAGGGTGGGGATAAGCAGGACAGGTTGGGGTTGGGTTGGTCATGTAGCAGCCAGAGCCCAAGCTTCTTGCTGCTGCAGCTGGTGCCTTCTGCAGCCAGTGGCTCCTGCCCCTGGCATCGTTTTGGCTTTCAAGCAGGCAGCCATCGGTGGGTAATAATTGTCTAAATTTGAGAGGGCCCCTGGGCTGGATAGAATGGCTTGGTGCGACAGATGCAGCCCACAGGCCATATTTTGCCTGCTTCTGCTCTATACCTATACCTATATCTACATCTACACCTACATATATACAGAAGATATCAATAACAAGTCTTAAATATATTCTCTGGAAAATTCTATTCTTTGTCTGCAGGACACTCACCAAGGAGAGCTTGCTGTACAGGTAACCACAGAAAGATAATTACGTGTTGCTAACGCTTTTTGGACATATTTCTCAGACAAATGCATCTCATTTTTTCTTCCTGGAAGGTTTTCTACTTTTTTTTCTAGCTGTCATGCATCTAATTCACAGCAGTGGTCATCCAAATTACTCCAGTCAATATGAGAGCCAAATTACTTTGCCTACGAATATAGTGCTTTTGTCTTCATTTTAAATATCATTCAACCCTGAGAATATTGTCTCTGCAGGTGCAGAAGTGAGTGGGAATGCCAACAGAAATTATATGACATTTTATAGCTTTTGAGAGACGATGTCATTTGTTTTTAAGGGATGATTGCAATTCTGCACACATATTTCACTAACTGGCATCTCAGTTTCTTTCTGTTCTCCTGATCCAGCTTCCTTGAAGTCAATGCTGGTTTCTCATAGACTTCACAATACATTTAGCAAGTTCAGAGAGCTTCAAAGAATAAAAAAAAGTCTCAGATACTTAATAAAATAAACAGTAGCCAAATGGAAAAAAACACCGGACCCTTTGATCTGGTCTTCTATTTGTGGCACGTGCCTTTGGAAGGTTGAATTTTCAGTATTGTGTTTAGTATGGGGGGAGAATGTAGAAGTTTTCTTACCAACTCCTTCAAGCCTTCAGGATCTGAAACATGGATTTTGACTATTTTTATCCTCATTTAAGCTGTCATATCTATCATTCTAACTAAAGGTCATAGAGAAAGTCTTCCTTTTATTAATTCAAGTGTACAGTTACTTCACGTAAGTGCTCCTTTCTTAAATACTTTTCCTTGATGACATATTAACATCCTGCTTTTACCCCACTGACAAAGATTCTCAAGGCATATGCCAAGAAATGAATCCAAGAACCTTCTTGAATGAAATGGTCACCAGAAGATTTACTTGGTCTTTCAGGGTGCTTCTATATGTGCTGATTTAAGGTGCTTTAACCATTTTAAAGGTGCATTAAGGGTATGGATCTATATGTGCACACCATTAATGTGCCTTAAAAATGGTGAGTTTAGGTTAATCGTGCCTGGGTATCAAATTTAGGCACAAATAGTTAAGGCACCTTAAGGGACAGGTAGATGCCTTAAGGTATGTTGACTGAGTAGGCTGGAGCTGAACCTGTGGGACCCTGCACTGCTGCTGGGTGCCTCCAAGAAGAAGTGGTGGGTGCTGTTCTCCAAGGTACAGATGCTGGAGCTGGAGTGGTGGTTCCATCAGAAGCAGTACCTGTTGATGTGCCGACCGATGACTGTGCATGAGGCCACAAAAAACCCCAAAGCCCCAGCATATGTGTGCACAGACTGGGGAGGAAAGGCAGCTTCACATGCTCCCTGGATTGTGCAGTGTGCAGAGGAATCATACCATGCCATGCCAGCAGAAGCAGAGGCAGAGGCAGGGGCAGGCATTGTGCCCCTGTGCACAGTTGTCAGTCAGCATACTGACAGGTACTGCTGCTGCTGGAACTGCTGCCCCAGCATCTGCACCTTGGAAACGGCACCCACTGCTTTTTCATCTTACTGGTGCCCGGCAACAGTGCAGGGCTCTGTGGGTTCACCTCTGGCCTGCTCTCGACTGATACGGGGGAGGCAGGAACATGGGGAGAGGTTAGAGCTGGGGCCGAGGCTGGGGCTGAGGCCAGGGCCAGGCTGATTGTGTCCGGAGAAAGGACTGGAGGCTCCTATCCCCTCAGGTAGTGCTGGCCTGCACCACCTGGCTTCGCTGCTCGAGGCTTTGGGGAGCTGTCCAGGGTGCTTCCCGTGACAGGCTGCAAACGCGTTTGCCCAGGGACCCAAGTGTGATACCCTTACAGTTGAGTATAGTAGAAGGTTATAGTTCAAAATTCAGTTAAGAATCCTGTTAGTTGGAGGCTACAATGTGAAAGGCTGATATTGGAGGTTATGTTAATTTTGGCAGTTTTGTTTCTAATGATCTGATTAGTAATCTGGTTGTTGGAGAAAGGGGCAAGGCTTAATTATTCAGAAATGTTAAGGGCTAGGTTTTGCACCCTCATTCACAGTGGGATTTATTTACCTCTCAAACAGGTTCACTTATTTCAATAGGACTGCTCCAGAATTAAGGTGCCACTGAGCTTAAATAAGCATACCATTGCATAGTTCAAAAGTGATAACACCAAAGATTTCCTCACAATAATAAGACAAAAGGTAAAACAGAGTGGCCCAACCCCTGCTCAACCCTTGTTTCGATGCCCTGCACATGCCCAACCCCTGCTCTGATACATTCTAATTAGAATGCATTGAAGCAGACTCAATTAACCAATTAATTGATTAATTGTCTGCTAATTAGCATACATCAGCAGTCTCAGTGTTGTGTGTATTCAGTGTCCCCATGCTTCAAAATTGCAGCAGGGATACTTTAACTAAAACTTACCAAATGCACAAGATACTGCAGGCACTTTAATTAGAGCACGTGTAAAGACACCCTTAGAGACTAATGTTTCAGAGATGCATGAGCTTTCTTAGGCAACAGTCTATTTTCTGAAATTCA
The DNA here is from genome assembly GCF_052110815.1 of Crocodylus siamensis. NCBI lineage: Eukaryota > Metazoa > Chordata > Crocodylia > Crocodylidae > Crocodylus > Crocodylus siamensis. The sequence continues at coordinate 212,206,252 of NC_143396.1, forward strand.
GGCAGAAGCATTGTTGCTGGTCATTGATAAGAGCTCTAAGTTAGTATGCTACTTGTAAGTGTGTCAGAATAACCAATCTCATCTCCTTTTATGATCAGGTATCTTGCCACCTGGATAAGGGAAATGAGGTCATTGTCCTATGCTTGGATTTTAAAAAGGCCTTTGACTTGGTCTCCCACGATGTCCTCATGGTAAAATTGGCAAATTGCGGCATCAACAACTTAGTGGTCAGGTGGCCAGGAAACTGGCTTGAAGGTTGGACCTAGAGAGTGTAAATAGATGGAACTGAGTCAACATGGTATAAAGTGACCAGTGGCATCCCCCAGGGTTCAGTACTTGGACCAGTGCTTTGCAATGTATTCATCAATGATTTGGATATGGGTGTGAAAAGCGTACTGGCAAAGTTTGCAGATGACACCAAGTTATGGTGGTGTGCGGTCACACAGGAGGACAGGCTGGGAATACAGGCTGACGTGGACAGGCTTGTAAGATGGGCAGATCAAAAACCCTTATGATGCACTGAGAAATGTGAAGTGCTTCATCTGGGGATAAATAATCTTCAACATACTTACAGGCTGTGCTACAACTGCACCACACTGAAAGAGACCTGGGGGTCATGATCAACCACAGAATCAGCATGAGCTACCAATGTGATGCTATAACCAGCAGAATGAACAATACACTGGCATGCATCATCCAATGCATCTCAAGCAAGACTGAGGATGTCATCCCCCCACTCTACTCAGCATTGGTAAGGCTGCAGCTGGAGTACTGCATCTAGTTCTGGGCACTACATTTCAAAAAGGATGTGGAGAAGCTTAAAAGAGTCCAAAGGAGGGCTACATGTATGATTAGAGATCTGGAGGATAGGCCATATGAGGAGAGGCTGAAGGGCATAGGACTGTTCAGCCTGGAGAAGAGAAGACTTAGGGGGGACTTGGTGGCAGCCTATAAGTATATAAGAGGCAAACATCAGAGGCTGGGAGAGCATCTGTTCACCAGGGTATCTTAGGGGAAGACAAGGAATAATGGACATAAACTACTAGAAGATCACTTCAGATTAGACATAAAGAGAAATGTTTTTATGGTTCATGTATCCCAAGTCTGGAACAAATTCCCTGCAGGGGTGGTACAGTCACTTACTCTGGAGAGTTTTAAAAGACAACTGAACACACACCTTGCTGGGGTCATGTGACCCCAGCAGTCTTCTCTTTCTTGCCTAAGAGCAGGGGAGCTGGACTTGATAATCTTGTGAGGTCCCTTGCAGTCCCTAACATCTATGAATCTATGAATCTATGTATTATTCTCCTTTTCAGTGCTGTTATGAGCACCTGGATTTCAACTGTGAACAATGTCTATTCCTAATGAATAAAATGTGCATACTTTTTTGAGATACTATAGAAGAATTGTAGTAATTTTGCATATTCTATTAAGTTCATTAAGTTATCTGAGATAATAAAGACATAATTATTTAATCAAGTGTTTGAAAAGTGCCCATAGCACTCAGTCAAATAATATAATTACATATACTGTGTGCTCACATATAGGTCTGTACCTCTATGCCTTTTTGAAAATGTCACTACTAATACATCTAGGATAAATTTTTGTATTCTGGTGAGTGAGCTGGCTGTGTCTAAAGAGAAAAGAGGTACTTATCAGTAGAGTTCTATTGGAAGCAGAATTTCTGTTTTGCAGCTAATTCCACAAGTTTGATCTTTTTTTAAATTGTCCCATATTGAAACAAAATGAAAGATTCCAAACTTTCCCTTGAAACAAAAGTTAAAGAAAATTTTGGGAGTCAAGCAAAGTGTTTTATTTTTCCATTTTGACTTTTAATTGGAAATGTGCAAACAAGATTACCTCCCCATCCCTAAACTTTTCATTGCAAAATTGTTGGAAGGTTTCAACTTTATCAAATCCCCTTTGTTTTGGTTTGGTTTTGTTTGGAATTAAAATTGTATGCAGATCAAAACATTTCACAAAATGCCATTTTCCAAGAGGAGGGGAATAGATTGGACTTTTTTGTTTTTGTGACTGGTTTTGCTTTTCATCTACTTTCTTAAGAACAGTGAGAAAAAAGAGCAGGAGAGCAGAAAAAGAGTTCTGTCAAAATAAGAGAAATAGGAGAACGTACATACAATAACATGAAACAAGGAGGAACCACTAAGTCAGAGCTGTCACCAAAATTAAAGGCCAAGTCCTCCACTGGTGTAAATCAGCATAGGTCCCATTTCAGTCTACTAAGCTATGCTCATCTAAACCAGCAGATGCTTTGACCTTGTATTTTTTAAGTGGAATCCATGAAAGAAGTCCTTAAGAATTTTTAATCTTTGCCCATCTGCTACTTCAAACTTTGATGATACTACTTTTGTCTCCAGTTTAGCAGTATGTAATGGAGGCACTGTGATTTGATTTATATTTACTTGTTACAATGGACAGCAATCACACCATCACAACAGATGATCTGTTGAAGTCCCTTCTGACCCTAGCATCTATTAATCTATGAACAGTCCTTCTGCATTTATGTAAAAATAATATTAATCTTTGGAACTGTTTATACTTCTCCAACATTGGAAAGGGGTGAACATGTGTGGTGGTGCCTTTTCAGGTTTGAACAGTCAGAAAAAAAAATCACATTCAAGTTTATACTTCAGGCTTAGAGCATGTTCCCTGGATCATGACAGCATTTTTGTTTCAAACTCAAGGTACATATTTCCTCTCTGCTTTATTCATTACATTGGATACTTGTACAATATTGTATTGATTTTACAATTTTCACTTGGCTTTCCCCTTACCTTGGCTGAACTGTTTAAGCTGCTATGCATTGTCCCTGTCCTCCTCTTAGGTCATTCTATCAGGATTCATATGTGATTCTGTCTCTCATTTTAAGCATGCTTAAAGAGGCTTTCACAACTCTGCTGCTAAACCACCAAATATCCATATAAGGGTGATTAGACTGAAACACTCAACTGTAGTTGAAAAATCAAGGCCTCCCTGTTTGCTGTGCTGCTCTGGTTACTATGGATTTACTCAGCTTTACTATTGCTTTATTTGACAGATTTCAGTTTACATTGGGTAACATACTGTTCATAAACCAAGCTACATAAAATAAAAAAGGATAACGTTCATTATTATTGTATGAATACATACTCAGCTGTGAGGCCCTCTGGGAATCACTGTGGAATTTATTGTCTGTATTTTATAGAGAAGTTGTTATACAACATAATAAGAACAGCTTCTGCAATTACACAAGGTGGGAATCCATGTGCAAAAGCTATTGAGTTTCCAAATGTAAGCCAATCATCAACTGGAGTCAAGACTGAATAGCCCTTTCCCCTGGGACAATTAAGTAGATTATTTAGACCTAGTGGCAGGTCTCCTCTGTGGTATACTTTTTCAAGTCCTCACCACCATTGGGGAACCAGGAGTCACTCCAATGCTTACCCAATGCTTTTATCATGAATGAAATCCCCTTATCAATAAGAATTTGATGTGTGACACATCTCCTACAGATCATGCATCATGCTCCCCTCCACTCCCATCAGAGGTTGAGCTGACAACAAGAAATAGAAGTGGAATTTTCTGCTAGCTCATTAGTCGACCCATAATGGAGGACTGGAGAGACCAATTTCCCCTGCATGCTTCTTTTTAGTTTATCAGGGCTCCAGGGACAGTGCTGTAATTCGCAGCAGGGTTCCATAGTATGGCTGTTCCTTTCCCAGACAGAAGATGGACATAGCTTGGCTCCACTATGGTAATTCCTATTATTCCCACAAATGCTTTATTCTTTTATACTCGCTGTGTGCACTTTGTCCTTCAGCACACAAAACCAGAGTAAATACACGAATGCTGCCAGTCAGCAGTGTTTTGAATGGAACTGAATACACCTTTCATGTTTGTTGTAGGCCATGGAGATGAATTGCTGCCCTTCTTTATGCTTTGTGTAACTCTATGTAAATGGATGGATCCAGTTACCAACTCCACCCCCACCATCCTCCCTTCTGGTGCACAATTGCTACAGGACATACCTATGTATCTGCTACTTCTATGTAAGGTGTTGGCACTGGATTTATGACCCAGATACCTTATTTTGGGTGGATGCAAACCCTGAGACCAAACATGATCTCTCCATTCAATAATAGATTAACTTTATTGATACACAGTGATAGCAGATAAGAATAATGAAAAAATAATGAAAAATAATGAAAAAATCTGTATCTACCAGTCCCAGGGCTGTCACCAGAGGGAAAATATGTCTGTTAAGTATGTGAGCTTCACTCTGAGGTTCTCTCTTGAATGTCAGATGCCAGCGGCATGGAGGTTGGAGGTCGAGTTGAAGCCCGTCCCCCTGCTTCCCCCAGTGGGGTGGGTGAGATGGGCTGGTGGTATGACTTCTGTCCATGGTGGCCTCATGTTCCCCTCTTGGGGACTCTCTGCTGCTCTGAAATCCCTCTTTTTGTATCCTTTCTCTCCTTTGATGACTCTTCATCTTTGGGCATTGCTGATTGGTCTCCTTGTGGTTGTCAGACTGTCCATGTTTTGTCCTGTTAGCATCACAAACTCATCACATGGCCACGTGCCAACATCCTAATTTGGTTCTTTCTGGTTCTCTTCCTAATATGGTCTGTTTCCCAAAACTGGAAATCCCCAGGGCTCTGTAACTGGGTACTGTGACCTGGTGAACCTTGTCTCATGTTATGGATCAGTATGGAACATGTCTTTCATTTCCTAGCTTGTGTGTCTGCTTGCCTGTGTCAGACACAGCAGGCCTTGAAGATACTGTCAGAAACAGGGTTTTTAGAAATCAGTTAACCTTTGACACTGCCCTGGACCATTGTTCTAATACATATCTATTTTACCTACAAGCCAATTCCCAAAAGCAAACTTGTAAATACCATTTTCTAGCCATCATAAGGCAACTGCTTGCATAGAATGCCTTCTCATGTTCTCAGGGAAAGGCTGAATTATACTCCTTGCAGTTATGACTATAAATCTGCCAGGCCTGCCTATCTAAAGATATAATCATATATGTTTTTTAAAGGCTTTCTAGAAACTGGTTCAATAGCCATACTCTCTGTTTATCATTTTCCTGTTCCTGCCAGGATTACTTTGACCATCCTAGAACACAACTTCTTGTCTAACTACTCTTTAGAGCCTAATAGCATGGCAAATAATGCAAGAACCATTTCTTTTTGTTTGAAAAATGTGAGTTAGAGTGATCACCACAAGGTAACAATGATGGCTTGAAAGTAAAATGTTTCAAATCCTGGCAGGGAACAGAGGAGTCCATTCAGAAGAATCTGTAGTGCCGTGCACTGAACAATATGATACTTTGGCTCAATGTGATATTTCGGTTGCACAAATCTATTTCAAAGAGCCATGTGCTGCTAGCACTAATAGAACTAATGATAGTGTAGCTAAGGATGCTGTTGACACCATCTCCATTACTGAATCCAAAGCATGAATTTAAACCAAAGGGGACAAAAAAGACAATTATAGGAGACTACAGAACTCAGCAGTATCAAGATTTTCAACTGTTTTTTCCCCTCTTTTAGGGAATTTACTGCCAGTGAAAGGCACCATGCTGATAGCCCTCAAGACTGAATGCATCTAGTCAGAAAACAAGTAGCAACAGTGCCAGCTTCCCCACACTGTTACGTTAATATGTCTCAAGTTCAACTCTGATCTAAAAGAACAACTTCCAGAGATAAGAGGCATGTTGCTCATTACCTCCATCTATGACTTCTCTCCTGAGACTAACTGAAATGCCAGTTAAGGTCAATGGATCTGTCTTTTTTTTTAGTTGAATACCTGTCCACTAGGAACAAAACTGAAAATATCAAGTACCTCTCATGTACAACAGGCTGTTGAACAACTATCAGATCAGGACAATGTTTTTTCTGAACCTGGACTATAGTTTAACTGGTAACTTGGTCTGAAGACCCTAATACCTATATTTTATGGAAGATAGTTCTCCTTTAAAGTCATCTGTGCCCATTTAGGCTGCTAACTGTGACTTTGTTCTGTAAAGAAAATGCTACAAACTCACTTTGAAAGAAAAAAAAGACTGTTGTTTTTGGCACGAGATTTGTAGTAAGCATGGCTGGATTCAGGATTTACTAAAGGGGGCCCAGCACAGTGCCCCTAGACCATGGGAGGATGGGAGCAAGGCATGCCTGGATACTGGGGAACTAGGCAGAAGCAGGCACACAACGAGTGAGTCCCATCACCTGCTGACACCATTGTCCCAGCTGACCTGTGGGTAGAGGGGGAGGGGAACAAATCTGCTCCTTCCTTACTTTAGCTGGGTGGCTGTGAGGAGTGGCTGTGTGGGGTGTTGGGCTTGGCCAGAAACAGTGGCGGTGGTGCATAATTTTTTCCTTCCAGTCCCTGCTCCCTGTCTACCTCTCCCTGGTGCCCCCCACTGGCTGGGAGCAGTTACTGGAAGGAGGAATATGCATTCTGCTACTACTGTCTCTGGTTGAGCCCATCTCCCCCCACAGCCACTCCCAGCAGTGCATGGCAGGAATGGGTCAGGCTCAGCCTGGGGCTTCCCCCATGCCTGTGTCAGCCAGGAACACTGGTAGGAACATGCAGGTTTCTCCTTCTCTGAGGCTCCCCTGTGGCTGGATCAACCATGTACAGCAGCGGGGATGACGGAAAGAAGGTGCTACTGTTGTGGCATAGTCTCCTCTCCTCCCAGTTCTGCCCTTGTTAGGAAGGGCATTTATTAAATTCCATCAACACAGCATTTCCATTAGCAAGAATCTTAATGAGAAAAAAATGTCATTAGCATATTCCTGAAAGATTTGAAAACTATTGTTTGTATGGTATCTTCCATACGTATTCAGTTTTTATCATGTCCTTATTGTGTCATGGAACATACTGCATATTCTATGGGAAAAAAAATCATACATTCAGGGGAAGCACTGATCTTTAGGTTAAAAAATAAATGAATAAATTGGCCTTCTCCAAAAAGTTATTGTCCAATGTCTCTCCTCAGAAACAAGCTAACCCCTGCTGTGATAAATACATCTGGATGCCTTGAGATACTTTTACACTGACAGCACTAATAGTACCAAGGTTTCTCTTAAATCTGTTTTCCCCGTAAACTATCTAACTGCATAAATACTCACGATATAACAGACCATCTAGGTCACCTTTAAATATTTAAACAATGAGACTTTCTAAACAGAAAGTTACTAAGTGTTGAAACAAAAACATTGTTCTGTCTAATCTCATCAAAAGTAGTATTTGAAGTAATAGCTTCAGACTTCTTCCACCCAGCAGCGATTTCCAGGTAGTTAAGTTAGTGCCATTTTTATTTGGTTCCTGCACATGGTTAAGATTCTAGTAAAAGAGTGATCATGAATTCATAATTTTTGAGTTACCTGAGCATCTTCAAGGCAGGTCTCATGAAGCTTCCAACCAAACACTGTACCACATTTCACTCCCCTGTGTGATACTAAATCCTTTAGTAGTCACCCTAGGTTTGCCTGTCTTCATTTAAGCTAAAGATACCTGGGCCACAGTTTAGAATCCAGTTTTTCAATTTTCTATATTTTATTTGTGCAATTAAAAACTATAAAAAGCTTGTGATTTGATAATGACATCTATACCCTGCTGATCCCCACTAAGAAACAACAGAGTTTTTTGCATTTCTTTTGTAATACAAAAGCAACAGTTCTGGATAACTCAGGTCATGGTAACTAGATTTTGTACAATGGCAACCACATGGTGTCTGTTTTGGACAACCAGTTTTATACATCATTAAAATCATTAAAGGATTTTAGATGTTTTATAAAGGAAAATGCTTGCACTAATAAGAATGATTTATAATATAGCTGCCTTATTATATCAGAAATGAAGTGCAATTAGTTGAAACTGTGTGACGTGGTGCTAAATGGGGCATATTACAATGCACCCTATAAGAATTTAATGCAAGATGAAAATTTATAATGTTAGAAATTGTGGCTATTAAATGAGAGTGCTGCACATAGCCTTTAATACCCCCCCAAATATCTCTGTGGATGCATCTATGCCAAGAACAGGGTTTTCAAAGGACAAAAAGGTGACTTTTTCTGTTATATAAAAAAATGCTCACTAAATAATATAAATGAGGTATCTGAGTATCTTCTAAAAGTGCTAGTTTCATCCAGTTTTGAGATTCTTGCTCATTTCCATTTATTATCATTTCTGTTTTAGTTTCTGTATACTTTCCTTAGGGTTTAATGGAATATTTACTTTCTAGATTCCAAGAATTAGGACTCTGTCTGGAATAGAACACAGAATGCCTTTTCGTGGGGGTCCATTATAAATCTTACTGAAGTGAATCGACTTCAGTTGGGATAGATTGAATTACAAAATACCTAGTGAAAATTACCTAACCCAAAGGTTGAACAATATAAAGCTGAAATGCATACTTATATATTGGTAGTAAAGCTTCGTCGGTAGATGCCCACAAGGTGTTGTGAAATTGACATTTAAAATAGATATATCATTTCAAGCTGTTCTTATTACTAATCAATCTAGTAATTCTTACTCTTATTCTTTCCAAAGGCTCTTTGCAAGAAAACTATTTCATGAGTAAAACAAAACTAAAATCACTTGAAGTGTCTTCAGTGGTAAAATTTCTCTATCAACATTTCTTGGAAAATTACTGGGTTTATTTCCCCTGCAAAATTCACTGACTGATATGAAAGATCATGAAGTTCCATATTAAACTGTGCCATGATGCATTGCAATGTGCTTATATAACATGACTCAGACAACCCAAAACACTAAATCTTTCACATCTTAGGCCATAAAGCAGAAAATTCAAACTAATGGGATAAAAGAAGAATCCTTTGAGACATATTTGAATTTCACAAACTTTTCAAGAAAAAAAAATCCTGGTATATGTTAAAAATCTGAGGTCTGATTTCTGTTCCATAGGGCATGTCCAGACAGGCCCACAGATGCCTCTTGTGGCATCTAAGAGGAATTTGAGATGCTGCGAGATTCATGCCAGGAGCAAAAATAACATTCCCCAGGCTGCATATTTGTAGTGCAGGCTCAAAATTTGGTACCTGGAAATCCTGGTATGCTGGCAGCTCTGGCCGCTGTGGGTCCTGAGTGCCCGTGGCTGCTCCTGCTGGGTGAGTTGTGGCCCCTGTGTCAGGGTGGGGGGCTGGGACCCTGTGGAGAGGGGCTGGGGCCCTGTGAGGATGCATGAGGGCCCTGTGGGGGTGCATGTGTGCTGTGGGGGGGGCGTGTGCCTTGTGTGTCGGGGGGGACTTTGTGCCCTGTGGGGAGAAGCTATGGGCCCTGTGGAGGGAGCAGTCCATGCACTGTGCAGGGGGGCTGCACCCTGTGGGGGGGGGGCAGAGGACCAACCCTTCCTAAGCAGCCTTCCCCACATAGCTTCCCCACACTCACAGTCCCCCACAATCCACCCACAACATCCCACATCCTCAAGCCACCTCCACAAACCCCAAACCCCTGCACAAGCCTCCTAACCCCCCAAACCTCACCTCCATAATCCTACATACACCCATCCAACCACCTCTAAATTACTTTACACTTGTAAATATATCAATAAAATATTACCCAAGATTGCCCAAATATATCAATAAAAATTGTTCTCTCTATATACAACAGTGTTTCATTTTAATAGCAGAAGAACACTATTTTGAATATTTTAATGGGAGAATTTGGGTTTCTTATCAGAGAATTTGCAATTCACAAACAGGGTACACCAGAATCTCTGCTGATGAGAGAAGTGGTGAGACCCGGGTAGAGGAGCCTGTCCAGGTCCAGTACTGGGGACCTAGCTGGAGGGCAGATGAGGTGGCTGACCTCTTGGCCATTTGGGGCCAAGATGACATGCTTTAACAGTTCAAAGTGGGCTACTGCAAGGAGCATACCTGAGTGACAGCTGCCCAAATGGCAGAGCAGGGTCACCCCATCTGGTCTGGCAGGGTGGCAGCTTGGGGGCTGAAGGTCCAAGGAGGCAGATGCTGTCACAGGTGACAGGAAGTCACAGCCAGGCAGAAGCCACCACTGCCAGACTGTTGCAGTGGGTGGGAGGGGGGGCACTCCAGGTTAGGGCTGCTTCAGCAGTCCAGCTGGCACAAGGGGTAGTGTGCCCAGATACCAACTGGCCAGGCCTCAAAGCTCCTCAGGGCAAGTAGCCCTAAGCTGCTTGCTAGGGCAGCTTTTTATACTCTAACTCAAAGTACACCCAGACTCTAACTCCCCCAGCTGTAGATCCAGGAGGAGCTGGGCAGAGTTAATTTTCCCTAAGTGGAACAACTTGCCCCACATCAAAGTTTATCATAGTATCATAGTGTTTAGTGTTGGAAGGGACCTAAACAGATCATCAGGTCCAACCATCTGCCCCAGGAAGGAAAGCATGCTGGGGTCATATCACCCCAGCCAAATATCTGTCCAGCCTCCTCTTGAAGACCCCCAAAGTAAGAGAAAGTACCACCTCATTTGGGAGCCCATTCCAGAGCCTGGCAGCTCTAACTATAAAGTAATATTTCCTGATGTCCAGCCTGAACCTTCTCTCTAATAATTTGTGGTGGGGCCCGGGGGAACAGAGACACCCCCAATTCCCACTGGTCCCCCCCCGGTGAGTTTGTAAACAGCCACCAGTTGCTCTGTCAGCCTTCTTTTGTGGAGGCTGAATAGGTTCAGGCCCTTTAGCCTCTCCTCGTAGGGTCTGCCCTGCTGCCCTTTGACCATGCAAGTGGCTGTCCTCTGGACCCTCTCAATGCTAACCATATCTCTCTTTAAGTGTGGTGCCCAGAACTGGATGCAGTACTCCAAGTGTGGCCTGACAAATGCCGCATAGGAGGGTAGGATCACCTCCCTGAACCTGCTTGTGATGTCTCTATAGATGCACAACAAGGTGCATTTAGCCTTACTGACCGCTTCCTTGCATTGGCAGCTCATGTTCACCCTGGAATCAACAATGACTCCAAGATCCCTTTCTGCCACCATGTTGACAAGAAGGGTGTTCCCCAGCCTAAAGGTGTGTTGCCGGTTCCTTCTCCCTAAATGCAGCACCTTGCACTTGTTTGCATTGAATTCCATCCTCTGCTCACCTCTATAATTTGTCTAGATCTAGCTGGATTCTGTCCCTCCCCTCCAGCGTGTCCACCTCGCCCCACAACTTGGTGTTGTAAGTGAATTTGGACAGCGTGCATTCCACACCCAATTCCAGATCACTGATAAAGATGTTGAGCAGTACAGGCCCCAGGACCGAGCCCTGGGGGACTCCACTGCCTACACCACTCCAGGTCGAAAATGACCCATCTACCACCACTCTCTGGGTGTGACCATCTAGCCAATTCGTCACCCGTCTGACTTTGCAGGCATTGATAACGCAATCACCTAGTTTTTTTAAGAGACTGTGGTGGGAAACTGTCAAAGCCCTTCTTAAAGTCCAGGAAGACTTATGTCCAGGCATGTGTGCTGAGACAAAAATCTGAGTTCAAATTTGTGCCACTTCTATTTGAGTTGCCACGAGTACATGTGCCTGCATGTGTGGATGCACCCATACTCTTCAAATACTCTGGTGGTGCTGAGTAGTGACAAGATGACTTTGAAAATTTCCTTGGTGTAGCTGACGTTAACATGCTATGATCTGCTCTTCATATATTTCTGGAATAGGGGAAATACCAGAAACAGACCCATGAAAGGAGGTGTGGTCAGAAACTTAATGTGATCCCCTTAAGGTTCTTGCTAATGCAAATGCTGTGCTGATGGAATGTAATAAACGTCCTCACTACCAAGGGAAGAACTGGTGGGAGAGGGGACTGTGGCACTGCAATAGCACCCTCTTTCCATGCTTAGTGGATAGAACACTGCTGTGCTCTTCAAATTCCAGCTACCAAAATTATCCCATGGAGGACATTACCAGTTTACAAAAAAATCAGTGCGCTTAAGGCTTCCAAATCAGTTTCTTCAAAGTATCTAAAAGTGCCAGTTTTATTTGTCTCCCTGTATCTTATGCATATACTGATACAGGCAGACATCTGGGTCAGCAAGAGGAAAAGATCTCCTTGATGTGGAGAGTATCTTGTACAGACCTTTCTATAAGAAACATGGTTTCAGAAGCTTTGAGGATCTGGAATGGATACCACTCAATCAAACTAAATGTTAATCAGTTCTCCTGAAACATCTCATATTACAGGTTCTTTATATCTGACTGTTCAGATCAGTCTTCAGTCACTAAAGATCTGAATTCTTCATAATGTTGAACACTTATTGCTAGGTGCTGAGCTCCAATAGCTTCAACAACCACTGAAATCAGTGGAAGATGACATCATCCAGGGACTTAATGCAAACAGAACCTGAAATCTATAACTTAGGACCCTTAGAGCTAAAATCCCTCTAAATAGTACTTTTAAATGTTAGTAAAGACCACTTAAAAGAGCAGGAGTTTATAAGTCCAAGTGAGAATTATTAAATTTGTATAGAGTGTTAATACAGTTAGGGCAACAAATGCTTGTCGTGTGCATTGTAGATAACTGACTGTGAACAAACAGGATCAAACTCTCTTTAGTGTAAGGTAAAAACAGTCATTAGACTGTCATTAGGGTTTTTGATTGTAGCCATGTTGGTCTAAGGCAAGGGTGGACAATTATTTTGGGCAGAGGGCCACTTACTGAGTTTTGGCAAGCCATCGAGGGCTGCATGACAGGCACCCCAGGGCGGATAAATATTAATTTTCTAAATATTTTAGGGGCCCTGCGGGCCATATAGAATGGCCTGGAGGGCTGCATCTGGCCCCCAGGCCACATTTTGTCCACCCCTGGTCTAAGAACATAGGCTGGGCAAGGTTCTTTGAGTAGATGTGATATCTTTTATTAGACCAAGTGAGTAGTTGGAAAAAAGTCTTAGCAAGCTTTCAGCAGAGACTTCCTATGCCTGAAGAAGGTTGACTGCACCCAAAAGCTTGCTAAAAACCTTTTTTCAACTATTCAGTTGGTTTAATAAGTTTAATAAAAGATATCACATCTACTCATTGGTGATGCATAGGGGGTGCATGCAGGAGCACATGCACCCCATGAGCTCAGGGTGGCCATGCCCACCCTGAGAGAAGCATCAGTGGCACTTCCATTGGCAGCGAGGATTGGCTGCCGGTGGCGGCAGAAGGGAGTGGGCTAATGGAGCTCAGCCTCCCCAAATGCCAGGGCAACCCAGATGCAGGCTTTATAGAAGGTGTATTTAATCTACTATGAATTGGGCTCAGAATACGAGAAGTATCAGGGATAGTGAAGTTGGTTAACAATGAGCAATATAATGTATATGTGTATATATTTTGATTTTTAACATTTTTCTTTGTAAGGTTTTCACTTGCAACTTGTTGTTACTGTATTTGTAATTATAGTAAAAGATGCACTGGAATTTTTTTAGTTTATTATTCACTGAGTAAAATTTTATGCCAAGTATCCCACATCAGGTACTGATGGTTTGGGGTTTTTTTTTGCATAAATGAAGTAAAGTCAGAGTGGTTTTGTTTTTGATACTGCATAGCCCTTTTGTGTGCAGATTCATGGCTGAGACCTCTTGGATATACCACAGAACAAGGCAGGAGATCAGTAAAGTTGGTCAGTCATTCCCAAGTGATGTTAACTCACTGAACACCTATAACCAGAGCAGAGTTTATTAAGTCAGTTAAGGTATACTTGAATGGGGATTTCTAATTCTTTGTCCAAATACAATATTACTTTGCAAGTCTATATTCTGATTAAATCCTGTGGGATAACACTATTTATATAGGCCCTGCTTCTGCAGCCTAGGTGAGCAGGGCTTTGAACCAGGGCAGTTTCATTAACTTCAGTGGGGCTTTACATTACCAGACTCTTATGTCCCAGTGAAATTATTGCATGTCTTATTCATGGGAATGATATTGTATGAAAAACAGTTTGTCACCTTCACTCGACTCTGAATCCATATAAGTTTACATTATTCATATGCTAGCAAGGTATACAAAACATTTCCCATAACACAGAGTGTGTCTACATGAGAGGCTTACTGGACATTAGCCTAATAACACTGCTCAGTAGTGTGCCATGGCAAAAACCATGCTAATAGCCTACTACACAACATTATTAGGCTGTAACCGTCACTAAGTAACCATGCACCGGTGCTACTGCACAGTAACTCTAGGTATTGCACATTTGGTTAGTACTTTATCAAGGAAGTACTAAACTAAATGCTCAGTATTTAAGGTGCATTAATGAACATGTAGACATGCCCACAGAAAGGCCTGATAGTCAACCTACACTAGATGAAAAAAAATGTAAGTTTATTGATTTCCTTAAAGTTGCTTCTTTTTTACTTTTGTGTATTAGCTTGCTCAAGTAAGTTGCAGTCTACAACTGGATGGATGGGTCGGAAAAATACATAAAAGGAAAATACAGGTCTTAGACCACGATTAGAGTCAATTGGGGCCTGGAAGTCATTCAGTATATGCCACTGGTTTCAACAGAAGTAGGACTGAGCCTTTAGTGTAGAATAAAGCCATAAATCTGTAAAGACTTTCATAACTTTATACATGATGTCCCATTGATTTCAATGACACTAATAAAGTCAAGCCCATAAATAAATCTTTTCGAGATCAGGGCTTAATTATGCAAAAATGGTCTTCAAAAGAGGTTTGAAAGTGGATATAGAGGATACAAGGTAAGAGAGACTGTTTCCAGAGTAGGATTGTCTTTGTTGCATGGAGACAGTCTAGTGAGATCATGCAACATGGTTGTAGAAACTTTGAGGACCTGGAATGGATACCACTCAGCCAAACTAAATCTCATTTTACAGTTTCTTTGTATCTGACTGTGCAGGTAATTAGTCTTCAGGACTAAAGATCTGCATTCTGCAAGGTGCTAAAACCTTACTACTAGGTGATAAGCTGATGATTAGAGTAGGATAATAGGAGGACACAGTCAATGAAGAAATCCTCCAACAGTGCAACAACAGCTTGTGGTGCTTAATAGTCCTGCTGTTGCAGGACACTAGGGTGCCCTGATCCTCTAAAAAGCTGAAACTCCTAGGGGAAGAGACCTAGCAGTGAGTTGGAAGCCCCAGCTGTTGGTTATCATGGGAGCCAGGATGAGCCAGTGACCCATACCTGTCAGCAGTCAGCTGACTGGAAGGGGCAGGCCCTGGCTCATATCTAAACCCCAGGGCTGAGGCCAGGAGAGCAGTTCCCTGCTGGCAGCCAGAGGGGAAGGAGCCTTCAGAGAGAAAGTGTCCAGTGACTCAGTAACCGCCTAACATGCTACATCCAGGGCTAATGGGGCTCCATGAGCTCCGCAGGTACCTTGCTCACTAGAGACTTAGTATCAGGGATGCAGTTCAATGCTTTTAAAGGGGCAGAGCACACTCTTGTCTTTTGTTTTATGTTATAGCCCAGGGGCTTGTTGTTGTTCCACAACACCGGTGGTTTGGGTGAGGCTATTAGGGGAAGGAGAAGGCCTCATAGGGGACCCACGGCAGTGTGGGGGGGACCCCAGCACCAGAGAGGGTGAAGCATTTGGGGAGCACTGATCCTGGCCCCAGGGAGGGTGCAGCACTTTGCAGGGCCGTGGAGACCCCAAGCACCAGTGAGGCGCGGAACGAGATGGGGCCGTGGAGAGCCCAAGTGCCAGTGAGGCGCAGAGTGAGACAGGGCCATGGAGAGGCTAAGTGCCAGTAAGGCACGGAGCAAGACAGGGCTGCAGAGGGCCCATGGAGGACAAGGGGGCCAAATTATAGACCAAACAATGTCAATACCATCTGCGAAGCTTGGGGCATGGTAAAGGGGTGGTTGGAGTCACGCATAGCCCATAAGGCTAGGGTGCCCTGAAACACCTGTTGTAACATCTGTTTTGGAGCGGGACTCACCAGGAGTCCAGGAGTCCACGGGGTCAGACAGTACAGCAAACCGTGTCCAAGAGGACGTAAAGGCAGTCTCCCTACTATATATTTTCCAGCAAAGACATGGCGGGAGAGAATCAAGGGTGTCCATTGGGTCAACTTGACATGGTAAGGGGGCCTTGGGGAGATCACGGCCATCCTGCAGGACCCCGTCCCGTGACACCTGAATACATATTTTGTGAGACTGGACCTCATGCTATTTGTGCACTCAGTAGCTAGCTATGCCCACACTCCTTCTTTGCTAAGTCTACAGACCCCCACTCAGTATCTGCATTTGTGGAAAAGTCTATATCAGAGTAGTGATTCAAGACAAGCAGAAGATGATAAGTTTAGTTCATGTTTTTTTGGTAGACTAAACTTTCTCCATGTGCAATGGAACCACAGTACTTCTTTCAGGCCTGTGCAAGGCAGTGTAGGGGAGGGCAAAGGATTTTCCATCTTCATATGTAGTTAAGGTCCTTTGATCTCTACCTACCCATTAAAAGGAAAGCATCAGAACCAGAAAATAAATAACTCTTTGTGCTTTACATTTTCCTCACCTTAAAATGGCCAAACAAATCTATACAAATTGTTTTGCCATTACAGAACGGATCCATCCAAGCCATACCCTACAAACATCAAATCTAGCTTTTATTTCATGCTTTTAAGGGGGTGGAAAAGTTCTTATAGCTTGAAAAAAGTCCAGAGGAAGTGTGTCTTTTAATTGTACAGTGATATACATGGGACATTGTCTTAACCAAAATGAACTGAGCTGTGTAGGCTATGAGAATTATCCCAGTCTTTCAAACAGGTCTACACAAGAAGTGAAAGGCTCTACCTGATCTGTCTTCCAAGTGGAATAATAGGTTGATTCTTTTTAAATACACAGTCTGAAAGTTAAAAAAGGAAATAAATAAACTTAAACCCAGAGAGAAAAGATTAAGGATGACATTTGGCTACCAGGGTTTCTTTTGGCAGTTATTATAGTCATATTTATTATATTACAAAATAGAAAAAAAAACCATATTTTTTTCCCTCAGCCCTTATGGGTCAAACATTGACTCTAATCCTAGTTTCTGTTTTGGTGAGTGTATTTTACTAACATTGGTTATGATTTATAATCAGGATTCTGGCTTCAGAGGGAGTTTCAGGTGAATTACTTTTAACAAAAAAATCATGATACAATTTAATCTGATTGTCAAATAATTATTTTTGGTATTTAAAACACATACCACATAAGAGACAAAGTGGGTGAGCTGAAAAAGGCTAGTTCTGTTATACAGTTTAATTGAGGCAATAAAAAGCACTTAGTTGCTTTAATCCACAGTATTTATCTGTTCTTTAATAACGTTCTCCATTTATTGAATTAACTATCCTTCAGAATGAAGTGGCTATGGTTTGAAATGTGCTGGTATCTTTCTGGTAATTCCTGTCATTCTCATATTAATATTATTCACCACTTTCTGGCCTAAATATTCTTATTTAGCATCCTGAAATACACTCCCCTACAGTATTAATTCTGAGGACTGAAAACCTGACACCATTCCAGTTAGTGACAAAGCTCCTGGAGACTTCAATGGAGCCACAATTTCATCCTAGGGTGGGGTGGAAGCAGGGGCAATTGCTGAGAAAGCTGAAATTGTGTTGAAAAGATCAAAATGAATAAATAAAGCAATTAACCCACTGAGCAACAGAGAAGTTATAAAAGCTTGTCCAGGATATAGGCTAAGAAGAAAGGGCAGGTGGCACCTTACAGACCAACTTGTTCAGAACTACATAAGCTTAAGCTTTTTTAAGTTTCTGAATGAGTTAGTTGCCCTATCTTTTTTGCCCAGCCTTCTGCCTGATTCCAGACTAGCATAGCTAACCACCCCTTTCTACTAATGGGATAAATATTCAGAGTTTCTGTTGAGATAATACTTAACACAATTCAGTCTGTGGATGATTTCTTGTTCTACAGTTTCATGGTCAAGTCAGTTTTTAAAGTTTTGTTGTTTAAGAAAAGCTACTTTGGAAATGTCCAGGGAGGTTAAAATATTTTGCCAGAGGCTTTTGCATCTTTCAGGAAGCAGTGCCAAATCAGTGTCCATTCAGTCTTTCACATAGGGATTTTCCCATCTGTTCAATGTAGACAGCAGAGGGGCACTGTAAGCCAGTGTTGACATTGGTAGTGGAGGAGGTGACTGAATATCAGATGTTATAATCCATATTTTTGGTCCACTGATGATGTGATAAGGGAGCATAGCTTGCATTTAGGTCCATGGCAAGACCAGGTGGTTTGGTGAGCAAAGGAGTTAGGTGATCTGTTGCTGGAGAAACATCACCAATGAAGTGGGAAAGGGAAAAGAATAGAAAGGCTGTCAGAAATACTACTCCTAATTCTCTTCTAATTCCATCTGTCACATGTATTGTATTAGTAAATGATACCTGACTTCTGGCCATATGGTTGAGCAGGCTAAAGTGCTTGTTTAGGAAGCAGGAGATCCTGGGTTAGAGTCCCAGAGGGGCTCCCACTAAAGCCCTTCAGCTTGTTCCCTCAGCTGTGCAGGACAGGGAGTCTGCAGCCCTCTCCATGCCCTGTGTCACAGTTCTGTGGGGCCTCCTCTCTTCTTTGATTCCCTTCTGTGGCAAGGTGACAGGCTTTATGTTGCAGTGGAAGGAGTGGATATGATATACAATTTGTCCCTTCCAGTCCTAATTTCCTATGATCCTATAATTTTCAAGGGCAGATGGGACAGACACTTGGCTGGAATAGTTTAGTCAAGACAGGGATGAACCTGTCTTGAGCAGGGGGCTGGACTAGATGACCATATGGGCTCTCTTCCAGCTCTACTTTCCTATGATTTTGCAGTCTTTTGTAAGGTCAGTCTAGCTAAAAATGGTGAAGGAAAGCAGAAGATACCATGGACTAGATATGCACCTGCTGGCTTTAGTTGAATGAATGTTTGCACTTAAAAAACATATTGCATTTATTTTATGTGAGGAAAAACAGTAACAGAAAAAAAGTATTTTTCATTTTTTTTCTCCACCCATTTTGAGAAGGCTGGTAGTACCAGCAGCACAAATGTAGTGCAATATCTATGTTCCTCATGGGTGTTGTATTATAATAATGGTTTTATACTATAACCAGGGAGTCTATTATGGCCCTGTTTCTCTGTTTCTCCACACGAGTTATAGGATAAAGGGCACATCTACAGATCACCCTTGGCCCAAGTGAGCTACATCACTGTCCGGCATGCTGTGGTGATGTAGTGATCATGTGGGTCTACAAGTGATTGGCAGTTAGTCCCCTTAGTGGCACACTGTCTTGGTGTAGCAACATAGCAGTGAAATCTAATCATGTGCTGCGTGCATGGTACAGTAAACACCTGTACTGCACTGTGCTTTAGTACTTCAAATACGAAGTACTAAAGCACAGCGCTGTACCAGCGTTGCCACACAGAGACATATAAACCCGCCGAAAGTGTAGGAAAAAAATAGCATGACCATCCCCCCTTCACAGATCTGTAGGCCCAGATCAATTACATTATTTACAAAAAGGACTTTTCATCCAAAAAGTTTACAGCAGAGCCAAGTACAGAACACAGTTCTTCAGAGTCATAATATGGTATCTTAATCAACAAAAATAGCATCTTTTCTCTATTGCCTAGAAAAGGGAACCAGGGGAGAGGAGGAGAATGGCTTTTTGAGTCCTTTCTCCAACAGTATATATATCATGTACGGATGTCCACATCTTGGTCAAATCCAAATTACTAAAGTAGCATGCTAACTGCCATGGTGGTCACTGTTCAAGTTACCAGACAGTATATTTCAGAATAACAGACAGAAATTATTTTCTTTAAAAATCTAAAATTTCTTATGTAAGATTGGCCAAAACCAAAATAACCTCTTCAATTTGCCAAAGAATAATGGAGAGCGTATGTTTAAGACACCTAGGAATTTAAAATAAATTAAAATTAAATGGCGGAAAAAAGAGCTAAATTGCCTCCAGAGCTGGTTTGAAGAGGGAAAATGGACTCCTAAGTGAGCTTGTAGAAATCTAATTCATATTGGAGACTCAATCTCCTCTCTTTGCACTGTGCTGGTAGGGGGTGGAGTATTAACAGAGCCACAGTGCTGCTTGCATTTAACACACTCCATAATTGAGTCTTTATTCATTTCTTTGTAGGATTATTTATAATTGTAGTGGGGCTCTTGGTCATTTGGTGGCGGTCTGCAACAGAGAGATCATGCATCTAGCTGAATTAAGGCAAATGTGCCACAGCAGGGGAATTAAGCTGGAGAAATTGTACAGAAAATAGATGGAACATTGTATTAACGTGGGGTGTGCCCTTTCAGTGCAGGTCATTGTACGTAAGTCAGACCTACTGAATAATAACATACACACTGGGTTCTGTATGATAACAGGCTGCTGTGACACAGTAATTACAGACACAGAATAGCACACTGCCAAAGGGATCTTTCTGAGGCAGAGGATCAAGCAGAATTTAAGGTTAGGATTTATGAGTGGTTACCTAATCTGACCTTGGTGTCATATGCTGCAGTGAATGCAAAGCTAGGAGCCTGCGAGACTAGAAGTTGATTTCTGATGCCTAGAAAAGCTCCAGTCAATCAACCAGTCTTGAAAACAACGTCAGAAATATTGCTTTCTAATTTGCTTTTTTTTTTTTTGACAGACACGAATGCTTTAAAATTCTCCTTTGCGTATTGACTTACTAGGACTCAGATCCCCATGTAATGTAATGGCACAGTTGATATTGTCAGTGAACAATGATCACTGTTGTTATAAATATTGGATACCTCTGGGTCAGTACAAGGTAATTCCTGGGAAATGTTGTGATCAATTAATTTCATTCTTCTTGCAGATTTAATGCTGAACCAATATGATATTTTAGGCATTGTGAAGATATTGTTTTTCAGCAGAGACAGAAAACCAAACTCAGAAGGCCCAAAGGCACTTTATATGAAAATAAAAGTGACAGCTAAAATATCTTGACCAAATTCCAACTGAATAACTCTTTGTGCTGATCAAAACTTCTGCCTATTAGTTATGGTATTCATCATCCACTGGATTCTTCTTTAAATGGTGTAGATTGGAGTAGCTCTGATGAAGTCAAAAGAACTAAGCATTTTGTGCACCTTCGGAGGATATGATTCATTGTTACCTTGATATAATATGACAAGATCATTAAAACATAACAACAAACAAAAAACTGCAAACAAACAGAGAAACCCCAAACTGATCGGGTGTCAAAAAGGTTCTCACTTTGATGATAGAAATATTCCATCTGGAAGGGGCTCAGAAATCTAGCAGACCTATTTCAATGTTTTGTTTATTTCCATTTCTTTCTCCAAGGGATTATACATATTCTGATGCCAGCAATTCAGAACAAGAGCCCTGGCATCATCATTCAGAATGAATGTCTAATTTGCAGCCACAGACAGATTATGTAGGTATCGAAGATATCTCTGAAGTCATTAATTAATAATCATCATCTTATTTCATTTGGAAATTTTTTTAAATCAGAGGTGCATCAGAAACCAAATACATCTTCCTTTTGTGGTTTGTGTATCTTCGTGATGACATAGAACACACACCACCTATTTGAATCTTATCGTTTACATATATAATCCCAAAACGTCTAATAGGATTTTTAAATAAATAAAGCAAATCAAAACATTAAGCCAAAATACAATATGTCCATATGTTTCATAACTCTTTTGGGAACAGGAGTGTTGGAATGCAGTGGGCAATTAGCATGGATTAGGAGTAGGATAATTTGAAAATGGAAATGGGTATTTTAGAAAATATATCATACAGTATCCCAAAATATAAATCATGAATTATATTATTGTAAGTTTAATCTTTTTGTTCGTTATCTGAGCCAAAACGCATAAGCATCTTGGCAAGCTGTACTGTACGGAGTTTCAGCTTTTTAATGTACTTGCATTTACTATGGACTGTAAACAAAACATATTCCACATGAGAAAAAAGAAACACATTGAGTCAATATTGGAATGGGCTACATTTTGGTGTAGAGAGGGACTATACTTCTGGAGCAAAACCAGGGCTCTGACCACTTGTAGTTATTTCAGTTATCTAAAGCATTTTGGTGAATAGCAGGGAGACCAAAACTGATGACCAAATTCCTATTTGGCTAAACTGAAATTGCTGTTTTTTAATTGCTTAAATAAATATTATCCGCTAGCCTTGAATAAAATATGATAAATAATAGTTTAAGTGACCTTCTAGCTTCACTGTAAGAGAGTTTAAGTTTTCCATTAAGTCAGATATTGATTAGGATAGATGAAGGAATGAACAAACATAAAGATATAGACATGAATCTGGATGCCCAGAGGTGTTACAAGCAATTTTTGCACTCCAGGCAGTGCTGGCAGCCAGGGCAGCATCCATGGCCAGGCTGGCAGTGGTTGCCACCACCATTTTTATGCCTTCTAAATTGACACCCTATGCTGGTGCCTTGCTTGCCTACCTCTAGTTACATCACTGTGGATACTAGTACTGTGGCTGGCATGCATTTGCAGTGTGATAAGTCAAGGAATTGACTAATATCGTTTGGGGCTGAATTTGCATTCCTCTGCCCCATGTGACAACTAGTGAACTAGTGTGTTCATTTTCCACAGACATCAGAAGATATGTATGGACAAAACCTCCCGAGTCATTAACTTCTAGAATAGTTTCTTGCTTGGAAAGAATGGAAACCCCAGAGGTTTGCAGGTTTAAAACTGTACAGGTCAAAACATTATTAAGCATAGAAAAGGGAACAATCCTGCAATGAAAGACAAATGTGTCAAATGTCCTACTTATTGCAGTTACTCTAGTTTCTATGAGCTAAGCTTCTCATAGATAGATTAAAATGTCTCTAAAATGCAGGAGAAAATGGAACTCAAATAATTTAACTCAAATATTTGCTATCATTTCTCCCATTCTTCCATAACTGCATTTCTGAATAAATATAACACAGGATAATTAAAGCCAGTTCTTTATACTGAGGACTAATATCACCAGACTGAATAGTTTTTACTTACAGTAATATTAAACTGAGCATTAGGACAAGGACATTTTCATTTTGACCAGTCCTTTAGACACCAGAGGAATGTCTCTATAAGCATGCATGTGTAATTTGTGGTACCTCAAAGCAGTTTGAGGTGCCACAAACCACATGTGGTGCATGTGCACCCATTTGCCATGCTGCTAATTTTCCGCTACTCTTTCTGGTGGCTCTCACTGTTGCCCTTGGAGCAGGACTGTAGGTAAGGTTGTTGGTGCCTACCCCACCTGGGTCACTTTGTTTTGTGCCAGAGTATGCATGCAGGGGCATGCTTGGGGGCAAATAGCAATGTCATAAATATGTGACCTAGGTGAGGTAGGGAAGGCTGAAACCAACACCTGTGCTGGCTCCAACAGCCTTACCTGGAGCCCTGGGGGCCTCCTGAGGCAGCAATGGCAGTGAGCCAGCTGCTTAGAGCCTGGCTGGCAGCCAGAGTGTGGCTCTGGCTAGCCAGGTTCCCTTTCTGGTGGCTTACACTGATGCAGCTGCATGTGCCATGTCAGTTTTTTTTCAGTAGTGGATGTTTTTGACACCGGGAGATCCCAGTATTAAAAAAACTCCACCACGCTGCAAATTAGCGGCATGTGAGTGGGTGCATATGTGCACAACTGCTTTGACTCTCCACAAATTATGTATGTGTACTTGTGGGGATTCTCCCCATGGGTACAAAAGACAGGGTGCAAATAAACTTCCTTCTCAATGCTGTACTTCTTAGCATACAAGGTCCTTCAGGGAAATCTGATATCCTTTATTAGACCAACTCAAATAGCTGGAAAAAATTGGTATAACACCTAAACTGAAGGAGGAGAGGTGAGACACTACTATTGACAACTTTTTGATCTCTACATGTTTGGACGTATCCCCAGCAGATACTCTTGAGGGAATTAATATGTATGGGAATTTAGTTTCATAAGAACATTTTACTACTGGGATTATTCCCAATCTACTTCATAAGGAGTAATCTGCTTTACCAGTATTTTGAGAAAATGAACGTTACAACTTCTTATACATTAACTCTACTAGATGCATTGGTAGACTGACCCAAATTGAGCTTGAAGCTTTCTGTTGGTGGATACTATAAAGCTGGTTTCAGTTTGCCTGTGATCATGGCTCAAACACAGGAACACCACGATATCTCCATTCATTACTTGCTTCATCTCTGTCATTGACTTGTGTGCAGCCAGGACTGCCCCTAGGAAATGAAGTGTGGATTTTTCATGCTATCTATTACCCAGCTGGAATAGGTCTGCACTAGCTGAGTTCCCATTAAGAAATTATAATTGTTCAACACTAAAACAAGGTTGGTGGTATTTTTAATGACCAAAAGTTTACTGAGTAAATGTGAATAGAATAATAGTGTGACAAAAAGTAGTGGAAGGAATTATGTAGCTGGCAGGTGTGGTCTGGCCTAATTTGATGGTTGCATGACTGAAAGGGGGCCAGAGGGAGATTAGAGGAGGGCTGAGCAGCCTCAGTATAAGCCCAGGCCATAGGAGCATAGCTGGCAATTACATCTAGGGAGCCAGAGTAACAACATCACTTAGCTTGCAGACTGAATCTCCCTGCATACTTGGAGGACAGAGTGGGAACTATGGGGATGGAGGAGGTTCTTGGTCCTGGGGCATGACCTGAAACTACGCCCTGCTGGGTTTGGATGGTGTTGTGGGGCTGCCTGTGGCAGGGCAGTGTCTAGGAAATGCCACACCTGTGACTCCTCAGTGAAAGGAGAGTTTGGGGCTCCAGAAAGCCGCAGGCACCACTGTCTTATAGGTACCCCATGGAGGAGAAAGCCTAAGGGAGCACACCCTCACAGAAAAGCAACAGGCTTGGGCAACAGCACAGGGGCCAGGAGGGCCTGATGCCCAGTGCAGGGTCTAGTGAGAGGCTGCGGAACTTTGACAGACACCTGTGGCCTGAGTGGGCTGTAGGTTGGGTTTGGATGCCTGAGGCCAGAGAGGGCCAGGGGCTGGGGTCAGCCCAGAGTGTGGGGTGATAGGCCTGATACCCGGCATAGAGTAGGGCCTGAATTGGGTGGTCTGAAGGTCTATGGTGGGTCAGAACCATGCATGAGAGAGAGGAAGCCTGAAGGACTGTATGAAATAGGGCTAAGGGGCCCTAAGGGGCCATACAGAGTAGGGTAGAGTGCATATTGCCCTAGTGAGGCGGGTGGGGAGGCTCAGACACATCTGAGGACACCTGTGGCCAAGTTTGAGGCTGAGGCTGAGTGCAGCTCAGCTAACGGGTTGGAGAAGTTGGAAGTGATCTGGATGCCATCTGTGAGGCATGGGACACGGTGTAGGGTTGTTCTGGAGCCTTGTATTACACCTTTGGCATCAGGGCATTAAATGGGCAGCCTCCCACCTATGACAAAATTTTTAGTTACAACAAAGGCGTGGCAGATGAGTCAGGTGGGTAGACTGCACTAGACAGGTTGATAGGTTATGGTTGTGACCAGCCTCATGACAGCCTCCTGTCAGACCATCATCTTCATTATCATTGCTGTTCTTGTTCCAGAAATACAAATATTAATTGACTGCCAAATTTTAGCTGTAAGCTCACAAAAGGAGGTGTTATAAACATCCACATCATTCCAAGTCCTCTCTTAGCTCTCATTATGAGTCTGACATGGCTGTTCCTTACATCCTAGCATATTTCTCAATGGAGAAGTAATCTTTTGCAAAGTACATTAGCAAAATCTTTTGAAGGTGAATAAGCAGTGTGACACACTCAACCCTGTATCTCCAACAGATGAAATAAGGCAGTTTAAAACGCAACTGGAAACCAGAAAGCCTGCTACTTTGTAGTTTGTCTTAAAGTTTAATGAAACCTCAACATTTGAAGTTAATACCTTTCTAGATAGAATGCTTTGCCACAACTTCTTCAAAAAGAATATCAGTATTTCAAAGTAGATATTACCTGGTTCAGTCCAATCCTTATGCACACCAACCCCCATTTAAGAAAGTGGTCATTGTAGCCTGCTGCCTTATGCCAAAACAAAATCAGTTTAGAAAACAACTTCCTGTATGGTATTTAAAATGATGATGTTTGACATAAGATATGCAGATAGGGATCATGAGAGTCTGTTTGTACAGAAAAACTCTTTCCTCCTGCTTTCCTATTAGGTGGGCAATTATTTTGAAACTCCAAATTAATAGCTGACATTTCTCATTCTTAACATTTCTTAAGCTTCTTAATTTTGAGAACTAATTCCAGTAAAGGTATCAAACCGGGCTATATTAAGTGATAAGGATTACATTAATTCCTTTGTAGCACCTAGATAAATAGTCTTTCAGTGATGGATGAAAGGAACTTAATTTCTGCCAACTATGGCCTGAATTCCTTGAGCGCTCTACTAACTACTGAAAGGAAGATGGAAAAGTTAGGTGTAAACCGACTTAAAGTATTGAAGTAGGATCAGAAGATCATAGGAAAACAAGGGCTGACTGGGACTTCATTTGGTCATTTAGTCCAGTCCCCGCTGGAGATTCCACACTTTTTCTAGATAGCTGATTCCACCGCTTGATCACCTTCATAATCAGAAAGTTCCTTCTAAACTTCAACACCTAAATCCCCGCTGCTTCAGCTTGAGGTCATTGCTCCCAGTCCTGTCACCTACATACATGGAGAAAAGCCCATCTCTATCCTCTCTATAGCTGTCCTTCAGGTATTTCAAGACTGTATAAAAAAACCCTTGTTCTTCTCTTCTCCAGCCTAAAGAACCTTAGTTCTTTCAAATTTTCCTCCTAAGTCTTGGCCCTGAGTCCCCTAATCATTTTTGTTGCCTGCCCTGCACTCTTTCCAA
The DNA here is from genome assembly GCF_052110815.1 of Crocodylus siamensis. Taxonomy (NCBI): domain Eukaryota; kingdom Metazoa; phylum Chordata; order Crocodylia; family Crocodylidae; genus Crocodylus; species Crocodylus siamensis. The sequence goes on from NC_143396.1 coordinate 212,233,018, forward strand.
ACTGTCCACACTCTTCTTGAAGTGTGGGGTCCAAAACTGGACACAGTACTCCAGGTCAGGCCTCTCCAGTGCTGAATAGAGTGGAAGACTCACTTCCCTTGATTTGTAAGTGACACTCTTGTTAATATAATCCAATATGTTGTTGGCCTTTATTTGCAACAAGAGCACACTGTTGGGACATATTCAGCTTATGGTCTACTGTAACCCCAAGTTCCTTCTCAGTAGTATTGCAGCATATCCAGGTTATTTTAAATCCTAGCCCTACTCTCAGGAGTACTTGCAACTACAGCTAAATTTGTTAAGCATGCACTTTATCCCACTGTCCAAAGCATTAATGAAGATATTAAATAATAGCAGGCCTAGGACTGATGTCACTGAAAGTCTACTTGATACCTCCTTTCACCTAGACACTGAGCCATTGATGACTACTTGTTGAGTATGATGATCCAACTAATTCAATTATATATATATATATATATATATAGAGAGAGAGAGAGAGAGAGAGTATACTTTATTTTAGTTTGTATTTCCTTAGCTTGGTAATAAGAATATTTTGGGAGACAGTTTCAAAAGTCTTGCTAAAGTCAAGGCATATCGCATCTACTGCTCTCCCCCCCATCCACAGAACCTGCCACCTTATCATAGAAGGAAATCAGGTTGGTCAGGCATGACTTGCTTTTGGTCAGTCCATGCTGGCTGTTTCTGAATACCTTGTTCTCCACAAGGTGCCCCCAATGGATTCCTGGAGGACCTGCTCCATGATCTTTCCAGGTATAGGTGTCAGGCTGACTTGTCTGTAGTTCCTGGAATGCTCCTTCTTCAGGATGGGCACTATATTTGGCCTTTCCCCATCATGCAAGACCTCAGTGAAAATTAGCTTTGGTCTGAGTTCAGACTCAAAGGCCTAGGGACAGACATTCAAAAAGGCTGAACCTGAACTGGTTCAATCTACACAGGTTAGTCTAAGCTGTGCAGGTTGAGCTGATTAACAAACTGACAGACATTCACTTTTGAATCAGGACATATAACCACATGCCTGCAGTGGCTCAAACCAGGGGGTGCTAGAAGCTGGGGGGTGCTAGAGCATCCCTGCCAGCTACTGCTAAAGGGGATGGGGAGGCATGCCCTCCAAAAGGCTCTCACCCCTCCCTGCTGTAGCAAAAGGGGCATGGCCAGGCACCAGCCTGGGGCTAGCACACTGGAGGGTTGGGGTTTAAATCCACACAGGCACCAGCCAGGGTCTGGGAGTGGGGGTACTGCCAGACTGAGGAGTGGGGGTAGGGAAAAAGTCCTTTCTCTAAAGCAAGTATGTATTGAACACAGCAATCTGCAACCTCAAACACACAACAAAGAACAACAAAAAATCTCTGTCTAAGTTAAGATACAGCACAATAAAACAGCAAGAGCACACACAACTTCATCTAACTAAAAATGGAATGTAATAAACCAAAAAGACAAGGCAAAACCTTGCATAAATATTACATAATCCTGAAGGCAAAATCCCTACAGGAAGGCATAATCCCTACAGCCAGGTATTCAGCAAGGCTTTGTTTAGGTATTCCCACCTTTTACAGGTTCTGCTTTATAATATAGTAGTATTATAGTCATTCTCTTCATTCTTTGGTCAAGCTGTTTGCGACCCTCCAGCTGTCTGGGACCCACTCCTGTTCCCTTAGCTCCATCTCCAGCAGATACATGTGATGATTGTGCCAGATCTTTGCCAACACCTCCCACCTCTCAGTCTGGTTCTGCAGGGCTTGATGCCAGCACACTGAGCCTGGGAAGGGGGAAGGGTTTAAAGCTCCTTCCAGACCTCAGCAGGGGTTTGCCTGGTGGGTGGAATCCCCCTTAGGCTGTTGCCACACCCTGCCCAAAGCCCCCACCTGCTCCGCTCCAGTGGGGAAAGGTCTGGCAGGGGGTGCCCAACCCCACTTAGGCAGACCTCGCTGTGGTCCCCAGCCAGGCTTCCCACCCCCACTCCTACCCCCTTTCCTAGCCTGAGCAGTGAGGGCTGGCTGATGAGCGCAGGCGTAGAGCCAGCCCTGCTCTCTGGAGCAGATAGCACAGCCCAGCCCAGCCCTGGAAAACAAGCTGGGATGGTGGGGGACTGTGTTTTAACTTAAACCAGGAAGAAGTCTGGGACAGAAGTTCCATCAGTCGGTTTGACCTAAATCAGTGAAGTCTGATACTAAATTCAACCAGGTTTATCTTAACTCAGTTTTGGCAATTTTGACACTGGTTTATGTGCACTGAACTTTTGTTCTGTTACAGGTTTAAAACAGTTTCGAATCACTTAAACCAGTTTATGTGTAACTTTTGTCCTTAGCCAAAGTGCACATATTATATATGTCTGTATCATTCTCATTCATGATTGATCGCTAGTAATTTTTGGAAATATTTTAGCCCTATCTCGATATCCATGAATTTTAGGTATTATCTTATGTAGTTATTTGAGCACTGAATACCTAACAGGAGGTGTCTTACAGAATCTTACGGGATCTGGAACTTCAGTAGGATATGATTCATGTTGAAGCCCAGCTAACTGGGAGAAATGACAAAGAACATCTCATGAAAGAACAAAAATGATATTTCTCTTGTGTCTCTCACTGGTCAATGCATTTTCCTAAAAGGAACACTACCCCAGCTCATCTTAACTTGGCTTCTGAGAGATACTGGATTTTAGTTGAGATATATTATCAAATGAAAAAAAAAATCACCAGGGTGGTATTAAGCAGCCATATAATACCAGATAAGCTGGCTCCCATAAATTTCAGTACACTGAAATGTATGATATAATATTATATAATATAAATGTTTTTTCTGGAACAAAGAAAAAATATCTGCAGTTGAATTTCATAGATTTCATAGACATTAGGGCTGGAAGGGACCTCAGAAGATCATCGAGTCCAGCCCCCCACTCAAAGGGCAGGAAGTCAGCTGGGGTCATAGGATCCCAGCAAATTAAGCATCCAATTTACTCTCGAAGGTGTTCAATGTACGTGCTTGAACCATCTCTGATGGCAGGCTGTTCCAGATCTTGGGGGCTCAGACAGTAAGGAAATTCTTCCTTATGTCCAGCCTGAAATGGTCTTGCAGTAGTTATAACTGTTCAACCTCATCATCCCTTGGGGCGCTCTGGTGAACAAACATTCCCCCAGATCCTGGTGGTCAACCCTGATAAACTTATAGGTGGCCATCAGATCACCCCTGAGTTTGCACTTTTCCAGGCTAAAGAGCCCCATGGCTCTTAGCCTGTTGTCATAAGGTCTGTTTTCCTGACCTATGATCATGTGTGTGGCTCTTCTCTGGCCTCTCAAGCTCCTCCACATATTTTTTGAATTGTGGAGCCCAAACCTGGACACAGTATTCCAGCTGCGGCCTCACCAAAGCTGAGTACAAGGGGAGAATGACGTCCCGGGTTTTGCTTGAGAAGCATCTATGGATGCAAGCAAGTGTTTTGGTCACTTTACTAGCTGCAGAATCACATTGCAGATTCATGTTCATCTTGTGGTCAATGATGACCCCCGAGTCTCTTTCTTCCATAGTGCTAGCCAGCGTAGCACTGCTGAGCCTATAAGGACACTGCAGATTTTTCCTTCCAATGTGGAGAACCTTGCATTTTTCAGTGTTAAACACCATCAGGTTCTCGTGCGCCCATTTACTGAGACTTTCCAGGTCAGCCTGGATCACCCTCCTGTCTTCTGATGTGGATGCTTTGCCCCAAAGTTTGGTGTCATCAGCGAACTTGGCCAGTCCGTTTCTGACTCCAATGTCCACATCATTAATGAAGATGTTGAAGAATATGGGTCCAAGGACAGAGCCTTGGGTAACCCCACTGGTCACAGGACACTGTGACAATTGACTTGCACTGATTTATCTTTACATATTTCTTTGCCAATAAGCAGTGCAATTTGTTCTCATAGAACTTATATTTAATAATATGATTCACATGGGATATGCAGATTTAACTTCTGCAGTCCCTCAGTTTAAAATACATTTTTATCCATGACTGACACCAACATAATGCATTTTAGGCTAACCTTGCTAATCTACTTATCCATTGTTATTCCTAAAAGGCACAACTTCAAATAATACTATTTTTTGTCTGAAACCAAATAATTTTGGAAAAATTCCACTTTTTATGTATGGTGTGGCTAATTTTATAGTTTTGTATGAGGAATAATGTAATGTAAAGTATATGAGAAAGATATTACAAAATGAGTTCTCGCATCCTATAATAAAATGTATCTCTTACATTGTTACACGGTGTAAAGTTATTTACAGTGTCCACTGCCTTGTCCACTCAGAACAAATTACTATTACTTTCAGATGTCTCTGTTACCTTAGTTTGTCAAGGTTTTTATACCTAGTTTTCAGCCCACCAATATGAAATTTTTCTAGTTGTCTGGAGCATCTTTCAAAAGGATAATATTGTATTACATAGACTTTTGTAGTACAAATGTATTAATGAAGTGTCTGTTGCATATAAATTAAAACATATAGGATGAAATACTGGTTCAGTTCTGTCAAAGGCAAAATGCTCATTGACATCAGGAGAACCAGGATTCCACAAAGCTGGTTTCAAATCAATCTTTTAGAAATTAATTATTTAAATGTATAAATGAATGCCATCACCTAAAAATGCTTGCAAAAGAAACCAGAATTATATATTTTATGCATGCTAAAATAATTTTCATATTCTTGTACATTAAAATGAGTACTACTCTGCATTTAAGGGTGGTTTCTGATGCTTCTCATATATTACTGTGAAAAGAATTTTGTACTGGAACTGGCACCTAGTATAAATAAAGGCAAACATGCCAGTGTTAAAATACCAAATCCTAAGCTAAGACTGCATGAAATCTCAGCTATGACACAGCACAAAAGTCAATGACATTAAAGCAAGGCGGAAGACTCATCTCCTTGGTGTGTTTCAAATATTGCTGAAACAGCAGATTTGCAGAATGGACATTATCTAAATTAACATTGTTTCACACTCAATTTGTTGTGCATAGTTTGCTCTGCCTTTCATGCCAATTACATTCCAAAAATGCTTGGTGTGCAAAATAAGGGAGATCTAAATGAATTAAATAGGAACCTAATTGTACTATATGGTAATTGTAGCTTTGCAGTCTACATAGTGGTCCCCATTAATAAATATGTGTTTTAATAACTTGCATTTTTAATGCAGTCACTTGCAAACCATTTGAGGAAGTCAGACTAGGTAGCTGCTTCAGGATCCTGAAAACTCATATATAAGGGAAGAAAAGAAAAAATAATCTACTGGATCAGTGGTTGCCAGCCTATAGGCTGTGAGGAGCTTTGGAAGCATTCGGCAGTGAATAGCTATTCGGAAGTAGAACAGGGAGACTTCACTCTCATCATAGTGTACCACAGCTGGATGTCACCTTCCAAATCAATCCCCTTACAACTCTTGTTCCACCATGCAGGGAATGTGTAGGTTGTTGTATTGGTTGCTAGGGATTTTTGCTCATGCTGCACTGCAGATGGATGGTGGGGAGAAGTGGCAGCAGCTGGGTCCAAGCACCAGCCTATCTCAGAACTGAGCTGTGTGATCCTGGCCCACTGCCAGAAAATATTGTTAACCATTTGTACTAGATTATATAGTCCCAGTATAAAGTTTGGTATTTTATACTGTGGAAAGTGTTTTCATTAGAGGTGCACCAATACATCCATCTGATATCGGATCGGTACCAATATAAAGAAAATTGGCTGTATTGGGAATTGGCCCGATGTAGCTGATAATTTGGCTGATAAATGCTTCTGCATGTGTGCAGCTGCAGCACAACATGCAGGCAGGAAGGAGCAGAGCCTGGCAGCTTGGAGAGCTGTGTGCAGCTGGGAAGTCTGTTGTGGTGGAAGGAGAGTGGGGAGGAAAGTTGTGGGGAAGGAGATCAATGCCCCCCGTGGTGAGGGAGGGAGACGGCAGGGGCAGGTGCTGCCCAGCTGAGGTGACACAGGGTATGGGATAGAGGTTAGGGTGTGTGCCTCCAGATCTGCATGGTGCAGGATGGGTGGGCTGCAGCTATGGGCTGGACCCGGAGCTGTGCTGGCTCCTCTTGGTGGAGGCTGGGCTCAGGGCAGGGGCTAGAGAGGGATCTTTGTCAACCCCAGATTTCACCATAGCCCCACTCCCAGTGCCACCACCTCCACCCACATAGTGCAACCCTCGCTCTTCCCAACACATGGGTGGCAGTTAAGAAGGTTAGTAGGAGAAGCATTGGGGTCTTGGAGTTTCAATGAGATGGGAGTCAAAGACGTGTGGCTGTTCCTCAAGAAGATGATCCTCTGAGCTCAAAGGGAGATTCAGGCCCAATGTGCACCAAGGGAGGCAGGAATGCTAAGAAGTCCCTATGGCTTGGCAAAGGGATTCAGGGATACCTAAGGGTAAAAAAGGAGGTGTACAAACAGTGGAAGCAAGGGGCTATCACCAAGGAGGATTATACCTCCGTTACTCAGGACTGCAGGGGGGCTGTTAGGAAGGCCAAGGCAGAGATGGAGCTAGGGTTAGTGACCAGAATGAAGGATAATAAAAAGTCCTTTTTCAATGCATAGGAAGTAAGAAGAAGGCACCGGGTAACATGGGGCCCCTCCAGGATAGGCTTGGCAATCTAGTGATTGCGGCAAACAAAAAAAGCTGACCTCTTTAATGAATTCTTTGCCTCTATATTCCTGAACAGGGACCAGGATATCTCCCCCACTAGAATTGTGAACAAACCCAGGGGAGGCATCACCATGCCTAGGGTCAGGGACAACCTAGTTAGGGAACTTTTGGAGGGGGCTGGATATATGTAAATCAGTAGGTCCAGATGCTCTTCACCTGAGGGTGCTGAGGGAATTGGCGGGGGTCATAGTGGGGTCCCTGGCACAGCTCTATGAGCACTTGTGGGGCACTGGCCAGGTACCAGAGGATTGGAAAAGGGCCAATGTGGTCCCCATTTACAAGAAAGGAAGAAAGGAGGACCCCCAGCAATTATAGAACAGTCAGTCTTACCTTGGTCCTTGGGAAGACCTTTGAGAAAATGATCAAGGAGCACATCAGCAAAGGTGCAGCAGGGGAGGTAATACTCAGGGGCAACCAACATAGGTTCACTGAGGGCAGGTCTTGCCTGACTAACTTGGTTTCTTTTTATGATCAGGTCACATAGTTCCTGGATGAGGGTGTCAGGGTGGATGTCATCTTCCTGGACTTTAAAAAGGCCTTTGACATGGTTTCCCACCACATTCTCTTAAAAAAAAAACTTGGCAACTGCGGCACTGATGCCTCCACAGTCAGATGGGTGGCAAATTGGCTAGATGGTTGCACTCAGAGAGTGGTGGTGGATGACTTGTTTTTGACCTGGAGAGATGGGGGAAGTGGAGTCCCCCAGGGCTTGGTCCTGGGGCCTGTACTACTCAACATCTTTATCAGTGATCTGAATGTGGGTGTGGAATGCACACTGTCCAAATTCACTGATGACACCAAGTTGTGGAATGAGGTGGGCATGCTGGAGGGGAGGGACAGAATCCAGGTAGACCTAGACAAATTGCAGAGGTGGGAAGATGAGGATAGGATGGAATTCAATGTAAACAAGTGCAAGGTACTGCATCTAGGGAGAAGGAACCAGCAACACACCTATAGGCTGGGGAACACCCTTCTTGTCAACATGGTGGCAGAAAGGGATCTTGGAGTCATTGTTGATTCCAGGGTGAACATGAGCCGCCAATGCGAGGAAGTGGTCAGTAAGGCTTAGCGCACCTTGTCGTGCATTTACAGATGCATCACAAGCAGGTTCAGGGAGGTGATGCTTTCCCTTTATGCGGCATTGGTCAGTCCACAGTTGGAGTACTGCATCCAGTTCTGATAGAACACTTTAGCTTCTCTGGACAGCTCATCACTGAACTCAGAGTGGCTTTCTCAGACAAGACTTTAAAAATGAATTTGAGTGGGAAATTTATGAACAATAAATTATCCATGTACTGGATTGTGTTAAGTATGGTCAAAACCAGGGTTTTCAGAGAGATAGCCCATAAGGCTAGGTTTGTCCCATAGAACCACATCACTTGGCTCCCAGTGCTGGCACTGTGTGGGGTCAATCAGGGACTTCTCCCTGCATGTCAAATCCAGAGCCTGTGATGCCTGCTCTGTCCAGTCTGGAACACAAGCCACATACAATGCCTGCTCCAGCTGGTTCATGAAAGGTACCAAGTGTAGTTCAGGTTCTGCACCTCTTTAACCAATTCTTTACCTCTGTTTTCTTGGGCAGGGACCGGGACTTCCCCACCATGATGCAAGACGGACTCGAGGGGAAGGCCTCCAGCCCTCAGGTTGAGCAGGACCGGGTTAGAGAGCTTCTGGAGGGGCTGGACATGTTCAGATCAGTGGGTCCAGATGCTCTCCACCCCAGGGTGTTGAGGGAGCTAGCAGGGGTTATTGCAAGGCTCTTGGCACGGGTTTATGAGCACTCATGGTGTTTGGGCCAGGTGCCAGATGGTTGGAAGATAGCCAACGTGGTCCCCATCTTTAAAAAAGGGAGGATCTGGGCAACTATAGGCCCATCAGCCTTACCTCAATCCTAGGGAAACTCTTTGAGAAGATCATCATGGAGCACATCTGCAATGGGATAGCCTCAGAGATGATGCTCAAGGGCAACCAGAATGGTTTCATTAGGGGCAGGTCATGTCAGACCAACCTGATTGCCTTTTATGTTCAAGTCACAAAAGCCTTGGATGCAGGTTTTGCCATGGATGTAGTCTTTCTGGACTTCAGCAAGGCCTTTGACACCGTCTCCCGCCCCATACTCATTAAAAAATTGGGTGACTGTGGCACTGATGCCTACACAGCCAGATGGATTGCAGATTGGCTCGAGGGTTTCACTCAGAGGGTGGTGGTGGATGGGTCATATTTGACTTGGGGAGAAGTGGGCAGCGGAGTCCCCCAGAGCTCGGTCCTTGGGCCCGCGCCGTCCAATTTCTTTATCAGCGATTTGGACAATGGGGTGAAAAGCACCCTTTTAAAATTCACTGATGATACTAAAATTAGGGGTGAGGTGAGCATGCTAGTAGGGAGGGAAAGCCTGCAGCAAGATTTGGATAGGTTACAGGGGTGGGCTAACAAAAACAGGATGCGCTTCAATACTGACAAGTGCAGGGTGCTGCCCTTGGGCAGTAGTAGCCAGCAGCACACTTATAAGATGGGAAAATCCCTTCTTGAAAGCACGGAAGCAGAAAGGGATCTTGGAGTCATTATTGACTCCAAGATGAACATGGGCCAACAATGCGAGGTCACGGTTGGAAGGGCTAACCGGACCTTGTTGTATATCCACAGGTCCATCTCTAGCAGGGACAAGGAGGTGATCCTCCCCCTCTATGAAACACTGGTCAGGCCACAGCTGGAGTACTGTGTCCAGTTCTGGGCGCCCCACTTCAGGAGGGATGTGGACAACTTTGAGAGGGTCCAGAGGAGGGCCACCTGAATGATCTGGGGACATCAGGGCAAACCCTACAATGAGAGATTGCAGGACCTGAACCTGTTCAGCCTTCACAAGTGAAGGCTGAGGGGGGACCTGGTGACCATCTATAAACTCACTAGGGGGGACCAGAAGGGTTTGGGAGAGACCTTGTTTCCCCTAGCGCCCCCTGGCATAACAAGGAATAACGGCCATAAGTTGTTGGAGAGTAGGTTTAGATTAGACATCTGTAAGAACTACTTCACAGTTAGGGTGGCTAGGATCTGGAACCAACTTCCAAAGGAAGTGGTGCTGGCTCCTACCCTGGGGGTCTTTAAGAGGAGGCTTGATGCCTACGTAGCTGGGATCATTTGAGCCCAGTTTTTTCTCCTGCCCAGGCAGGGGATTGGACTTGAAGATCTACAAGGTTCCTTCTGATCCTGCTTCTGTGATTCTATGATTTTATGATTCTATGGAGTAGGTGCCATATGTGGCATAGCCCTGGACTGGCCAGAGTGAGTGCTGGATCTGGCATGCAGGAAGGGTGAGGGAGTCTCAAGCCCTGTGCAAATAGGGAACTATTTGATTCCGATTTGGCCGATTCCGATGCCAGAGATTCAATTTGGAGAGCTGAATCATTTTCCCAATTTGATTCCGCCGAATCACTTTGAAAGATTCAGAGCTGATTCGGAGATTCGACCATAGAGTATAATGGGGAATCAATGAAATATCTGTAACTTTGTTGTCTGATTAAGATTAAACTTCTGGGTATGGTAGCCTCTGCTGAAGGCATAACACATGCCAAGTTTCAAGGATATAGGTGCAGGGGTTTCTGGGAAACTGCATCTCAAAATTCTGAAAGCAAAATGCATGTCACGTGTGTGTGTTAGGCCACAGTGGGGTGGAAACTGCAGGGGTGATAGCTCAGTCCACAAATCCTGCCATGTTTCAAGGAGATAGGTGCAGCAGGTTTGGGGGAACAGTACCCCAAATTCTTGAAAGCAAAATTCATGTTGTGTGTTTGTTAAGCTACAGTGGGGTTAAAACTGCAGGGGTAGTAGCCCCTGGTGAGGCTACAAAGCCTGCCAAGTTTCAAGGAGATAGGTGCAGGGGTTTGGGGAAACTGTACCTCAAGTTGCGGACAAGCAAAACTCATGACATGGGTGACCCTGTGTGTGTTAAGGTGCAGCATGGTGAAAGCTACAGGCCTGCTAGCCCCTGCTGAGGCCATGAAGTCTGCCAACTGTCAAGGAGTAGGTGCAGGGGCTTGTGGGTTCTGGGGCCTTGCACCCCTAGCTGCTGACAGACAAACCTTGTGATGTGGGTGCTTGTGCAATTGACTGTCTCTGTCTTGGAGCAAAAGCAGTTCCCGGCTCTGTATTGATTCTTTCCTCTCCTGAGTCTGTGGTTTTTTAGGTGATAATCCTTGCTCATTGACTTGTTATCTAGTAGCTAGCTACTGTGTATTGAGCTGGTCCTTGAGTTAATCATGATTGATTGGTAATACAGTAGCTTAGCAGCCAGGCCTGTGCCACAAGACAGACACAGTTGCTCAGGCACCCATGACATGAGTTTTGCCTGTCAGCAGCTAGAGATGCAGGGCCCAAGAACCCAGAACACCTACCTCTTTAAAAGCTGGCTGGCATCGTGGCCTCAGCAGGGGCTAGCAGGCCTTCAGCTTTCACCCTGCTGCACCTTAACACACAGTGTCACCCACATTACAAGTTTTGCTTGTCTGCAGTTTTCCTCAAACCCCTGCACCTATCTCCTTGAAACTTGGCAGGATTTGTGGCCTCACCAGGGGCTACCACCCCTGCAGTTTTGACCCCACCATGCTTAACACACACACGTGACATGAATTTTGCTTTCAGAACTTTGAGGTGCAGTTTTCCAGAACCCCTACACCTTGAAACTTGACACACGTCATACTCTCAGCAGAAGCTACCATTCCTGAAAGTTTCATCTGAATCAGCCAAAAGACAACAAAGTTATAGATATTTAATTTATTCCCCATTATACCCTATGGCCAAATCTCTGAATCTTTTTCCAAATTGATTTGGAAGCTCCAAATTGATTCAGAAAGCCTAAAGCTTCCAGTGATTCAATTCAGATTTGTAGATCCAGCCTCCGAACCATCTGAATCTCCAAATCTGAATTGTGATCTGAAGCTTTGCACAGCCCTAAGAATCTTTATGGGTTCTCTGCATGCCAGACCCATGGAACCAGATGAGTTTGAAATCAGTGATCAGTTGCCTCAGATTCCCCCATCCGCAGTCACAGACTGGTCGCTAGTGGGGCACAAGACCAGGATTATATGGATTCTTATCCCATCACCTGGATAAGACCCATATCCCATTACCTGGATAAGCCGCATATCCTTCACTAGGTTAGCTGCTTTGTTTTTCTCTCTCTTATCCATCTTGCCTCTCTGAGCAGTGCCCCTACTGTTTTCCTTCTTCCCTTTCCCTACCCTTTGTATTCTAATCACTGCTTTCTATACAGCTGCTCTGCTTTCTGCAATCCCTTCATACCATCTGATTAAGTAAACCCTTTGCTTATGAAAGTTCATGTTATATGTCTCTGATTTTCTTAATCTAAGATGCAAATCTCCCCTGTCTTCTGACTAAATACAGTAGTATTATTGAAATATGTGTGTATATTTTATAGGTAGCTATAAATACTGCACTGGAGACAGGTGTCAGTGTGGTTAATCATTGGGGAACTTACTGTTAAACATTTAATTTCTTTATGCCTTCTTCTGGTATTATAAGTCCACTGACCATCTTTGTATCTGCAGTTAGAAATACAGATTATTGACTGGGTAACCAGAAGGCTTTCTTCAGGGAAACTACCCATTGGCTGAGAACTGACTTGGAGCAGAACAGATCTGCCTCCTACTTGTCCTTTCTTCTGCCCTAGGAGTTGGGGATAATCTGCAAGAGCTGTCAATTCCCCTCCTCTCAAAGGATCATGTACTCACATGGCACAGAGTGTCTGAAAAATCTGGTCCTTCAGGCACAGAGCTTTCATGGCTGGTTATAACCCAACTTGCAGGTGTTTTATTGTAGCAAAGTTATTCATCACTGTTTTGCATATCTTTAAGTAATAGCAAACCTTATGCTTATATGTTTTATGTTACTGAATGTGTGGTGCCAAATTACAAGAGCATGGCCTCTAATGCTGAATTGGCACGTTCTGAAGGATGAGATGCTACCTCAGTTTCTGAGCCTTGGGAATGCAGGTAGATGTGCCTTATAACGGTCATGAACACAGAATATACTTTCAGAGATAAAATCAGATAGATGGATACCACTCTATGTTGTGATCAGTCTTGAATACTGTGAAGCAGTATAACAATCTGTCAGAAATTGTCAGACTGGGAATGAGATACAGATGTTGTTTTTTTCTCTCTTTTTAAAAACCGGATATAGCACTAAGACTATTCATATTCTGAAGCTTAAAGTAGTGACATTTATGAATTTGTTACCTGCCAAGAGATCTCAACTCTGTGATGAATAAAACCATGTATGATAAAACAGCAATGAATAGTCAAGAACATCCAGGGAAGTAAAATGGACCACTTCCTCACCCTAGTGCTTTCCACATCTTGCCTTGACACCATAGGAGTGGCTTTGGCACAACTCAAGAATTCTTTGAATGATTATCCTCTCTTCCCTAATGCAGCCATTCAGGAACTCTTCCATCAGCTGCCTGTTGCAACACAAGGGAGGAAGGACAGAGTAGTTTTTGCCAATGTTGTGCTTCCTTATTGAAGGCAAAAACATGAGAGAAGTTTAGCTGACTCCCTGAGTTGAGATCACACCTAACACCACTTGGCACATAGGTGCCTATGAGCAGCCCAGGAGAAAACGGAAGAGGAGGTAAGTATATAGTTTACAGCAGTGCTGACATGTAGAGGGTGCATGGGGGTGCATGTGCACCCCCTGAGAGCACCGGTGGACCCCTGACTGGCTGTGCTTGCCACTTAGGTGATGGGTGGAGGGGGGCAGGCGGGAGCGCTGGTGCCCCCCCAGCAAGTGCCAGATGGAGAGTGTAGTGTCATTGCGCTCCCAGAAGTGGCCACAACCGCTCCTGGAAGCAGCAGCAGTGATCGGTTGCCTCAGGTTCCCCCATCCCCAGTCACTGACTGGTCGCTAGTGGGGCACATGCCCCCCATGACTAGGGCAGCACCACTTGCCCATGGTTTACAGTGTAGTTGAACTGAAACATCTGTCTATGAAAAGAACCAAAGTAATTGAATTGTGTAAAATTAATTGTATTTTGCCTTACCCTTGTCTCCATAGCAAGCCAGTGTCAGAAGTTTGACCATCTGAAAATCATACCCTTCCAAATGACAAAGAACAACTTAGGAAGAAAGGATTTATTTTTTACTCCATCAAGCCTAAATCTATGAGGCAGTCCTCCTCCTGTCTGCCTTCCAGAGGTTGAGAACACATGGGGCCAAATTCAATTTGTTACATCAGTGCAGAACTGGAACTGAACAAATGAAATTCAGACACTTTAGATTTATCCTTCTGTAACTGACAATGGAAACGTCATTCTTCATTGCCTCTGAGTTACCCGCTGACCTTTCTATTTTTGGAAGAAAGAGATTTGGTCTAGGACAAAGCAAGCCAGCAAGCCAATCTGCATGACAGTGTGCAAGGACTGCAAAGCTAATGGTGTCTCTAATTGCCTTCAGGGACAGTCAGTTCAATAGGACACTGTCAAGAACATTTTGATGGAGAATATCTTTTCCCCTCCATTGTTTGCTACACCCGATTAAGACATTTGAAAGTAGCATTTCTTTCCCAACCTGTTTGTCCTTTGCAATTTTTGCAAACATTGATTTACTGCTGCCCCTTCATTTATGGGAGTGATGTCAACTGGCAAAGGATTGTTCAGTGTCTTGAATTAGGAATTTTTAAGGAATGTGGTTTCAGCTTAGACCATGCTTAACATAAGAGGCTCCTCTCTTTTGTTTTCTTTAAAGAAATAGTAAAGTTGCAAAATATAGACAGAAAATATAGATTTCCATAACCATTAAAACATGTCAAGAGTTTTAACTTTTGATGTAAAGACTCTTTGTACCAAGCCTAAATTGAAGGACACTGTCTTACTAATAGTTACATCTGATTTGAAATTATGCAACAGTACAAAATGCTGGATCATTAAAACCCACATGTTGCATGGAAAAATTGTTCTTTGAAGAAATTGCACAGTGATCGAAACTTGGTTTCTTCCCAGCTTGCCTGCTCAGATGCTGAGGAACCTGACTACCAATTTTAATTTCTCTGGAGTACTCCCCACCACTTCAGAGTTCCCTAAGAAACCCTAAAAACCCGATGTCTATTGTGGCTTTGGTCTTCTTGGTGTCTCTGCTATGGCTCACAGGGATTGTAAATTCCCAGACCCTGGGAAACTTTGCTGAGCCAGGAAACCATAGAGCTGTGATTCCCAAACTCAATTTCAGTCTGATTTTTTAATAGTGAAACATTCCCCCAGTTTAAAGATATAATTATTATTTTTTAATTTTACCTTTGGGGCAAAAATTTTATAAATAAGCTTTCCCTATATGTAATTTTTTTCTTTTTTTACTTTGTGTCCCATGCAGCAATTTGAGAAATAAAAGTTCATAAAATGCAATGAAAATATATATGAGGGTGCTATTTTTATTGGACCAACTATATAGTAGGGATAGAGTTAGATAAGCTTTTGAATGCAAAGTATTCTTTGTCAGGTCTTGCATTCAAAAGCTTGTTTAACTCTATCCCGACTATATAATCCGTCCAATAAAAATAATCACCCTAAGAAATCCTTGCCTCTCATGTAATTTCTGGACTGTCATGACTACAACATCACTCTTATCTGATGAAAATATATGTGAGGGTGAGCAAACTGTCATGGTGACATTCTCTAGCCCCTGAAAAAGTCTGTTTTTCTAACCATACAGAAAACATAGCAAACAACCTTGTGAAACTTCACAAAACTGAAACAGGCTGTGCCCTAATGAAATTCAGAGAAACCAAATTAGAAATCTTTGTACAATTTTACAGAACTCAGAGGGGTGCCCAGCATGATACATCCACTTAAATATCTATACTCTTTTGAAGAATAGTTGATAGAGTGTAATATGTTTGCCTGGAGGCATGACCCATATCAGTGTTAATTTTGCAGACTGGGGAACCAAGGAGTAATTAGACAAGCAGGGGCATCATTAGAAGGTGGCACAATTCCTTTTGTTCTCATACATTTCAGATGCAATCGGGTTGTTTATTGAAGAGAAAGAAGTCAGAGCTTCCTGCATTATTAAAATTCTGAATTGTTTTGAATCTCAGCACAAACTATCTTTTTCAAGACAAATGACTGCATCCAAGAACCAGCTTCTACCACTCTGAGGGGTAAACAAGATATTTTGTTACCTCCCCTTCCAGCATAGGCACAAGTTTATCTGTACTCCTTTAAAAATTCAGTGAAACAAAAAATATATCTCATTTGCAGTAACAGTAATCAGCTTAGCTAAATCTGTTGTTTTCTTTATTAGTGGTGAAGATTTATTTTTTTGTGCTGTCTAAAACTAAGGTAAAGATCATCAGAAAAGCATTCATCTTTGTTCTTTCTACCTTCATTTCCGAAAACTAGAGGAAAGGTAAGTGCTTAGAAAAAGCCAAATAAATGGAATGCTTTTTTTCCTTCTTGTCCTCTCCCTCTCCCCAGGTTATGAGGCTGTTGTCACTGAATTACAGCATAAGCAAAAGCATTTCTCTCCCAGCAAGCTGCAGTATTTCAGTTCAAGTGTGTTTGAAAAAAAACTCCTTGTTGATTCAGTTTTTTTGAAAATCCATTTCCACAGACCTGTTGGCGAGTTGCCATCTTTTATTAAAACATCTCCTCCCAGAATACTAAATACCAAGCAAGAATTAGCACAGCCAATCAGTGAAGTAATTTATCATGCTGATGACTGTCAGAATTTGGCAAGGCTGGTAGAACTGATGCTTCAGCTCCAGACTGAACCAAACCAGATATTAACGACACAGTCGATATGTTACAAACCTTAATTAATCTTATTAATTTCTTGCTTGCTCTAGTTGGAATGATAATTAATATAGATATGATTAATAATTGGATTGCTAATTGCTATTTTCCCCACTCCTCTAAAAATGTGTATTCCCTTTTTTTTAGCCATAGATGATATTTTGAGGAAATTGCCTTATGCAATTTATGAAGCACGATTTTACCCCAAAGCCTATTAAAATGTGTGACAGGGCAGAAATCAATGTCAGGGTTGGTCAAAGCATGCCGAAAGGGTGTGCTAAAGATATTACCATCTAAGGCAACTCCGTTTATGCTAATGGACAATGCAGAGAGAGAGAAAAAGTGATGTCAGTCCAAATGTCAAAAATAGCATAACAATAACTAGTGGACTTAATGGAAATAGGCTGTAAACCCTGTCATGTGACAAGGCTGTTAACCTTTTCCACTGTAACCCTTGTCAGGGACCAGGAGTTACAAATTAACATTCATTTGTCTCTTACCAGCATCTTTTTGCATCACGAATGTATTACAATGGTAAATCAGGGGGCCAGTTTTTGCAGACTTTTCTTAATAATATCTTCCACTGACATCCATGGGAGGCTTTACCTTTCAACAGTGCAAGACTCTTAGCCTTGCCCTTTGTAAGGATACTGCCCCTTTGAGAAGCTTGTGCAAAAGTGATGTATTGGTTGCAGAGAAGTGGCTGTGGGTGGTTGCTTAGGAGCAGGGGAGCTAGGCAGTCATATGTGAAAGTTGGCTCCTAGTTATCTCCCTTTCCTTTTGTTTATGTATTAATAAAGTCGACTTGTTCTTGAAAGCTGAGTGTGGCTTCTCTACTGAACTGATAAACCACACAACCTCTCTCTGAAACTTGGAGGTATATCCCAACCTCAGTGGGATCATCTTGACTCCTGTTAGTTTAGTTAAAGCTCATCAAAGTTTTCCAAACTTGAATGTTCCAGTGAATTTTATAAAAAAAAATTGAATGTTGCCAAAGGACAACCAGCTCTCAGAATTTCAAAATTTTGGAGAAAAATAAAAACAGTATTTTAGATCTGTCTATCTAGGTTATATTTTCCTCCCTCTATTTTTTTTCAGTTGACCTTTTTAGTGTGTTCTGCAGACAGTCAAAGTGTCCCAAAATTATTTAAGGTTTGTACAGTATTCCACAAAATGATACAACAGGAAAGAATTGCCATCACTTTAGTATCCTATCCTACCCATGCCACGTAGTGCCATGTTCGTATGTCTAGCCTGAACATGATAGTATAAATAAGCCCCTCATGGCAAAAACAGATAACAGATATTTATCACTCCTTGCTGATACACATTTGGGTATTTGGACAGCTATTGTTCTTGCTCCTTCACCCTGGGCAATGAGAAGTGATGGATAACTTAGGAATTGTGGCGAATTGGTACAAACTCTTCTACTGGTTTTTGTGTGTTAGACTTGTAGTGCAATTCTGTTTACTGACTGTGCCTTTAAACCTGAGTATTTAGAACATACATATATTGCTGCATATTTCTAAATTGTTGTTCTACTCTCTCAGGTATGTGTTATGCATTTCCTGACAATTTGAAGGTACTTTTATGACAATTATTCTTCAGGAAGCTACTGTATTTCAGGCCATTGTGTGAATACGCACTTAACATTACTTACAAGATCATAAATATTTCTTTGATAAGAGCTTACTCTAAAGAAACTTTTCCTACCTTAGCAAACTCCAAGTTCTAAATTTCTTAATGGCTCTAACATAAGTGACATGCTGGGACTGTGATACCCGATTTGAAAAGGTAAGCAGAGCTGGGCTTTTTCTCCTTGGTGACAAAATCACTAGTGAAAACTTCAGTACTTTGTTGGTGACTTATTAAGGGAACCTCCATATTTTGGCTCAGATTAGAGTCAATCCCTCAATATGGAACTAAAATAGGCATTATGTGGTTGGAGTTGCTATGCTTAGATGGTACTTAAATATCCTAGACACCCTCCACTATTACAGATGTGCTACCACTTGCTTTATATTCTTTTTACATAAAATTCACCCTGCAGTTTTAAATGGATGTAGAGGTAATATTTGTCATTTCCTCTTCTCAGCTGCAATGTAGTTTTCCTGTGTTCTGTTAAACAAATGACATGTTCTACCCTACAGGTGGCTACAATTCAGTGGTGGAAGAACTGATTCATATTAAACACACAGAAAAAGGCTATTATTAAAAACTCACTATTCTGTCCTATAGGTATCTTCAGTAACCATGGTATTATTGTATACTTAGCAATGGAGGTATAGTATTATAATCCCTGTGAAATGCCACATGTTGAATTTTAATGACTCCTGCTTTATTTAGGTTATAAAGTGCTTTGGGATAGGTATCCTTCAAGAAGAAAGGTGATACAGAATTGTAAGATATTCTTATATTTTTTCATTATTGCTTGCCTTTTTCTCCATAGCTCTGCAGAAAAACATCTAACCACTTATTTTTTTTACGTGTAGGCTGATAACTTAAGAAAGAAAAAAGAAGATTTCTTAAATTAAAGAAAAAAAGAAATTTGTTTCTTGATTCTAATTTGAGGCCTGATTCTGCATTCCTTGACTATTCAGGGGATATTAATTTATTCTGTATCAAATCCAATATTCAGTCCTAATAGCTACAGAATGAGCTAGAAAACTCAGGATCATGTCCGCTGGTTCATAGGGTACCAGCAAAAGTACACTCTGATTGGACAGTGACTGTAAACCCCTTAAAATAGGGAAAGTGCGGTTAAAAAAATCCATAACTAAAGTTTAGTTCTGTTGGTACAAACATACTACTATCATAATGCAGAGGAACTGGTGTAATCAAGATGCAGCCTCTCTCCTAATTAAACTTCAGACAACTGTGTGAGGAGTAATAAATTTATACGGAATAAAAGTGGAAGGGATTTAGCACTAGATTAGATTAAACATTGATTCAAATGATAGTAAAATTTATATATATGGACACATTGATAATTAACTGTTGTAAATTATGGAAAAGGGCTCAATTTTAAATGTGTATAGGCACATACACAAGCTTTACATGTATGTCAGTGAAATGTGGGTTTAAGGCAGTATTTTATTAATTTCACTTTAGGCTCAGAACAAGGAGCTGCACTCACAGAATGGGAGATAGGTTATATTCTCCTTATTACCTATTACAGTAGTGAACAGGGCTCCATTGTGCTAAGTACTTTACAGGTACATAACAATAAGATGGCCTTTACCTAACAGAACTTCTAATCTAAAAATAAGACAAGAAAATAGATGGAAAAGTGGATGTAGACAGGAAGATGGACAAGTACAAGAAAGCAATGAAGCAGTACAGAGTTTTACCTATATTAGAAAAAAACTTAATGATGATGATGGGCGATCACTAGCAAATGAGTAAGATTATCTTCCAAGGATCTCAATAGTGAGTCTGTAGGTGGATCCATAGCCCAAGTCTAGATCCACATGTCTTGTTGCAGTGAGGACAGGTGTTTCCAGGAGGGCTGGACACTGTGTTGCTGCGTTGGATGTTCTGATGTTCTTTTTGCCTGTTCCTCTTTTCCTCTTCTGCCTGTTGATGAGCTGTTTCAAAGTACTGAGGTCCCTCCCAAAGAGCCTTCTTCCATTTTGGTTGGTCCTGAGCAAGGGTCTCCCAAGTGTTGATGTTGATGTTACACCTCTTCATGTTTGCCTTCAGGGTGTCTTTGAAGTGCTTTCTTTGTCCTTCATTACCTTGCTGACCTTCTTTCAGCTGTGAGAAAAAGATTCTCTTTGCAAGGCGGAAGTCAGACATGTGAACAACATGACCTGTCCAGCAATATTGGTTTTGGATGATCATGGCCTCAATGCTGTTGGAGTTTGCTTTGGTCAAAATGCTGGTCTTTGTGCATCTGGCCTCCCACCAATCTGAAGGATCTTGTGAAGGCACCATTGGTGGTACTTTTCCAAGCTCTTGAGATGTCTTCTGTGTGTGGCCCAAGTTTCTGAGCCATACAGCAGAGTTGGAATGACAATGGCTCAATAAATCAAGAACTTTGCTTCAGCAAGGATGTCATGATTTAAGAAGATTCTCTTACTCAGACGTCCAAAGGCTGCACTTGCACATTTCAAGCAGTGTTGTATTTCTGTGTCACTCTCTGCCTTTGATGAAAGATGGATTCCAAGATAGGCGAAGTGATCCACATTTTCCAGCAATTCTCCATTGATTTGAATGGAGGGGGAGAGAGGGTTGTTTCTCCATTTGGAGCAGGTTGGTAAAGGACTTGCCTTTTCCTGATGTTTAGAGTTAGGTCAATACTCTTGTACACTTCCAAGAATACATTAAAAATGGTTTGGAGATCCATTTCTGTGATTGAGCATTGTCATCCACATACTGGAGCTCCATTATGGATGTTGTTGTGTTCTTTATTTTGGATTTGAGTCTGTTGAGGTTGAAGATTGGGAATGGACCAATGAGGAAGCCTGAGAAGTTAGTTTCGCCTCAGGTCCTCTTATTCACCTCACCTGTATATCTAGGTGGAGCAAACTTTTCTTCTGCCTTCTCCTGATTGGTGTGGAATCATCCAATCTGCCTGAGACATGCAGCTCAAGCCATCAAGCCAGGCTGCCACTGGCCAGCGTGCCACAGCAGTTTATGTGTAATATCTATCCCTAGCCAGCATGTCCAGTGACCAACTGGCTCTGCACAGTTTATGCTGTAATTCATGTCTCTGATTCATACTGGGAACAATCAAGAAAACAAGGAGAGATGAAGTTAGTATTAAGGAAATTGTTCTATGTAGTCTGGTATGTTTTTATAATACATAGTATATACTGGTATATTTTTTGTAGTAAGTAGAGAGCCTGAAATTAGCAACTTTGTTTTTCTGCACACTAAATCTGACAGACCTTCTTGCTATCAAACCTTAAAGTAGGACAAGCAGGCCATGGCATGGTTAAGAAGCATGTGCATTGTTCTCTGGATTGGCTCAACTGATGGGGGAAATATGAAGGCAGTTATTCCAGGCTGCCTTTGTATCTCTTTTACATCATCTGATTCAACACTAGTTGTTTGTCCTGGCGTAGATGATAACTGCTCCAAACTACACCATCTACAATTACCTCTCCAAATCATTCTGACAGGTGTGACTCACTTGGGCATAGGAGCATAGCAGATGTTTCTCCCTTACATTGGATGCCAGGAGGTGGGTGGTGTAAGAACATCTCTGAAAGATCTAAATCACCATCCCAGGAAGATTCCTTTGCTAGCTGAACCTTTCTAGCTTCAGTGCTAACATAGACCAAGAATCCTAAAATCTAGTCTAACAGAGAGAAGAGACAGGCTTTGATTTGAAATACGTTTGCTATGGGCTCTTAAAGAAGGAGGATTTCCTATGATCTTTCATATAGCTTTCATAAAATGCATGATAAAAGGCAGATATGGGGATCATGCCTTTTATGCATGATAAAAGGCAGATATGTAAGTGGGTACAGACATGCCAAGGTACAACATCAGACATTTCAGTCTTGCTAAACATGTAAATATTTATCGTCATCCCAGTGCATCCCAGTGTGGCAGATTCTTCTTGGCTTTTTAAATGTAGTCTAATGATGACTCCTCTACTTGACTCCATTTATGTAGCGCTCACTGTGCTAGCCTTGAGTCCTCAGCTCCATGTAAGTGAATATAGCTGAAGCATACATGAAAATAATCCACTCAGCATTCACCACCAGCCCACTATAATTATTCCACTGCCTTGCCAGTTATGCTGGCGGTGCTTACTAATGTCTCCTGCATCCCTACGTTAGTGTTTAAACATTTTAATGAATATGTTATTTACTATAATAAAGCCAGAGCCTGCTATTAAATTAATAGAGCGGCACAACCAAGAATCCCATAAAAGCAATTTATCCCTGCTCTCCATGCAACCAACCTCCAAGTACTGCCAGTTTGGCCATTTGAATTCTACACTGTCCCATGGACACTGCATAAATAATATTCAATTACAAATGGTTATCATATTAAAGTTAATTTGATCCCCCCCCCCCAGCCAATTGCTTCAAACAGCAGTTGGTAATTGGATCTCTGTGCTGATTTCATTCCTGGACTTGTTTTTTCTCTAGGTTATCACTTTTCATTTTTTAGTACAGGTATAAAATGTGTCAGTGTGCCCTCGGTGCTAGATAAAGAATCTTATCAGGGACTCAAGTGACCCCCATCCACCTGCCCATTTCGCTAAGCTTGAGTATTCCTGGCATTGTACAAAGGGGAAAAATTCTTTCCCACCGGGGGTGTAGGTTTTCATTGCTCCTTCAATAGCTACTGCAGTAGCTTCTCTGGCAGCACTTCAAGTGTCACCATTCTTGCTGCATAATACAGGCTAATACAAATGTATTCTTGGGGACAGAGCCAGCAGGGTGCAGAGCATCTCAGTGAAGTCAGGGGTAAAGATGAAGGAGTACTTATCTCACCCCAGGATATGCTGCACGTTTTGCAGGACTAAGTACCCTGCAGAAAACAACATGTGCAGACTCCTTACATGACTGCTGCATGTTCAGCCCAAAACACTAGTATTGCTTGTCTGGCATTCTCCCTAGAGAAAGAGCAGAGAAGACTTGTCACAACAGAAAAGGAAATATAAAAAAGCCCCAACATATCAAAAAGAATTGTGACAGAAAGTAATTTTCAATGGAGGGATAAACTTCCATATTCAGTTGGGGCTACCAGCTTCACTTGCTGTTTCCCCAGATTCAATTGTAGGTTGCTGTTGTACTGAAGGTAGACACTCCTGGTGTCTTTCTTCCCTGACTGCATTCTCTCTTGAAGAACTGAAGAAACTAGATACCTCTGTCCTTTCCTTTCCTTCACATGCCAACAGTTTTTGTTCTTTTTGTTTCTGCTTCTAAGGAAAGGAGGAAAAGGAAGACATCCACCATATGGAAGCTTTGCTTGTTTAGGAAAGTAAGAAAAATAAGCATTGGTAGATATCACTTAGTCCATTAGACTCTATTTACTAATTGCTACTGCCTACTCACTAAAGATGAACCCTTCAGACACTGGCATCTAAAGATATCACTATATTAAGTTCATAAGAAGGAACCAATGGGCAAAATAGCTGAGTGCCTATAGGTCCTATTGGTTTCAGTACAAATATTCATGCTATTAAGAATTTTGAGCCTAATCCTGTACATAAATTGGTAGTGTCATTGACTCCAAGGGAGCTGCATTGATATGCACAGGCTAAGGATCTGTCCAGATGTCAAGATCAGATCTTTAGCTTGTTCTGAAGATTGTTTTTTATTTTAAGACTTTATTTCCCCCCCCAAAAGATGTCATATCAAACAGGAGATCTGAATCTATGTCTGGAGACTTTGTAAGTGTTTTTCAGATATTCTCTATATTGCTGGCTTGACAGTTGCTTTGTTAAACAGTGCATGAAACTAGCTGGACATGGGAACACAGTGAGCAACATGGAGAATTCTCATTTGGCAGCTGGTCACAACTTGTCTACCTTCTAACGTGATAAACTCCATATCTTTTAGAATAATTTCCTCTAAGCATAAAACATACTGGCCTGTTATGTGGCAACTTAGAATATGTGGCAACTTAGAAAACATTATGCACTCTTTAGAAATCAGGAAGATAAGGGAAGGCAAACAAAATATGCACTCTTCTGATGGGCTAATAGAGTTATAAAGGGGGATGAATTTGGATCAGTATCAAATGGAAATGTTAAGACAACAATATCAGGGCCTCTGTTTGTAGCTTGTCTCAGTTGCCAGTACAGTTATGTGACTATTGTATTAAGGCCTTTTTGAAGAAATATGTCAATCTCTGTTGAATGTGAGCTTGTAAGCTCCATGGCTGAGTGGCCTAGCCATGACCACTGAGCTTGGGGAATGGATGAAGGAAGAATAATAAAAAACAGAAGTCCATAGCAGGGAATTTGATTTGTACCAGATATTGGCTAGTGTGGTCTTAAAGCTGTTTCTTGAATGACACTGTTATCAGCTCTAATTATTTAATGACAAGCCTTCTGATAGTTAATGCTTCTAGCTGTCATGGTTACAGACTACAACTGAAAACACGTTTTAAATGCACTGTGAAGTCTCGGAAACCAGAAACGTAAACAAACAAAACAAAATGAATTATTTTAAAAGTCACTTCTGTGATTTTTGAGGCTTAATTAATATTTTGGATGCTTGGATTTGCCAATACTACATAGCAATGCAGTGCCATGTGGTTGTACGCATAGCTACTGTGAATGAGCTGTGATACAGTCTGATCACTTTAGTGTGGTGCTAATGAGGCCTGCTGAGAATACATTAACCCAAGTGGAGTGTTACACTATCGGGATTCCACTACCTTTAGTACTCTGAATGTGCTGTGGCAGGCACATCTCTGGAACTGCATAAGGTTCCTTATACTGTTCAATTCCCCAGTTACTTAGCAGGGAAAAATGGGTTGGGGTGGACAGAAACTGTGAGTAGCCAGAATCTATGCCACTCCTTTGGTTATCTCTTTAATTTCTTGCCACCTTTTTTGGGTAGTATAATTTGTTTATTTCAACATAACCAGATTTTGCACATGCAGCCTTTAATATGTGCTCCATATTCCAGAATCTGCTCCATAAGTTTTCCTTGGATTTATAATGCTGGTAGAAGCTATTTGTTGTGCTTTCCATATCCATTTTTTAATCTGCTTAATATGGAAAGTGGTAGCCATTTTAATAATAATTAAAAAACCACCTCAGAAATCTATCAGGTTTGCAGTTCACTCAGGGATCTCATTTCTCTCTGACAGCTGAGTCTGGTCCAAGCAGAGCTTTTGATGTGCTTACCTGTCATTTATAGGAAGCAAGTCTCTATTGATTTCCTCAGCAGATGTCAGTCACACAGTCCATCAATCACGGGCTGGGAAAACTACTTGCCCAAGTAGAAAAAGAAGAGAAAAAGAAAACACAGAAAAACATTTTTAATTTGCCAGCAAGCAGCTCTACCTTATGAGAACTCTGAAAACTGTGACACTTAGAATATGTCTCCAGCCATGTTTCAGAGTAATTCACTTGAAAAGCTATATAGTGCATAGACAAATTTTAAATGGACTAATTTTGAAGAATTAGCTATATTAGTCCTATATGATTGATCAGGATCGACAAGTCAATTGCCTAAGACTGCAGGCAGGTAGGAATGCAGTATTCTCTTTGTCCAGAGTAGACAGTGTAAAACTCAAACATACTACCCCTATAAATCAAACATACTACCCCTACAACTCTTATAGGATATGTATCATTGTCCTATTTTAAAATCTGCAAGTTGGTAATTGTTTGGGAATGTAAAGCTGATCACCGTGACCCTTGAGGTAGGACAACTAAAGCTAGGCTTAGTGAATAATAAATGACTAACATCAGCTTACTATTTTGTGTTAATGGACATGCAGTTTGGTACCAACATATTGTAACAATGTGGGAATGTCATTTCATTTTTCATGCTATACTGCCCCTTATTGTTACTCAGAGCTTTGTGGCAATGTCAGAGATGGGACTGATATGTTATTGCAGTGTAGGAGTGGGAGATTATTGTTTTTATGCTAAGGGAGAATCTTTGTCAGTGGTTAGGAGTATTTGGTCTATGAAATACAACCAAGAAGTCCTTATTTTCTCCAGCAGAGGACAGGACAAAAACCTGTTACTCAAATTAGTAACTAATGTTAACATTAGGAACTATAACTTATAAAAGATAGGTTCTTGAGGTGGCAAGCCCAAACCAGCTAAAGTAGCAATATCTTCCATTAGAATAGGGATTCATGTTTCTTTATTTTATGTTTAAACCTTTATGGTAAGAACTTTAATTAGTTTGAACTGAAATTGTGGATGTTTCCTGCTGCAATGGAGTGAAATGTGAAGTGGCAACATATGACAGTTAGCTGCTACTGGATTGCTCATGGGGATGTGCTTTAGGCAGAGAAGTCTCTCCGAACCAGTAACATTTTAAGTAAATCTAAGAGGGCAAATTTCTAAAAGGTTATTCACTCAAGAACAGAAGTATTTGCATACCATTATTCATTATCTATTACCTGTCATTACTTATTCCTCATCTTTCTTATAGGACTCACAATACTGAATTAGGTGACCAATCAGACAGCAAAAACACCAAATAGTGAGCAGCCAAACAATTTGTGAATACCTTATGCATCCAACCCTATGCCCTCTTCCCTGCCCTGCCCTGCCCCCTCCCTGAAAAAAAACCTTCCCTCCTGCAGAAATCTGTCTCATTTTATGAACAGAAAAAAGGACTAAAGTTTATGGATAATTTATATAGTGAGTGCATCCACAATGGTGGGGTTTTTTGGTGGGGGACTAAAGAGTTCTTACTGGGTTTGGGGTTTTTTTGGTGGGGGATTCAAGAGTTATTACTGATTCTGGTGATGAACTTATCAGTCGGTGACTGCCATTTGAAATATCAGTGTCTGAGGTCTGATCTGGAATAATTTTTAAATTGCACTCAGTACATTTTCAATGAGTACCTTGGCCTGCTATAATCTGATCATATTGGCTAGTCACTGGGCACATCTAAACATACTATTTACTGTGAGAGTTGCCTAATTAGCTCCACAGTAAAGTCTCAACATCTATACATGTGGCTCTATTAGGCTGCAGTAAACTAATAAATAGTGTCATAGGTTAGTAATTATAAATACAAGTACTGTCCTGCAGCAGCATTCTTTAATGCACCACGACGCATGTATAGACACTGACAGGGCTGGTTAGGGTGCTTCAATGAGGGGGCTTCAGCATGGGGGTGTGTGCCCGCTAGTGCCTCCACCAGCCCCTCTGCAGCTCACTGAGCCAGGTCAGAGCAGCCCTGGGCTGTCAGGCTGACCCCTCGGCCTCCTGCCAACCAGGGCTGCTCTGCCTTGGCTCAGTATGCTGCAGTCCTGGGTGCACGTGTAAAGCAGCACCTGGGAGCAATGAGCGTTGGTGTGAACTGCACTGGAGTTTATTCAATCATATTAATAGCACATGTAGATGTGCCACTGAGTACAGAGCCAACTTTAGACAGGATGTCATAAAAATACATGATTTATTCTCGCTATATCTGAAAATGTAAAAATTTTACAAGTTCTGCAGAACAAGAAAGTTTTTGTTAATGGAACTGAATGCAATTCAATAACATTCACCTTGTACAGCTGCAAATTTTTAAGCTAGAGGAGTCTTAAATTGTAAAAACATGTAATTACTAGAACAACTGCCCAATGAGATCTCTGGCCTAATCCACTTGTGCTTTAAAAGGCAAACATATGGAATATGAAAAGCTAAACTGTGACTCTGCGAGTATTAATAGTTCTTAAGAACAGATGTATAATATTTCATGGAGCAACTATTTTTGCTCATCTTCTCTGTCATAGATTCATGTCAAATTAACTTTTGCTAGAAACATCATTTATAAATGAAAAAGTATGTTTCCTAATATCTTTTTGGGATCATATTTTAATAATAAGCTTCTGTCTAGGAAGAAGTACAGTGCATGAGCTTTACACTTTAATATTATAAAATAGCACATTGGGAAAAAAGCCAGATACATTATGTATATGATTCAACTTGAGCTTGAAGAATACTGTCAACACTAGGGGTGGACTAGTTGACCTTGTGAGGCCCCTTCCAGCCCTACTTTCCTATGAGCATCATTTAATGACTGGCCTGCTAATCAAAGAGCCACAAAGACTTAGGTTCTTTTGCTAGGTGCTGGTGATCATAAGTATAATTAGTTAGATGATGAGTATAATTTAGTTTTACTGGTAGCATCAGACCATATGGGCTCAGATGCAGGGAAGATGCAAGAGATGCTTTGAAGTACAACCCCAAATTATGGGTTTGATCCCAAACCCAATGAAATCATTCCATTGATCTCCATGTCCTACAAATGGGGCATGATTTTGCATTATTCTTTACAAAAGTGAGCCACATTTTCCTTTCTTATGCCCAATCAACTCCACTGGCTGGGGCACAATTATACAGTCATTTTTGGTACATATATTGACAAAGACATTGTCTTTGGCTTGCAGTGCACATGAAACAGGAGAAAATAGGTGGGGATTTATTTTCACAGTGGTGCTTCCAGCCACAGTCTAATGGGATGTAGACATGCTCTAACTTACTTGAAGGCAGGGCTCAGTATCTGTTTTGTTCTGCATAGCACTTACTATGCTGGTGGCACATTTCATATAATGAGATGTGAAAAGCAGAGTGTTCCAGAACACACTTGGTGTAGGTAATATTTTTAACTCTAGGGAATAAGGTCAAATGAGCTTATTTACTCAAAACACAACATCACCCTAGATGAATTATGCTACTACTACTATGCAATGGCATTTTCCACATCAAATAGTAATATTGGACTCTCAGAATCAACAACGTGGAAACAGCACCTATGTTTGAAGTAGACAAGTGACAATTTGTATAAAAAAACTGTAAAAAACCTATCCTAATGTTTGAATATTTTTGCTTTAGTGTATCTGATTTGATAGTTTTATACAGATCTGTAGATTTTAAGAGAGGCTATCATAATGTTTAGGACCTGACAGAAAACAGAAAGCCCCTGAAATGTTCAGGATATCATTTTATAAGATTCCAGCTCTGTCTTTCATGCTATAAATGACTCCATTTTATACTGAGTCCTCTGTACCAAAAGGATTGTCATCAGAACACTTTAATAAGCGCCATCCTAATTAACAAACAGACTCTGTTCACATACTTTAAAAATCCAATAAGCTGATTACTAGTCAATTAATTTAACCTATTAATTAAAATGAGCCCAATTGAAGCAGCACATGAGTAAGACTCAAGCATATTTTGTTTTGCATTGTTGTTGTTTTTTTTCCTCAGTAGGACACAGGTCATGACAGTAAATGGGAGCATGCCTTCAATTATATTCAGATAATCTAATTTACCTTACAAGTTATCATCAACCAGTTAATGGAACTTGAATTAGGAAATGAAGTCAAGAAGGCTAAGTTCATATTCATAGAAAGTAATTTGTCCTGACTTTTTCTTCTTAATGAGAACCAACTTCAATATTAAGTATTTAGCATCATCTCAAACATGAACATGTCCATATATGAATGACAAGCTACTCCAGTAGCAATATTTACCACAGTCATGCAGTCTCTAGGTCCAAAGTCTAGATTTTGTTTTAGCAGAAAAACAGACAAATAATGGATGGTAGTAGAGGCAATATAGAAAAGTTTTCTTGTAAATCTTCTCAGATAGTTACACACAGAACTGAAAATTACAGTAGGTGCATCTGCAGGTAAAAATGCTCCAGGATGGGTTTATTCTAGATTAAATCTATATTAAATAATAGACCTTCTCAGCCTCTTCCCTGTGATTGTGGAGCTGGGCCTGGGAGCAATCATCTTCCAGCACACACTCTACAATCGTGTAACAGGGGTGGGGAGCTCCTTGCTGCCAGAGAAGGGGGACCTTGTCCCCACCTGGGCTCTAGGGGTGGAGACCATCCTGCAAGCAAGCAGCTCCTGGGGCCAAAAAGCAATTTAGCGCCCCCTGCTGCTTGGCTGACTAATAGCAAGTTTGCTCCTGGTTGGCTGTCCACACATGCCATACTGTGCAGTAATTACCCCTGAGTAAATTTGTTACTTGTATTTACAGGTAGCAAATTTACTCGCGATTAGAGCAAATTACTGCACAGTAAGTGTCTGCATGTGTAGATGATGGTTATTGCACAGTAATTTGCTCTAATTTTCAGTAAAGCAGCTCATGTGGACACGCCCAGTGGTTCCTAAATGCTGCCTAAGGTTCACTTGCAGGCAGTCTAGAAAGAATTTGGTAGTCATGATATTTGTTCTCTTCTTGCTTCTAGATCTGGAAGAACATTAAAGGGTATCTGATACATATTAAATGCTTTCCTAATGTTACTTTTCCACATAAGCAATCATGCTATTTGATTGCCAGTAGGAAAGAGATGGTCACAGTAACTGCCAAAGGGAAGGGAGATACGCACAAGAAAACTTGTTTGAGATGAGGTGCACATTATGAGAATGGCTGAGAGCCCCTGGATGACTAGAACTCTATGCTGTAATGGTTGTCAGCAGGGAGGGATTATTAAGTTTTATTATTTAAGTGACAACATGTTCTTTGTCCAGTACAAGCCTGAGAATAAGGGAGCTGCTAGCTTAAAGAGCTTACTGTCTAAAAGACAGATTCAGAAAAGAGAAGACACAGTGGGAAACTGGTGAGTAGTAACTTGCATTTAAAAAAAAGAATATTATCTCACTCGTGAGCATCATGAAAGGAGTGAGAATTTAGGAAATGATTGAGTGTAGAAAAGAAAGATGGACTTGGAGAGTGGGGATTAAGTATGTAAGGGTTTGGGGGGTCTTCAATGTACAATGTATAAATGTATTATACAAGGCAAACATAAGACCTCATCTCCCAATTCACTCCTGAATCTATCTATGGCTTGTAGTAAAGAGAGAATGCCAAATTATATAGAGGTTATAACACAGCTCTTCATGTTCTTTCCTTAGCCCTTCTCTAGCACACCATAACAATGTCATAACATTACAGATTGCTTATCGCTCATGGTCATAATTTGGGTGTTATCTTCAATTTAAGCCCCAATCTAGGTCTTCAAATCCAGGCTGTGTCTCTGTCTTCCAGATTCCTGCTGTATAACCTCTCTCAAAACTGGCCTTTTCACTGACCCACACAGGTAAGTTTCTTGTCCATAATCTCCTCATCTAGTGTCACCATTGCTTTTTCTGGCCTTGACAAATGCAGTTGTGTCCAGCAGAATGCTGCTTATTTTCTTAAACTGCTGTTTTGATAGTGTTATCCGTTCCTTTGTATCAGTCCACTGGCTGCTCTTTTCTTTCACAGCAAACATAACTAGATGTCTTCACTTTCACATTTCTATTTCTCAGCCTATCTCCAATCTGACCTTACATCTTTCATGTAATGCTGAAGGGTCAGCTCCTGCATCCAAACAGATCATAATGCTTGATTCCCTGGCCCAGTTGTTAAAATTTTAAAGCAAGCACCTTTCTGCTCTCTCCTTTGCTACTGCCTACTCTTGGGAAGAACTTTTCCCAAACTTCCTCATTAGTGTCCTTCAAAAGGTACACTCAGGCCTGTCAGTAGCCTTCCATTTTCTACTAAGATTGTAAAATCTTTAGGGAAAGGGCCATTTTCTCTTGTGCTTGTACAGTGCCTAGGTTCCACAGTCTATGGCTAGCACTCTTAAGCACTAAAACTAATACAGATACCAACAATAGGAACGCTGTATCAACCTTCCCTCTCTATGATCCTGTAGTTCCATAGCTGACCTCCTTTCCCTAACCTTGATTATCTTGAACTATAAATCTCTTTATTTTTGTGTGTTTGTATTAGGCCTCATTAAAATGCAGGTTCTGTGATTTAATTCTAAATGAAGGAGAATGTTAGTTTAAACAGAGTGGCTGATCAATAGTTTAATCAGTCATTTTGTTTCTAATTCATTCTGTGCTGCCTCTTCTTGTTGTTATGTATCTCTTACTTTTTTGCCTGCTGTAGTTCCAAAGTCAAACTCAGGTCAAGCTGAGACATATGGGCCTGTGAGAAAAGAAAGACAACATGTCTGTCTGCTGAATTTCTTTGGAGTTGCTGGATCAAAGCAAGTAGAAATATGTAAATCCACACAGCTATCTTGACTGTCTGCCTCTGCCTCAGGAGCAGTGTACTCTTATATAAAAAGCAGCAAGTTATTCTCAGTAGGAGTCTTTCAGAAGATGAAACTATAATATAGACAATATTATGGGTGATTAGAAATGTCGTTGTCCTTAAAATCCTTATATTGAAAAACTTGAAAGACCTAGAAGCTTATTTCATATTTCTGAGCTCCCATTTATGAAAACTACTTTTATAGCTGATCAAATTATTTATGTTATTGATTAATGCAGTCCTTTAAAAATATTTCAGAATCAGTTTTATTTATGCAAATATATTTTTTAATATTATCTGGGCAATTTATTGAAACAGTGTCAGCACTGAAGAGCTTCACAAATTGTTCAGTTAACTGATTTGCACTTTGCTAATCCTAGCTTTGGATTGGCCACCAATTACAGGGTGCTGCTTTTGCTATCTGATTGGGATGGGTGAGTAAAACCTTGTCGAACAAGAAAACCAAAATCCCCAAACAAATGACGCATGATAAAAACATAGGACATTAGCCATGCTCTTCCATGATACCATTTCATTGTACCTCAGTTCCCTTGGCCCCACAGACACCAAGTTTCTTAACTCTGCACTGGTATGTATTCTGTGCCATGCAGTGAGCATGTTGATTCTCAGCCTAGTACCCTGGCTATTTCTCCCCTTCCTCAATCCTCTGGGCCAAGACAGCTTCCTCATCCAAGTCACCATGAGCCCTGCTTCCCCTAACCCAGCTTTCCTACCTCCAACCGGATCCCAGCTCACTATATCCTTTTTCTTTACCCCCGCACCTCACCTCAATTCAAACAGTTTTTCAAAATATCTCCCTTCTCAGACTCTGCTCTGGCTGGGCTCCTGCTGGGGAAGTGGGGGAAGCCACAGACCACATGCTGGGTTTTCATCCTGAGCTACATGACATCCTTCCCACTCCTCTCCTACCACAGGGGAGCAATAAAGTCCTGGCTCCTGTCCATACCCCTGCTCAACAGCTCTTTAGTGGCATGTCATTGTCTTGCAGGTCTTAATATGAAGACTTCACCTGAAACTGCTCTAAAAATACCATAATTTTAGGACATCATACAATTTCACAGATTTCTGACATTATACAGGTAACTTGTGCCAAAGCCCTTAGGGAGTAACTCATTAGTCTGTAACCAACTTAGTGTAGAGCAATGTTTTTACATGTGCTCTGGAGATGAAGTAGAGGACTTTAATTAGAGTGGCTCCAAAAGCCTCTCTAATTCAAGAGCCCATGGTGTCTTGTGTATCAGCAACCCTGCTCTTCAAAATGGCTGCAAGAACACTTTAACTAAAGCTTGTCAAATGAGCTTTATTTAAAGCACTCCTCCCCTGCCATTTTGAAGCGCGTGGACACTGATGCACAAGATGTGGAGGCTGGCTGGAGTGTGCTAATTAGCAACTACTAAATAATTGTTGCTTCATGCTAGAACTTAATATTTGCTTTCTAGTAAACCAGTGAAGATATCAGAACTGAAATTTTTCACATAATTTGAAAATCTTAATGTTCTCCCAACCACTACATTCTTAAGCACTGGACAGTTTGTAATTTACTGAAACTTATTGCACGAGTATTGTTTCAGTAGAAAAATTATACATACTTTCAACATTCAGGGATGTCACCTCATATTAACTTGGTTGGAGTATCTCATTCGTCCTGCAAATACATGTGTTATTTTGAATGCCGATAGTTACTCCTTGGATTAATGTAGATTAAGCATAGGTGAAGAAAACAAAAAAATAACCTGCCCTTCACTTGACGTTTCCCCATTGCTTAGAAGTTTTTAACTTTCTGAATAGCCAACATCCTGACAGACTACACAGCTATCATTTTGCCTTTACTTTCCATGTATTACTACAACTGATTTTACTAACTCTAAACATTCATCATGGGAACATTGTTATAATCTAAAAAGAGAAGGTAGAAAACCATTCTCAAACAGAGGAATGGACTAAAGACAAGATGAGAGTAAATGCTGCAGAGAATTTCAATGTGTGCATGACATAAAACCACTGAAATTATTCACAGAATAGCAGGATTTGCCATGTCAAAAATATATGATTTTGATGTCTATAAAAATAAAAATGGTTGTGAGTAAGAGAACATAGGACATAATAAGAAAACCATATTCCTCCTACAAAGGCCAGAACTCTAGTAATAAAAAACACTTCCTGGAGATTATCTGAGTGATTATAAGGACAAACACATAGGATGAAATCCTAGATCCATCGAGTCAGTGGGAATTTTGCTGTTGACTTTAGCAAAGCCAGGAATTCACCTGCAGGCTTCAGACTTCAAAATGAATAAGCTTTATTATTTAAGATAGTTAAATGCTGCTTTGGAACTTAAGGCCATAACCAGATTGACTCCATAAGTGCATAAATCATCTTAGGGACCCAGATCCATAGAATCATAGGAAAGAATCATAGAAAGAAGGCCTGAAAAGGACCTCAGGAGGTCATCTAGTCTGGCTGCTTGCTCAAGGCAGGCTCATCCATGCCTAAAACATTCAAGACAATTCTAAGGAACAATAAAAAGGCCCTGATCCAGCCTCCATAAAATGCATTTGGCACCTAGATTAAGTCCAACCACCATTTTGGAGGGCAGAATTCCCTAGACACCTACACTTGGGCTTCTGAGTACATTAAAAAATTATATCTGTTAATACTTTAGATGCCTAACTTCTGCCAAAACTCCAGTACAACACACTTTAGTACTAGGGAAGGGTCTAAACTCCTCTTCAGTTCCTAGATGGTAGAGCTGGTGAAACAGCACTGTTTCATTTCGACTTCCATTTCACTGGGACAGGGTTTTCATTTAGTTTTGAAAGCACCGTTCCATTTTGTTCCATCAAAACTGTTTTGCTGTTTCGACACTTTTGATATTTCACTCAAAGGCTATAATGGGAAAGCACAAAACTGCCTATAACATTGTCATTTATGGCCTTATTCAGACAAAACCTGCAGGATAGTAGCCCCCTCTGGGGCCATGAGACCTGCCAAGTTTCAAGGAGATAGGTACAGGGGTTTATGGTAAACTGCACCTGAAATTCTTGAAAGCAAATTTCATGTTGTGTGTGTGTTAAGGCACAGTGGGGTGAAAACTGCAGGCATGGTAGCCCCTGCTGAGGCCACGAAGCCTACCAGCTTTCAAGGAGATAGGTGCAGGGTGTTCTGGGAAACTGCACCTCAGGCTGCTGACAAGCAAAACTTGTGACGTGTGACTTTGTGTGTATGTGTGTGTGTGTGTGTTAAGGCATGCCCTCACTGGTGCTGGGGCCTCTACATGGCACAGTCGTGTGTCCCAATGAGTCCTCCTCCTTCCCTACATCCTCATCCTAGTCCACCACTTTAAAATACAACAGGTAAAATAATAACTTAGTGAGCAGCAGCACAGTAGCACCAGCAGCTTCTCAGGCAGCCAAACTGTGACAGAGCCTTTCTTTCCTCTCCTGCAGCAGCTTCTTCTCCAGCAGCTGCCAGAGAACTCTCCCTGCCAGCCCCAGCCTTGGGGATTAGATGTGCCCAGGGCCCTGCCTCCTTCTGGTCAGCTGATGGGGGACAGGTGTTAGGGGTGTTGGTCTAAAGACATGGCACTGGCAGATCTTTGGGTTAATCGAATCTGGTATCTTTTAGCAGACCAACTGAATAGTTACAAAAATATATCTTAGCAGGCTTTCCGGTTGAAAAATCCTTCATCAGGCTGAGGAAGCACCTGTAGTTGGTGTGTGTGCTGTTCCTGGATGGAAGGAACAGTAAAGAAGCCCAAGGCTGGCATGCAATGCAAGCAAGAAAGCCAGTCAGTGAAAATGGAAATGAAGGCATCAGGGGGTGAGGGACGGGCTGAGGGGAGGGGGGGATGTAGCAGTGCAGGTAAAAGTGGAGAGGTACATGGGGATGTCTGGTAGGTTGTAGTGTGTCATAAATACAATGTCTATATTGAGTTCATCAGTTTCTGTACCTACTACCTAGGAGGTTGATGAAGTGCAGTTCATAGGCTGATCCATGAAAAGTGGTTTGTAAATTCAAACAAGCACTGAACCTCACTAACCTCATCACCAGAAGCCAACTTCCTAGAGCCCAAAACACAACTGAATGGATCCAGGCCATGCCATAACAAGACATGAAAAACCTGCCAGCAATATCTCCAGTATGGAGATATCTTTACAGTACAATACGTATCTCCATCCTAGCACCAAGTGCCCTGATGGAAAATATGTGGAGATACCAGGCAACAACTGTGCACCAGAATGAGCGCACATCAAAAATCTATTAAAGACAACAACAGAGCACCACCACCTGTCTCCAAGCTCTCAGGCCTGATCCTCAAAGGGAATTTACAAACCACTTTTCAAAACATCAAGAAAAATAATTCAATGCTTCTGCTGCTGACACCCACAAGTGTGGGTCCTTTAAGCCACAATTCTTCTTTGGCTGGCTAGACTTCACACCTGGGCTCCATTAATTGCCCTCATTAGCATGAGACAATGCTCCTCTGGGGCTCCATAGTCTCTTGATCTACATTGCCAGTGAAACTCAAAAGAAGAAAGAAACTCTCCTGTATATTCAGGTTTCTCTCCTCAGTCCACAAGCTTTCAGCTTTTAACCCTTGCCACTGCTGTGACTGACAGACAACAGTACTCATATTGCTCCTCTGAGCTCACAGACTGTCTTGGTCTCAATTCCCATTCCTAGAGAACAGCCTCTTCACTCTCAACCAGATCTTTCATCCTGCTGGTGTTCTCACTTCTCCCTGCTCTCCGTCCCCAGGGAGAACTTCCTGCCTGAAGTATTCCCACAGCACCAAAAGGAGCCAATGCAATGCATCTGATGCCCTGGTAAATTCAGTCTCAGGCACATTGGGAGTTCCCTCCTCAGCGTCATCACTGCCCTCTCAGGTAAACCCTGGCTGGGATCATTTTTCTCCTCTGAAGAGGCGCCACCAGCCTCTTCACACCCCCCTGATCTCTGTTGCCATGTGTGACTCATCCATCATCTTGGCTTGAAGGAGAGCCTACTGATGGCCTGACTGGTCGCACCAGTGCCCTGTGAGGGAGAGTTTTATAGTTTCATAGTAGCTAGTGTCAGGAGGGGCCTGAACAGATCATCTAGCCTGACCCCCTGCCACAGGAGGAATGAATGCTGGGTTCACAAGACCCCAGACAGGTGATCATCTAACCACTATTTGAATTTGCCCAAGGTAGGGGTGAGGACCACTTCCCTAGGAAGATGGTTCCAGATTCTGGCCACCCTAAATGTAAAATATTGCCTTCTGATCTCTAACCTAAACCTATTCTCCATCAGCTTATTACCACTGTTCCTCATCATTCCAGGGGGTGCTGGGGAGAATAGGGCTCTTCCTATTTGCTGATG
Source organism: Crocodylus siamensis (assembly GCF_052110815.1). Lineage (NCBI taxonomy): Eukaryota > Metazoa > Chordata > Crocodylia > Crocodylidae > Crocodylus > Crocodylus siamensis. The sequence goes on from NC_143396.1 coordinate 212,270,584, forward strand.
ATCTCCCATGATGAGTTTGTAGGCAGTCACCAGGTCCCCCCTCAAGCTCCTCTTGCTGAGGCTGAACAGGTTCAGGTCCCTCAGTCTCTCTTCATAGGGCCTGTCCTGCTGCCCTCTCACCCCTCCTCTGGACTCTGGCCACATGTGGCTGGCCACATCCTTTTTAAAATGAGGCACCCAGTACTAGATGCAGTACTCCAATTGCGGCCTGACCAATGTCGCATAGAGGGGGAGTATCACCTCTCTGGACTGGCTTGAGATGCATCTTTGGATGCATAACAAGGTATGGCTGGCCTAGCTGGCTGTGGTCTGGCATTGGTGGCTCATGTTCATCTTGGAGTTAATAATGATTCCAAGATCCCTTTCCGTCTCTGTGCTTTCAAGAAGGGATCTCCCCAGCCTGTATATATGCTGTGGATTCCTTCTCCCAAGGTGCAGCACCCTGCATTTATTAAACCCCATCCTATTCTCATTTGCCCACTTTTGTAGTCTGTCTAAATCTAGTTGCAGCCTCTCTCTCCGTTCAAGTGTGCGCACCTCATGCCACATCTTAGTATCATCAGCAAACTTGGACAATGTACTTTCAACCTCCTCATCCAAATTGCTGATGAAGATGTTAAACAATGCGGGCCTGAGGACTGAGCCCTGGGGAACCCCACTGCTCACATCTCACCAGGTTGAGTACAACCTGTCCACCACTACTCTCCACAGCAAGCATCTCCCCAATGCTTTGGATGATCTCGCTCGCCCTTGCAATGCACCCCACTTTGTCTGCAGCTTTCCCCCACTGCTCCAGGGTGGCCTGCCTTTGCTTTGGGGGGATAGGGACTTTGGAGCAAGAGGGGGACTTCCCTTTGGGTGTGCTCCCACTGGTGCCGGGCTGCACAGATGCATCAACATCCCCATGGCACTCATGTGTTTTTTCCCCTGCCCTGGCTGGTTTTGGCTCAGCAGTGCAGGCAGATAGTGTATGTGGGATCATATTCCAGCTCAGAATGATCCCAGACCACACTACTGATTTGCTTCTGGGGTACAGGTGAATATGTGGATGCTGCAGTTTTCCCTTCCTCAGCAGGAAGAGGTACAGCAACAAGAGGAGTGCACTCAGCTGAGCTGCTTGCTTCCACAATCACTACCTTAGCCTCCTCTGAAGTGCCTTCTGGGGAAAGAGACATGGTTATAGGGGAAACTTGAGGGGTGTGGAGCATAAACTCAGCTGATTCCTTCTCCTTCCCCATAATTTATCTTGCTAGGGTACTCAGATCCAGCTCCAGTTCCAGCTCTTCCTCTGGCACTGGAAGATATAGCATGGGAAGTGAAATGGGAGTGGAGGAGACTGTCATGCTGGTGCTGGTGCTGCTGTTTGTTGTCATGGTGGTGGGGGGTTATGGATGGTGCTCTTAGAGGGGATACAAACTCAGGCAGTGGCACTGGCACTGCTCCCTGCTCCTTGCTGCCTGTACTAGTGGAAGCCTCATGCCTGCTTGTTGTAGCAAAGAGACTGCATCTCAGTTTGGGGTCGAGGGAACTTACAGCTCTCTCTTTCCCCTTCTTCCATCCCTCCCTGAAGGTTTGACAGCTGCCTTTCTACCATACTTCATGGCGTGTTTCATAGTGTCTTGTCTTTATTAAAATATATAAATATATATGTGCCTTCCTATATAAATTCTATAGTATAATAGCCAATATAATTATTAAGTCAAAGAATGAATCAATGAATATAATAATAAAATAAAAGGGTATAGACAGAAAGAAAAAGTTATTACAGAATCCCACTTGGTAGTAGTAGCCTTTCTTGTCTAACACTCCTGAGCTTCTTGAAGATAGCTCAGTAACTGTCAGATGCCAAGGCAGAAAGCAGGCCAGGTCAAAGAATGCTGCTTTTTATGCTGTTTTTCCATCCCTCCTCCAGAGATCTGGGATTGGAAGGGACCTCAGGGATGGATCACAGTCACTGGCCAGCTACACAATCAATGTCAGAGCTGTCCTTCCTCCCTCTTCCCTCTCCCTACTTTCTGTTTCCCTGCAGGCAAGCCCAGCTTCAGCTTTGAAACACGAAACATTTCAAAACTTTTGAAACATTTTGACTGCCCCCATTTCGTTTTGAGACTGTTTCAAAGCCATTCATTTCATTTTGATTTCGTTTTGAGCTCAAAACTGTGAATCAAAATAGTATCGAAATGAAACAGCTGGTGAAATTTTGCACAGCCCTACTAGATGGACCAATCTATAACTTGCCCTTGGAGAATGCTTAAGGGTATGTACAAATGTTTACCATGCCTGATACATACACAAGTTTACCACATCAAGTCTATTTTTAAGTGGATTATTTAAAAATGCCTAAACATAACCTAGGAGCTACACATACAGCCATGTGCTTCCACTGGGAGTCATGTGGGAAGCCTGATGTAACTAACCTGGGGTGTAAGAGGGCCTGGCAGGTCTGCAGGGAGAGCTGGTAATTCTGGGCTGGGGTTAGCAAATGTTGGGGGAGCTGGTGAGTTCAGGGGACAGTCAGTGGGTCCACAGGGGAGTGAGGGGAGGGTTGTCTGGTCAGGTGGGAGGAAATCAGAGGGCTAAAAATAGCCCGGTTAGGGTCAGGGTCATGGGAATAGCACAGCCCTGGGGCTGGGGTTGGAGGTAGAACAAGTGGTTGGCTTTTCCCAGCCCCCAGGGCTGTGCTGTGAATGCATGCAGGCTTTTGGCAGATAGGGTTAACTGTTTCCTAAATTCACCCTTTCTTGATCTAAGTTAGTGCACCTCCTGAGGTTCATAAACTTAGATTTGGTGGACCAGTTTTTGGCTGAATGAACCCCTTGTGAATGTTTGTACAATTGGGCATTTAAATTGACCTAACCTTGGTTGAGTTGATCTAAATGTAAGGCCTGTAGTTACCCCTAGTCACACCATTAGCACTGAGGTCAGCAGACTGTAGAATATATGGGACAGAAGCCAAAGATGTTGAGAGCAGCTGCTTAGAACCTTTTTATATCTCACCTGGTTCTTAGTACTACAAAATGGTGATCTCAGGGGCAGCCTAGCAAGCTAAGTGAGGTCTGAATAACAAGCAGGCATTTCTTTCCCCCTTTCTCTTTGCCAGCTAAGGTTATCAGCAGACTGGAACTTTTAAACTCTAGTAGGGATGATCTCAGGAACCAGGTGTAGGCATCTTGTGACCAAACATTGCTGATATCATCCTGTTCTGCACAGCTGAAAGTACCTGGAACTTCCCTTTTTCACAGAAAGAACCAAATCATGGCCCCAAATGCCAGGCAAAAGGACTCCAAGCTGCAAAAATGGTTCAAAGTGAATTCTCAGGTTAGAGACCCTGTACCCCTTTCCAAGGTGCTCCTTAAGAGAAGTCACTTGTGGGACTGGAGCCTGTCTTTGGAGTGAGCACATGCTCCATTTGCCTGGAAGAGCTCCATTCTCAAAGCCTATCCTGCTGGATGATCAGGGGAGGTTCCTGGATGGAGAAACTAAGGAGGCACCCAGTACTGGTATCTCAGCCCAGCCCCCAGCATGCTGCTCCTGCCATGACCTCACCAATGTTATATCCCTAGACCTACCCCTCTCTGTCCCCAGCAGCAGTCTTCAGTTGGTAGGGCTCCCTAAGCATCAGCTGTGTCCAGGGTCTCTAGCTGACTTTGTCCTCTTTCTATGCCTGGAGTTGTTGTGGGGGTGCGGCACTCATTTGCCTTTATCTACCCACACATGTGGCTGGGAGACCTCACACATCCCATCCATATGAAGTGGGCTGGGTCCTGCAGCCTGGGCTCTCTCCCAGAAGCCCAGCTTTTCTCTGCCCAGCGGGCAGCTGCAGTGTCCCAGGTAGTCCAATATATAAAAGGGGATGAGGATGGGACTAATAGAGCCAATTACTTACTCCCGGAGATGAGGGCCAGTGAAAAATTATGGGAAGAAAAGGGCCAGTTGGGGGTGAAGAGTTCAGATTGTGGAAGAAGAGTTCAGATTGTGGGAGTGGGCCTGGTTCAGCTGGAGTGGGGGCTGGTCAGGTTTCCTTGCCACCTGTGGGTATGGGCAAGAGTGAAAGAGTCCTTGCATCCTCCCTGGAGCTCTGGGGTAGGAGGGCATTGAGCATGGGGATAGGATGGAGTCTATACAGCTTGTACCAAGACCTGCCCACTGAGGCAAATTTGGCCAGTGTTAATTTTTAATAGGTAGTATACAAGAATAGCTAAATTTTACTTCCATTTGATTTGAAGACTTCCATGCAAGGGCGCTATGTGCCAGTGGTCTGCTGGCATCACCCTTGCTATGGTACCAGACTGTAACCTGGTGATGAAGGCAGCCCATTGGCAGAAGAGAGTCCTGGGGTCTGATATCTGATTCCAGGACTGTGCAGGAAATTATACTAGACAGAAAAAGCAGAAATAACCCTGGAAGCAAGAACCAGAGTTTCCTCCTTCCTAAGCACTGATTTCTTGGTTGCACTCTCTGGCTCTATGACTCTTGCATTCTTGAGCACACAATAGCCCAGTTTATTCAACAGGAAGGGGAGCTAGGTGCCCTAATCACCCAAATTATTCTATAACTTAGATGTCAGGGCACTCTCATGGAAAGTGGCTAATGTGGGTTTGAAAGTCCTCATGGTGAGGCGGGTATAGAGTTCAGATTTTAGAATTCTAGAACTACACCCCAAACTACAGAGGGGGATGGGACTTCAAGATACACCTTGGTGGTTAGCATCTCTTGCTGCCTATCAGTAGGCCCCTCTGAACTGTTTCAATCACAACAGGGCACACCTAGACTTTAAAATTCCTGTGACTGTCACTAGCATCATTAGCCTAAAGCATGCCATGCTCCTATATGTACACTACCTTTCAAATGGATGTGGAATAACTACCCAGAGGTGGCACTGGGGAAGGCTAATTAGTGTGCCCCTGTACTACATGAAAACAACAATGCTGCTTTCAACTGGGAGAGTGGAGGGTATGTAGACCAGTGAGGTGTGTTTCAGGATGCCAGTGCAGGTAAGGTATAAGTGCCTCTGGTCCAGTTATAATGTAGCTCTCTTCATTGACTGCATAGGTAGTCTAGGAACCTTATCCTGCTATTTGATTTGCACCTTGCCCCCTGCAGACTGTGGCCTAATTTTTAGTCATTGTAATGTCTACAAGGACTAAGCTGGATCTGCCCTTAAACTTTGGGTTGTTCAAGCAAAATTTTAAAGAGTCTGATTTGACAGGTATTTTACATATACACATTTTCCCCTTGTAAAACCTAGCATATCCATCCAAGATCAGACCAATGCTCCAATATCCTCTATTCAAGACAAGCCCATGATAGATAATTTAAAATAAGAAGAGATAGGGTAGATTTTCCGTAACTGGTTAGAAGACCTGCTTAGTTAGTTTTCCTTCACCCCTGAATTATAGTATATTATTTTCCTTCGTATTCTGAAAGCCTGATAATAAAATCTGTTTTGCTTCCAGGTAAAATAAAGGTGGTATTAGATTTGAAAATTAGGTTTAGACTAAGTACTTACATTTTTTCAAACTCTGCAATACTTCAGATTCACGTTTTACATTTTTTTAATCTCTGGAAGAAGCATCCCCTTTATTTTTCATGTAGCAAGAACTATATTAACATCTGCTGTATCCAGCCCATTTCATTTACCATTATTATTTGCATGTATTTTATGGAGGATATCCCTGCTGGACATAAGCACTTTGTAAAGATTAATGAATTAAGCCTCAAAATGACTTTGCTGAATAAGGTAATACTGTTCTCATTTTAAAAATAAAGAACATGAGACAATATTATTTTAAATAACTTGAGCAAAATCACTCAGGTAGTGTCTGGAAAAGCTGAAAACAAAATCTAAATACCCTGTCTCTCAGTTTTACAGTCAAAACTTACATGTTGCTGTACCTATGTATTTATGTTGCTTTTATCACTGCATAGATTATGGTATGATTTTACGTATATCTTTATAATTTTTATGGTTTAGCCAAGAAAGACAATTGCATATTTAAAAAACATTTCCATTCCCAGACACAGGCAAAAGACACGATTGGGTTGGCCACCTAAGCCATTGTCTGCCTGTAATAAGGAAATCAACTCCTTTATAGGAAAGACATCTGAGAGAAATGGCCCTTCGACTGAAAGAATTGCAGGTACCTCAGGGACAGCAGAAATTTTGGTGACTCATGAAGAATTAGAATAATGCTGACAAGGCTTTTCAGGGTGGAGCTATGAGAGAATCAGGGTCTGGAGGTTAAAGGTCTCCAGCAGCCAGGGCTGATGGAATCAGCAGGAAGGCTGAATTCTGGACCTACTGGCTGAATTCTCAGGAAGGGAAGGGTGCAGCAGACTGTTTTTCTGCCTTTAAACTTACTTTTTTTCTCCTACTTAATACATCCTTTAGTTATTTTGTCTCCTTACTGATTACCTGTGGAAACTATCCTGTAGCAAAACCCTCAATTTTTCTTCTTTTTTCTTTTGAAATACATTCCTTCCCCTTCCCCTAACCATTTTGGACTTTCTCTCTGCCCTTTCTATCCCTTATAAGTAATTACAAGTAGCACTAGGTAAGCTAAGCTAAGTTCTTGTATGCTATTATTGTAATAAGCCTCTTTTTATATTGTAAATAGTGTCTTGTTATGTTTGTATTGATTTTTACCGCTTTATATGTATTATATTCTAATCCTATCTTTTTTTTGCATTGATTTTTATTGCTTCATATTAATACAGTATGGTTTAGGCCTGCGTCTGTAATGTCAAGTTTCCATTTTGTATGTCAAGCCTCCACATTGTGTCCCCTGCCCTTTACAATATGTTGCAACTATGACTCATACCTACCCCTCCTATGTAAATTGGTTTTCCTTGAATTCCTGAAACAAAAAAGTGAATGGATGAGTGAAACACAATGACAGCAGGGCCCCCTACTAAATCACCCCACCATCAAGACCAATACCTGGACCAACAACCCAGCCTTTGGAACCACCTCCTCATTCAAGAACAAAAGATAAGGCAACCCACCATTGTGCCAAGGCTGCACATGCTCAGTATGAACACCTGGAACCCTCTGGAACAGGACTGACCTTGCCTGGACAGGCCCTCCCATAGGAGATCAGAGGTAGTCTGCCCCATAAAAAGAGGTAGTGAAGACTGACTCCTTGGGATGCCATCTTCATCTGGACCAGACCTGCTCCACATCATACTGCCTATCAACCCAGAGGCCCTGCCAGTGACCCCCTCTGGACAACTTCTGCAAGAGAAAGACCCCAACTGGCCTGGATAGGTAGCTATAACCCCCATCCTCTCTTCAGTCAAGGACTTGGACTCTGTTTCTCTTCCCTACCTGGACTTCAGCCCTTCCACTGAGTCTCTTTCTCCTGCTACCATTGTGTGAGTGTGTGTGGGAGTGCTTTTGTAAGTGTGTGTAGAAACCAAGCTGTACAGTACAGTGTTCATTTAATAAACCTGTTATTTGGACCCCTGAGTTGGGTTTTGCTTTACTACGGTTCAGCCCTGCTCCAATCTCTGTTCCTCGCCCCTCTAACTTCTGTCTCATTTCTCTCTCTCCTGTGGCTCCAGCTGTCCTGAGCTCCTCTCTGCTTGCAAACCCCAGTTTCTTTGCTATTGCCTCATCTCCACTGCCTTTTCCCCCAGTCTCTGCCACTGCTATTGCCTTCTCCCTGCTGCCTTTTTCCCTGATCTCTGCAGCTTGCTCTTTAGTTACCAAGCACCCCAAGCACACACATATACACTATACCACCCAAGTTAGGAACTCACCTGTGTGTATGTGTAGGTGTGTGTGTGTGAACTGGCAAATATATAATTGTGTGTGTGCTATATGAATTAGTGATCTGTGTATGTGTATTGAGTGTGTGGGTATTGACAACTGATTTTTGTCTAATTTTCAGTGTGTATAGTGTGTATGTGCCTGAACTGGTGATAGGTGTGCATGTATTTAGACTGGTAATCTTGGATGTGTATGTGCCTGAGTTGGTAGTGTGTGTGTATGTGCCCAATTGATTTTTGTGTATGTATATGCGCAATTGTGTCACACACCTCGTCTAACAGCGCAATTTTGAGATCCTGAGAGTTGGCGTGGCCCCACGGGACAACAATTCCAGGACAACCTCAGTCTGTTCCTTGGAATAAGTGGTGGATCAGTGGGGAGAAACTTGGGGCTGGGTTCCCCCACAGACATGTTTGTGAAATCATGAGTATCTGATCCAAAGCATATCTAGAAGAGGCAGGTGCCTCTATCTAAACCAGATAAATGAGAAGCACCTGGGCTGAAAATTCTCATGGTTTCTAAGAACAAATCAGGCTCTGAGAATATAAATTCTTTCTTTGCAAGCTTTTGGGGACACACACCCTTCTTAAGGCTAAGGAGAATTCAAAGACTGAAGCCAGCCTAGTCTGCACATCACAGATTAACAGTCTCACAAATGGATTCTGAGTTACCTAGAGGAATAAACTTCCACCCTCTACCTCCCCTGTGCAAAATGAAGTTTCTTTTCTACCTAGGAGAATTTTTACAATCTTTAAATTCTCCTCAGCCTGAAGAGGGTTGGATTTACCCCAAAGCTTGCAAAGAAATACATTTCTTTTTGCTACTATACAGTTGGTTTAATAAAAGATAATGCCTCTGAACCAAGATATTGAGTTTATTTATGCACTTATGCTATAACTGCCTTTCTTTACTTTGAGGTCGATAAAGATAGGGAAATATAATAGAAATGTTGACTTGCACTAGCATAACAATTGTGTAAGGGGCATTTAATATAAAACTTAATTGGTTATCTTGTTTTTCTAAGAGTTTTCTTAAAGAGAAAATAAGAAAATGTGACTCAGTTACTCTGTACTTTACCTTGTCCACCCTAATACTTACTACCACATGTATTCTATACCACATGCCCTTCTCATCATGTTCTTTGCTATTTTAAACTCTTGTGAGCGTTATTTATGTTGAACATGAAGCATTTTTTTCTTGGGCTTTCATAAAAGATGGATAAGTGTTCATGCTGTATGAAGTTGCATTCACTATGCTTTTGAATAGCATGAATTATCAGAGCAAAATTATGTGCCACTGCTTGTTATATAAGATTCAACTTCAACGTTGCATCCTATTTTGTATGGTTTATTCACAGCTGATTCATGATTTGCAAATTAAACCTAGTAATTAGACTATAATAAAAATAATACCTTTTCAACTATCCATCCATTCACCCAAACTGCCAAAGCACATAACATGTAGTAATTTTATTTCACAATATCCTGAGGTAGGTCTCCCTCTGGTTTGAAACAAAAAAAATCCATCCTAGAGTGGGAAAACTTTTTTAATGAAAGTTTCATCAGCACAGGATTTTTATATAGGAAAAGCACTTGTTAAAAAATAGTGGCTCTAAACATAATAGTTGAAACAGAGACGTAGACTTCATAAGGGTCGACATTTTCTTTTTATTTTAGCTAGCACACAAGGTGTAAAAATCTAGACAAAGTAAGAAATGCATGTTCACAGTCCCAAGTCTCATTACCCTCAACATTCTTTAGCTAGCACATGCTTAAGTTTCATTTGAGCTTAGGTCCAAGTCCTCTTAGGAATTCTGAATTTCTCTTCCAGGACATGGCTTTCCTCTGAATTACAAATATTCTCTCTGAATCACAGAGATTTTTCTCTGAATGTCTTATGTGGAGCCATTTCCCTTCTCCTTTGGTTAGCCCTACCATTAAATCAAACCTTTCAGATATGAAAACATGCTGTTTGAACATCCTTCCCCTTCCCAAAGTCTTCTGTCCTGTGTCTCTAGGAGTTCCTGTGAGTCCCTTTCCTGAGATTTTTCATGCTTTTATTAAAATTTATACATCTTTTCTATGTTCTCCTGTTCAGAGATTTTCCTCTGTCCAGATCTGTGCCCCCAGCAGATGGTTTGGAGAAAATTGATTTTGCCTTGGATGGGATACCTCATTCTTAATCTGTTCCCATTTGAATGGAACCCATCACAGTGTGTGTTTGATCTAGATGTGACACAACCCTAAGACCTAATTGGCAGATTTCATGGAGATGGTGACATGAAATGATACAGTGATTGCATAGCCTCAAAGAGCCTTCTCTGAGTTATTAGAACTCCAAATTCACAGAAAAAGCAAAACAAGAGTAAGACCTACATTTTCACTAGTGAATACATGTTTACTTGTTTTGGATTCCCTAGTGTGGGGTTTGCAACACCAGATACCTCATGCCCAATTTGCAATGCTAATGAGCCTTCTGCAACTCTCAGTGAAGGCAGCTGGGCTTTGTGGAAAAATTGTTTTTTGAATATGGATGCTGCCAATGCTGGAAGTTGGTTTGACTATGAGCAGAAAATTCCACAGCAGAACCAGAGCTGCCCCTTGTGTGACCTTTAAGGCTGTCAGTCAGTCATGACCTAGTTTATGACTCGCACATGCTCAGAAGGTGTGGGGCTTCGGACTGAGCGCAGGCTCAGAGAGAACTGGTCTGACGTAATTAGACTAGAACTTTCTCTTCTGAGAACGATTTGATTGGCCATTGATTTTCTATAAAGACCCGTGAGCCCCTCACCAGGAGGAGGGAGTTAGTTCAGGCGGGTTGGTTGATGAGTTAGTGGATTTATAAATTGCTGTTAGTTGGTTGGGTCTTTGGCATAGTGCGTGAGTAGTGGATAAAGGGAGTTACTCAACCTTCACACAGAGGCTGCTGCTGCTTAGCCTTGTGAACGGAAGGAAGACTTCCCAATTCCTCCTTAGGACTCTACATTTCAGATTGACTTTTCTGATTACCTCGTTTTGATTTTCGGCATTCATTCTGACTACGATTCGGATTCTCCTCACGGACATCTATGACTACGACTTTTCTACGATCAGCCCGATCTTGAAGCTGCATCGCGTCTCGTTTCTGGAACTGGCATCACGACGATACTCACCATTCTACAAGTTACAGTTCATTTGTTTGTAATTCCAGTTCATGAGCTGTTGACCAGCCCTAGGACTAGCCAACAGGCAGCTGCCCCTATCCCAGTGGGGTAGAAAGCAAGGGCTTGTTGGTGAACCCTGTGGGCGAACAGACCCCCTTTGTTGTGTATGTGTTCAGCTTAACTGTAACCAAAGAAGCCTCATCACCTACGCCTAAAAAGCATAAGTTAATAAACCCTTTGTTATTTTGATAAAAGAACGATTCATGAGTCTCAGTTCTCCTCGCCAGAAAACCCAGCCTGTTCCTGTATTCAATTGCCACCCCAGCCCACCGTGACACTGGGGCTTGGTTCATTCCCCCGGGACAGGGTTGTGATTACCAAGGACTTTTGATAAATCAGGCCCAGTCAGGATATTCAAAAAGAAGCTGATATGGTCAGATCAACACAGGTAATTGTTTAGCTATTGCAATATAAGTGGATTAAAGGCAGCCAGGCAATAAATACATCCAGAGAGGAGAAAGCCACAATAATCCAGATGGAACATAATTAGGGATGGGCAAAACTATTATCTAGAAAGCACCATACATAGAGTTACACCAGTATAGACTAAATCACAGATGCATAAAGTGAAGCCACAAGTGCTCAGGCTTTTTCTCCCAGAGTAAAAAATGGCTGCTCCAAGAGAAAAATAACATGGGAACAACCAGAATTTAATCACTTTTCTTTGAGTTTCTCCTGGGAGAGCACATGTCTGTGCATGGTATGGTTTCTCTCAGAAGAGAACACAGTTCTCCAGAATCTTCTTCTCCCCACCCCCCACTCTCAAGGGAGACAGTAAGTCATTCATTGGATTCTGCTGCAGAGAACAGAACATGCCCCCTTCACGATCTCCAAATTGTGTTGCAGAACATACAGGTTGACCATGAGCAATCTGAGATGCCCTGTGCACTGCTGCCATCTGTCACCAGGAAGAGTAAGTGAGCCTGAAGAGCATAATGAGATGTGTATGCTCAGCATACATCTGAGCCCTGTCGCCAGTTGCACAGTGTCTGTATTATAAACTCTCCACTCTTCAGGGCCATAACATTTGAATGTCTCTACACATGGGCCTGGGTAAGTTTTCCTACCACGAGTACAAACTTGGGAGATTTCTCTCATATTATTTGAATGTGTGTATGCAGCCTAAGCTTTCATGAGCAGCAGTTTATTTCATCAGATGCTATGTAGAGATTGCAGGAAGTAGAGCTTCTAAATAGAAAGAATGAGTAGGGAAGTATGGGGGGAAAAAAAGGAGAGGCAAGGTGTGCAGGAAAGGAGGAGAAAAAAATCAATTAAAACAATGAAGGATATAGGGGCTATGAAATAAGAAACCATAATCTTGGTGTACAGCATAATTAACATAATCCAGTCTGTGAGTTATTACAATTTCCCATTCAAGTTGTCTTTTCATGTTTGGTTTTTTAAGATTACTAGTTATCAGATAAAAGGGAAGAATTTTTTTAACATTTTGGAAAATAGAATGTAGAATATATTTTCTGCCATTTAATTATAAACGGTCACTGTGAAAAGAAGTTGAACAAAGTTTCCATGGTACACATTGTTCCCTTTGATTTGGATATCAAAAAAATAGTGCATATACTACAATTGAATGCAGTTTTTTATGTATGGCACACAGCTGTAAATGCTTAACTGCAGAAGAGAACTCTTTGCATAGTGCTTAGAAGACTTTGCTTCCATGAATAAGTGCTTTACATATTTTCTATGTCAGAAACTCCATTTTGCAATCTATGGAAAAATAAGAAAAAATTCTGAAATTATGAGGAGGAAATGAGAAATTATTTGATTTATAATCTAAGACGTACATCTTTACAGTAGGAAAAAAATCCCTTCTCTTAGCAAGGAATAATCTGCAACCAATCATAACCCTTGCATGTGCACTGGCTGCATTGTTACGATAAATGAAGCAAAAAGTGTAAGGAAAGTCTGTAGGTATCCACAGTATTTCTCAACTGATTAACCTAGGTAGAAAAATATAACTAAACATAATTGATATGAGGCATACAGTTTCTGATGGAAAAATAATTGAGACCTTAATTATCACATGATAAGTTATACTAATAATACAAACCTTATGGTCACATTTTCTGCTGATATGTATTGTCATTCCATTGACTGCAGTCCTATGTTTTTAATAAAGTGAAAAGATGCTGGCGCAGATCTGTAAGGGTACTTAGGAGCTTAACTTCCATTACAATCAGAAGTTTCAGTTAAGTACCTTGGATGATCTGGGCCTCAGACTTTGAGACTGAACTTTCTTAGTTTAATAAAATAAAAAACTGAAGAATGATTTAAGTAATGAGTTTATCTGTATTATTTAGAGTATATTCTGTTCTCTATGCAGACAGATAATGAAAGTCCCTGACACTGTAAATGCTGAGGTTTACTGCTCTATCACTATACGCTGCAGTTACAGACAGAAATGCAGCTTCTTGCTATAACTGCAAATACTTTGCAGGAAGTGTTTTGAGTTACAACAGCTCAAACAGAAGGTCCAGGGGGGTGGAGGGATGGAGGGTGAGGTGGAATGTAGCTGCTGGCTGGGAGCCTGCAGCTGGTTTCCTTTAGCAATGACCCCTCCTCCCTGCCAGGCTACATAGTTTTCAGAATGGGAAGATGGAAAGGGAGCAGAGGGACCTCATTCTAGGAGTTCCTCAGCTAGTGCTGGAGGGTGGGATGGGTGAATTTGGAGTCCCCCCACATGGGGTAGGACTCCAATACATCTGTCCCACCCTCCTGAAGGGGCCAGAAAGCACTGACCATACTCCCTGTGATTCCTTTCCCCCTCTCATAGTGGCAATGCATAGTGGGTACATGCTAAAAGCCAGCATTCCTTGCTTAGGTGATGGGCAGGGGAGGCAGGCAGGAGCACTGGTGCCTCCTGAGAACCCTGGCCAGAGAGTAGGGGTGCCAGAAGAAGCACTACTGGCACTTCTGGGTCAGTGCAATCAGCTGCAGGGGGATCTCTGCCCCCAGTTGCTGACTGGCCACTGGGGGGGGCAAGTGCCCCCCCCGACTCAGGAGGCACCAATCACCCATGGGGAGGAGGGTGGGAATGGGTCCCTGGAAGGGAAAGGGCAAGGTTGGCAGTGGAAGGGGTGGGGTGAAACCAGTGGGGACAAGTCCAGGCTGGAAAGCTTTTCTTCATGGGAGCTTTTCTTCATGGGAGAAGTCCAGGGCCACAAAGCCTTCCCATGGGGCATCAGGGACATTGAGAGCATTTAAATGTGGACATTTAAATGTGTCTACTGTAGCTCTCAGTTTGGTACAGTTAATGTTGGGAAAATGTCAACTTATTTGGGGTGCTTTAATGTCCTCTTAGAAGAATACTGAATTATCTCCTTCCACATTAATACTTGTACTTCTAAAGTGCCTTTGATCTGATGTTCTCAGTACACTTTACAAAAACCTCACCTTTTTATTGGTAAGTATTATATACCAGTATTTTTTGAAGACTGGGGAGTTGAGACAGAAGAGATTACGTTATAAGTCCAAGGCCTTGGAATGAGTCAATAGAAGAGTTTTGGTAAAAAAAACAAAACAAAACAAAGCTAAGAATTATAAAACCTCTGCAAAGACAGAAAAGACAGAGGGATTAATTCATATTGCTAAATATAGGAATCTCAAACAATCCATTGCATTGAGTTTTGTAATTTAATTATTATGCATCTGAATTGTATGATATTTTAAAATATTATATCTAAAACTAAGAAGCAAATGAATTAATTTAACAATTTTCTACCTTGTCTAATCAGCAAAGATTTTCTCTTATCCTATTTTGAAGCTACTACATCTGCAGTATTGTGTTTATCACTTTTTCTTTCTTGTATTTACTCATTTTGCACACAGTTTCTCAATCTATTATCAAAAAATTGATGCAGGAATGTCAATCCATTTTTGCATCCCTAATGAGTTCTGGTAGAACACAATGGACTCTATTGAATTTTGAATCATTAGCCAATAACAACACATCTCTGTATTCTGCAGCTCTTCTTTGCTTTTCTGCAAAGGAAGAGTAGTAGGGGATAACTATATGTAGTGTCAGTACAGATAAATGACATCTGTTGAAGAATTACATGTTCACCCAGACATCCTTTAAATGACACCTACATATCTGAACTTCAGAAAGTCAGTATATTGTAAAGAAGCAGAACTTACAGGCCATAGCATAATCAATAACAGTTAAAATCAGTACCAGCATTGGATAAGTAATACCCACTTCTTAAGAGTTTGAAAACATGGTATAGGCTGCTAGAAATCAAGGCAATTTTGTTCACATCCCAATGGATATTCAAAAACATTTCCTTGACTTGACTCTTGCCATACATTCCTCTGACTGTTATCTTCTTCAAAATGCATTAATGAATTACTTAAGTGTCAATACTTTTTAATGCCTATTAATCAAACTGATGTGGTTAAATGGGCTACTCCCTGTTCAGTCTCAAAAATCTACACAAATCTGTCCTTCTAGAAAATGTCACTGAACAATTTTTATGTAAAAGAAACATGGCTCTGCAAAAAGCTGTGAACCAAACTATTAAGGAGACTTGATGAAAAAACTCCCTTAGAGCCTCAATTTGGCAATGAAAACTATTTTCACATGATGTATTTGGTAAATGAATGCTGTGGTCAAATACTCTTCAAAGGTAGTTCACCAAGCACTGATACTACTCAAGAGTTTCAATACAATTACAATGGTGCTATTCAGAGGAAATATCATGCTTTAACTTACTTTCCTCTGAATACTATTATGCGTATAACATTGCAGATATAATATTTATAGGTTTCCAAATATAATAATGATGTGTGTCCTCCTATAGAGCCTTTCATCGGTGGGTTTCAAAGAACTTTACATTGTATTCTCATACTGGTTTTATACTTCTGAGAGCAGCATCAGATGAATTTATGCATTTGTATCATTGCATACTTTAATGGGAAATTGAAACACAGAAAAATAAAAGTTGAAAAAGCACAGAAACTCTCACTCACATTTCCTTAATTTAACTCCTGCACCTTAGATCTTTTTAACTTTTGTTTTTTGGCATTCTTAAGCTAACCAAACATAAGAAACTTCTTGAGTTTGCACTGTCAATTCACTCATTTATTCCCCAATTTAAGAAATTAAGATCTGGAAGAAAAGAAAGTTTGGCTACTATAGATGTTAGCCTCTAATCAAAATGGCTATTAGCAATGGATTTCTCACCTTATGACTGCTGTGAGGGGGCCAGGACCCCGCGGGGCCCGGCCCAAGAGACCAACCCCGGAGTTCCGCCCCGTTTCCGGGCCCGGACCCGGAAACCCGGCGGGGAACTTAATGGTTTCCGGAACCTGAACCGCGCGGGCGCGAGACCGGCGCGGAAGTATAAAGGGGAAACGCCTACCCGCAGAGAGGAGGGGAGGCTCCACCCGGAGCCTGTTGCAGGAGCCGGAGAGCCGCGTGCGGTGTGGCCGGGAGGCACGCGGCTGGAGTCGGCGGCAGCGGATCCAGGAGCCGCGGATCCGGAGACGGTGAGTCGAGGAGCGGCGGAGCTGGGAGCACCGCAGCAGAGGCCGGCAGCGGAGCAGCCGGCAGCGGCGGAGCCGGGAGCACCGCGGCAGGAGCCGGCAGCAGAGCAGCCGGCAGCAGCGGAGCTGGGAGCACCGCAGCAGAGGCCAGCAGCGGAGCAGCCGGCAGCGGCGGAGCCGGGAGCACCGCGGCAGGAGCCGGCAGCAGAGCAGCCGGCAGCGGCGGAGCCGGGAGCACCGCGGCAGAGGCCAGCAGCGGAGCAGCCGGCAGCGGCGGAGCCGGGAGCACCTCGGCGAGGGATAGCGGCGGCGTCCCGGAGGGCGGTGAAGCCCCACACGACCCTAGAGGGACCCGTGACGCCGGAAACAGCAGAGCCAGCGACAACAAGGGGCCCCGAGGACTCGAAGGTAACCCAGACCCCGAGGGCAACTGGGAAGGGGGCCGCTGACGGGGGAACCCTTATCCAGAGACTTCGGGACTCGTGGTCGCGGAAGACGACCCGCGGGCGGGGAAGGCCGGCCGTATGAACCCCACCTTGCGGGAGACTTACATACGGGGGTTGTGATAACCCAGGACTGTAGGAGCCAGCGGCACCAGGGGGAATAGGTGCCGTGGGGACACTAGTGAGGGTCCAGCCGGAGGGAGGAACCCCTCCTTTTCCCGCTGGACTGGGACTCTAACAAGGGAGCCCCTCACAGAGGCTCCCCTCTCGGAGGACCGGGCGAGGGTGTAGGGGAGGAGGAGCCCTCAGGACCCCTGGACCTTGGAGGTACCGTACCTCACGTGGACCGCCAGCTTCCCGGCAAGGGTGAACCCCCATAATTTCCATCAAGTCGTGGCAGGCGAGAGCGGCGAAGCGAGACGGTCCACCGCGTACCCCTCCTCTCCAGGGGACATCCGGGGTTCGGGGTCCCACGGTACGTGGTACACCCCCAGCCCCTTACAACTGGTGCATTGGCCGGGAATCCGAACCCGGCCTAGCTCAGAAAGCACTACCCTACTATGGAGCTCCCTACGAGCACGGACATGACGCAGCAAACGCTGCACTTGGTGGCCCAGCTGCTGCAGCAATACCAGCAAACTGCTTTAAGACAAGCGAGTGTGCAGGAACATTTGCTCCAACAGCAACAGACGCGGGCTGGCCCGTATAGCGGGGATATGAACCTGCCTCGCATGAATCGAGAAGACGATGCAGAGGCATTCATAGAAACCTTCGAAAGAGCGGCTCTCGCCGCAGGCATAGATCGGACGAAATGGGCCAGTCGGCTCGGGGTCCTGCTAACCGGCCCAGCCCAGGCAGCCTACCGAGCCCTGACCCGCGCCGAAGCTAGCGACTACGAGCGGGTGAAGGCTGAGATTTTACAACGCCTTGACATCACCCCGGAAAAGCACCGACAGGCGTTCCGACGGAACAAGATCAAGGACCAAAAGAGCCCCAAGGTATTGTGGCACAGCCTTAGGGACGAAATGATGAAGTGGCTGCGGCCGGCGGAAACCACGAAAGAAGAAATATGTGATCAAGTTCTGCTGGAGCAGTTCCTGGCGGACCTGGAGGACGACACCCAACAGTGGGTGAGGTGTCACGGCCCCACGACCTCCCTGCAGGCGCTACAGCTGGCGGAGCAATATACCACAGCCCAGGTGGGTCGGCGCTCGGGCCGGGGAAACCCTCGGGCGGAAGACGTTCCACGCAAGGCCCGGGGAGGTAAGGCGGAGAAGGCCCCAGGGAACCCCGGGGTTAGTTGTTTCCGCTGCGGCGGCAGGGGGCACTTTGCCCGGTCCTGCCCGACTGAAGCTGAGTACACCCCCGGAAAGGGAACCCCGCTCCCCAGAGGCCACAGCGGAGCAGGGGAGTATACTCGGGAGGAACCCATGGACTGTGGGGTCGGCAGCAGGGAAGACCATCTTCCCAGGCCCTTGCCGCGAGTAAAGGCCTGGGTGGGGCAGCGATCACTCATGGCCGTAATTGACACCGGGTGCGCACAGACACTAGTCAGGCCATCACTGGTGGAATGGAGACGCGCCCCGCGTTGCACAGGAATCCACCTAGTTTGCCTGCACAATCAGCGGACACACTTCAAGCGGCGGATACTAGAGGTCCGGCTACTTGGAGTTTCAAGACGCCTCCCCGTGGGGTTGAAGGAGGATATTTTGCACCCCATGATTCTGGGGAGGGACTGGCCAGAGATATATGAGGTGCTGGCCGCGCTCCAGCCTCAAAAAGAACACCCACAAGGCCTAGCCGGAGAAGAACTTGAACCGCCTTGGCCCGGCGAGCTGGAGGGCCTGGCGAACAGTGACCAGTTCCAGGAGGCGCAGGAGGAGGACGCGGAACTGAGGCCTTTCCATGAAGAGGCCCTTCAACGGGAACGCCAACTGGTAAGCCCCACGGCGGATCGGGGACAGGGCCCTCGGGTCGAGTTAAGACAGGGCCTGCTGTACCGAATTAAGTCCGACCCCCGGACAGGGCGGGAGGGAAGCCAACTTTTAATTCCCTGCCGCTACCGCACGCCCCTATTACAACTAGCCCATGGGAACCCAATGGGAGGCCATTTGGGAAAAAGGAAAACAGAGGCCAGGCTGACCCGCTGGTGTTTCTGGCCGCATTTATATGAGGATGTGGAACGATTTTGTAAAGAATGTCGCCACTGCCAGTTAGTGAGCCCCCATAAACCCCCGCGTGCCCCTCTTCAAGTGATGCCCGTTATACGGGAGCCATTCACTAGGGTGGCACTTGACGTGGTGGGGCCTCTACCCCGAAGCACCGCCGGTCACCGGTTCTTACTAGTGCTTATTGATTACGCCACCCGATTCCCGGAGGCTATTCCTTTACGGACAGTGACGGGCTGCAGGGTGGCCGAGGAACTGATGAAGTGGGTGGCCCGCTTCGGGATCCCGCGAGAGATTGTGACCGACCAGGGAAAGAACTTTATGTCGGCTGTAATGGCCGCCATGTGCAAGGTGCTCCACGTCACGCACCTTAAAACATCGATTTATCATCCACAAACGAATGGCTTGGTCGAGCGTTTTAATGCGACACTGAAAGGGATGCTCCGACGCTGCACGCAGGAAGATCCAGCCCGGTGGGATTTGTTGGTCCCACCCCTGCTGTTTGCAGTGCGGGATGCCCCACAGGCCTCCACGGGCTACTCCCCTTTCAGCTTGGTCTTTGGGCACCAACCCCGGAGTTTGTTGGACATCCTAAGGGAGAGTTGGGAAAGCGGCGCACGAGGGGGTCGCCAGGTGGCGGAATACGCGCAAGAACTACAAGACAGACTCCACAAGGCACGGAGAGCAGCCCACGACAACCTCAAACAGGCCCAGGGACAGCAAAAGGACCGGTACGACCAGGGAACCCGGCAGAGAGAGTTACAGCCCGGACAGAAGGTGTTGGTGATGCTGCCCAGCTCTCATAGTAAGTTCGAGACGCGGTGGCAGGGGCCGGCCCGGGTAGTTAGAAGAACCGGCCCGGTCAATTATGAGGTCCGAAGGGAGGGCTATCCTAGGGTGTCCCAGGTCTTACACATCAACCTACTAAAGGAGTGGCAGGAGCCGCACGGGCTCCTGTTAGAAATGGATCGAGAGCCGGTAGATGGGGAGTGCCAAGAGGGGGAGACTAGACCAAAGACCCGAGATGGGGGACCTCTTGAGGAAGAAACGTCCCTGTCTCCTTCCCAACAAAAAGAGTTACAACAGCTAATGGTAGAGTTTGGGGATGTGTTTTCAGAGATCCCAGGAAAGGCGAGAGGCGTGGAACATAAGATCCCGACAACCCCGGGCCAGATTGCCAGGGAAAAGTGGCGGCGCATTCCTTTTTACCGGCGCCAACCGATTAGAGATGAGCTTAATGGCATGCTGGCCCAAGGCATCATCACACCCTCCCGCAGCCCCTGGCAAAGCCCATTGGTGGCGGTGACGAAGCCAGACGGCAGCTTAAGGCTGTGTGTTGACTTCCGAAAAGTGAATGCCATCACCCAGTTCGATGCATTCCCCATGCCTCGGATAAGTGAGCTGGTGGAACGCATCGGGCAAGCCAATTACATCTCTACATTGGATTTAGCAAAAGGCTATTGGCAGATTCCCCTGCGAAGGGAGGATCAACCTAAGACAGCCTTTGGTACCCCCTGGGGCCTCTATGAATTCAAACGGATGCCGTTCGGATTGAACGGGGCGGCTGCAACCTTTCAAAGGTTAATTGATTGGATTCTAGCACCCCACCAGAAATACGCCGCTGCCTACCTCGATGACATCGTAATCTTTACCAAGACGTGGGAACAACATCTTCAGGCCCTGCGACAGGTTTTGCAAGAGCTAAGAGGTAAGGGCCTGACGGCTAACCCAAAGAAATGCGCTCTTGGAAAGTCCGAGACCAAATATCTCGGCTTCCAAGTAGGCAAAGGGCTGGTAAGACCTTTACGAGATAAGGTGGCAGCACTGCGGGATTATGAGGCACCGACAACCAAGCGGCAGATGCGAGCCTTTTTAGGGCTCGCCAGCTATTACCGGCGGTTTATTCCCCGGTTTGCGGAACTGGCGAACCCGCTAGTGGATACCACCAAGGGGAAGGAACCACCACGCATCTGTTGGACCCCAGAGAGACAGAAGGCGTTCCATGAGCTCCGGCGAGCATTGTGCCAAGGAGCGGTACTCCATACACCTAACTTTAACGTTCCCTTTATCCTACAGACGGATGCCTCAGCGTACGCCCTGGGAGCGGTCCTCTCTCAGGAGGTGGAGGGAGTTGAACGCCCCGTGGCATTCGCCAGTCGCCGTTTGAACGAGCACGAACAGAGGTACTCTACAATTGAACGGGAGTGTCTCGCCATCCGCTGGGGAATAGACTACTTCCGGTATTACCTATTGGGCCGGGAGTTCCAGTTAATAACTGACCATGCCCCGCTACGGTGGCTCAACTCGGCTAAAACCGAGAATGCCCGGATAATGAGGTGGGCCCTGGCACTCCAGCCATATCAGTTTAAAATCGGGTATAAACCTGGCCGTAGCAACACTGTGGCAGACTTCCTGTCCCGGTGGGGAGAGAGAGAGAATCCCCACGAGCCCTCGATATCGCCCCGGGCGGGCGGAGAGAAGCCCTCGGGGGGCGAATTTCCCACAGAAAAGGGGTCGCCTAGCGGCGTCTCGAGGGGTGGGGTATGTGAGGGGGCCAGGACCCCGCGGGGCCCGGCCCAAGAGACCAACCCCGGAGTTCCGCCCCGTTTCCGGGCCCGGACCCGGAAACCCGGCGGGGAACTTAATGGTTTCCGGAACCTGAACCGCGCGGGCGCGAGACCGGCGCGGAAGTATAAAGGGGAAACGCCTACCCGCAGAGAGGAGGGGAGGCTCCACCCGGAGCCTGTTGCAGGAGCCGGAGAGCCGCGTGCGGTGTGGCCGGGAGGCACGCGGCTGGAGTCGGCGGCAGCGGATCCAGGAGCCGCGGATCCGGAGACGGTGAGTCGAGGAGCGGCGGAGCTGGGAGCACCGCAGCAGAGGCCGGCAGCGGAGCAGCCGGCAGCGGCGGAGCCGGGAGCACCGCGGCAGGAGCCGGCAGCAGAGCAGCCGGCAGCAGCGGAGCTGGGAGCACCGCAGCAGAGGCCAGCAGCGGAGCAGCCGGCAGCGTCGGAGCCGGGAGCACCGCGGCAGGAGCCGGCAGCGGAGCAGCCGGCAGCGGCGGAGCCGGGAGCACCGCGGCAGAGGCCAGCAGCGGAGCAGCCGGCAGCGGCGGAGCCGGGAGCACCTCGGCGAGGGATAGCGGCGGCGTCCCGGAGGGCGGTGAAGCCCCACACGAGCCCTAGAGGGACCCGTGACGCCGGAAACAGCGGAGCCAGCGACGACAAGGGGCCCCGAGGACTCGAAGGTAACCCAGACCCCGCGGGCAACTGGGAAGGGGGCCGCTGACGGGGGAACCCTTATCCAGAGACTTCGGGACTCGTGGTCGCGGAAGACGACCCGCGGGCGGGGAAGGCCGGCCGTATGAACCCCACCTTGCGGGAGACTTACATACGGGGGTTGTGATAACCCAGGACTGTAGGAGCCAGCGGCACCAGGGGGAATAGGTGCCGTGGGGACACTAGTGAGGGTCCAGCCGGAGGGAGGAACCCCCCCTTTTTTCCCGCTGGACTGGGACTCTAACAAGGGAGCCCCTCACAGAGGCTCCCCTCTCGGAGGACCGGGCGAGGGTGTAGGGGAGGAGGAGCCCTCAGGACCCCTGGACCTTGGAGGTACCGTACCTCACGTGGACCGCCAGCTTCCCGGCAAGGGTGAACCCCCATAATTTCCATCAAGTCGTGGCAGGCGAGAGCGGCGAAGCGAGACGGTCCACCGCGTACCCCTCCTCTCCAGGGGACATCTGGGGTTCGGGGTCCCACGGTACGTGGTACACCCCCAGCCCCTTACAATTGGCCGGGAATCCGAACCCGGCCTAGCTCAGAAAGCACTACCCTACTATGGAGCTCCCTACGAGCACGGACATGACGCAGCAAACGCTGCACTTGGTGGCCCAGCTGCTGCAGCAATACCAGCAAACTGCTTTAAGACAAGCGAGTGTGCAGGAACATTTGCTCCAACAGCAACAGACGCGGGCTGGCCCGTATAGCGGGGATATGAACCTGCCTCGCATGAATCGAGAAGACGATGCAGAGGCATTCATAGAAACCTTCGAAAGAGCGGCTCTCGCCGCAGGCATAGATCGGACGAAATGGGCCAGTCGGCTCGGGGTCCTGCTAACCGGCCCAGCCCAGGCAGCCTACCGAGCCCTGACCCGCGCCGAAGCTAGCGACTACGAGCGGGTGAAGGCTGAGATTTTACAACGCCTTGACATCACCCCGGAAAAGCACCGACAGGCGTTCCGACGGAACAAGATCAAGGACCAAAAGAGCCCCAAGGTATTGTGGCACAGCCTTAGGGACGAAATGATGAAGTGGCTGCGGCCGGCGGAAACCACGAAAGAAGAAATATGTGATCAAGTTCTGCTGGAGCAGTTCCTGGCGGACCTGGAGGACGACACCCAACAGTGGGTGAGGTGTCACGGCCCCACGACCTCCCTGCAGGCGCTACAGCTGGCGGAGCAATATACCACAGCCCAGGTGGGTCGGCGCTCGGGCCGGGGAAACCCTCGGGCGGAAGACGTTCCACGCAAGGCCCGGGGAGGTAAGGCGGAGAAGGCCCCAGGGAACCCCGGGGTTAGTTGTTTCCGCTGCGGCGGCAGGGGGCACTTTGCCCGGTCCTGCCCGACTGAAGCTGAGTACACCGCCGGAAAGGGAACCCCGCTCCCCAGAGGCCACAGCGGAGCAGGGGAGTATACTCGGGAGGAACCCATGGACTGTGGGGTCGGCAGCAGGGAAGACCATCTTCCCAGGCCCTTGCCGCGAGTAAAGGCCTGGGTGGGGCAGCGATCACTCATGGCCGTAATTGACACCGGGTGCGCACAGACACTAGTCAGGCCATCACTGGTGGAATGGAGACGCGCCCCGCGTTGCACAGGAATCCACCTAGTTTGCCTGCACAATCAGCGGACACACTTCAAGCGGCGGATACTAGAGGTCCGGCTACTTGGAGTTTCAAGACGCCTCCCCGTGGGGTTGAAGGAGGATATTTTGCACCCCATGATTCTGGGGAGGGACTGGCCAGAGATATATGAGGTGCTGGCCGCGCTCCAGCCTCAAAAAGAACACCCACAAGGCCTAGCCGGAGAAGAACTTGAACCGCCTTGGCCCGGCGAGCTGGAGGGCCTGGCGAACAGTGACCAGTTCCAGGAGGCGCAGGAGGAGGAAGCGGAACTGAGGCCTTTCCATGAAGAGGCCCTTCAACGGGAACGCCAACTGGTAAGCCCCACGGCGGATCGGGGACAGGGCCCTTGGGTCGAGTTAAGACAGGGCCTGCTGTACCGAATTAAGTCCGACCCCCGGACAGGGCGGGAGGGAAGCCAACTTTTAATTCCCTGCTGCTACCGCACGCCCCTATTACAACTAGCCCATGGGAACCCAATGGGAGGCCATTTGGGAAAAAGGAAAACAGAGGCCAGGCTGACCCGCTGGTGTTTCTGGCCGCATTTATATGAGGATGTGGAACGATTTTGTAAAGAATGTCGCCACTGCCAGTTAGTGAGCCCCCATAAACCCCCGCGTGCCCCTCTTCAAGTGATGCCCGTTATACGGGAGCCATTCACTAGGGTGGCACTTGACGTGGTGGGGCCTCTACCCCGAAGCACCGCCGGTCACCGGTTCTTACTAGTGCTTATTGATTACGCCACCCGATTCCCGGAGGCTATTCCTTTACGGACAGTGACGGGCTGCAGGGTGGCCGAGGAACTGATGAAGTGGGTGGCCCGCTTCGGGATCCCGCGAGAGATTGTGACCGACCAGGGAAAGAACTTTATGTCGGCTGTAATGGCCGCCATGTGCAAGGTGCTCCACGTCACGCACCTTAAAACATCGATTTATCATCCACAAACGAATGGCTTGGTCGAGCGTTTTAATGCGACACTGAAAGGGATGCTCCGACGCTGCACGCAGGAAGATCCAGCCCGGTGGGATTTGTTGGTCCCACCCCTGCTGTTTGCAGTGCGGGATGCCCCACAGGCCTCCACGGGCTACTCCCCTTTCAGCTTGGTCTTTGGGCACCAACCCCGGAGTTTGTTGGACATCCTAAGGGAGAGTTGGGAAAGCGGCGCACGAGGGGGTCGCCAGGTGGCGGAATACGCGCAAGAACTACAAGACAGACTCCACAAGGCACGGAGAGCAGCCCACGACAACCTCAAACAGGCCCAGGGACAGCAAAAGGACCGGTACGACCAGGGAACCCGGCAGAGAGAGTTACAGCCCGGACAGAAGGTGTTGGTGATGCTGCCCAGCTCTCATAGTAAGTTCGAGACGCGGTGGCAGGGGCCGGCCCGGGTAGTTAGAAGAACCGGCCCGGTCAATTATGAGGTCCGAAGGGAGGGCTATACTAGGGTGTCCCAGGTCTTACACATCAACCTACTAAAGGAGTGGCAGGAGCCGCACGGGCTCCTGTTAGAAATGGATCGAGAGCCGGTAGATGGGGAGTGCCAAGAGGGGGAGACTAGACCAAAGACCCGAGATGGGGGACCTCTTGAGGAAGAAACGTCCCTGTCTCCTTCCCAACAAAAAGAGTTACAACAGCTAATGGTAGAGTTTGGGGATGTGTTTTCAGAGATCCCAGGAAAGGCGAGAGGCGTGGAACATAAGATCCCGACAACCCCGGGCCAGATTGCCAGGGAAAAGTGGCGGCGCATTCCTTTTTACCGGCGCCAACCGATTAGAGATGAGCTTAATGGCATGCTGGCCCAAGGCATCATCACACCCTCCCGCAGCCCCTGGCAAAGCCCATTGGTGGCGGTGACGAAGCCAGACGGCAGCTTAAGGCTGTGTGTTGACTTCCGAAAAGTGAATGCCATCACCCAGTTCGATGCATTCCCCATGCCTCGGATAAGTGAGCTGGTGGAATGCATCGGGCAAGCCAATTACATCTCTACATTGGATTTAGCAAAAGGCTATTGGCAGATTCCCCTGCGAAGGGAGGATCAACCTAAGACAGCCTTTGGTACCCCCTGGGGCCTCTATGAATTCAAACGGATGCCGTTCGGATTGAACAGGGCGGCTGCAACCTTTCAAAGGTTAATTGATTGGATTCTAGCACCCCACCAGAAATACGCCGCTGCCTACGTCTATGACATCGTAATCTTTACCAAGACGTGGGAACAACATCTTCAGGCCCTGCGACAGGTTTTGCAAGAGCTAAGAGGTAAGGGCCTGACGGCTAACCCAAAGAAATGCGCTCTTGGAAAGTCCGAGACCAAATATCTCGGCTTCCAAGTAGGCAAAGGGCTGGTAAGACCTTTACGAGATAAGGTGGCAGCACTGCGGGATTATGAGGCACCGACAACCAAGCGGCAGATGCGAGCCTTTTTAGGGCTCGCCAGCTATTACCGGCGGTTTATTCCCCGGTTTGCGGAACTGGCGAACCCGCTAGTGGATACCACCAAGGGGAAGGAACCACCACGCATCTGTTGGACCCCAGAGAGACAGAAGGCGTTCCATGAGCTCCGGCGAGCATTGTGCCAAGGAGCGGTACTCCATACACCTAACTTTAACGTTCCCTTTATCCTACAGACGGATGCCTCAGCGTACGCCCTGGGAGCGGTCCTCTCTCAGGAGGTGGAGGGAGTTGAACGCCCCGTGGCATTCGCCAGTCGCCGTTTGAACGAGCACGAACAGAGGTACTCTACAATTGAACGGGAGTGTCTCGCCATCCGCTGGGGAATAGACTACTTCCGGTATTACCTATTGGGCCGGGAGTTCCAGTTAATAACTGACCATGCCCCGCTACGGTGGCTCAACTCGGCTAAAACCGAGAATGCCCGGATAATGAGGTGGGCCCTGGCACTCCAGCCATATCAGTTTAAAATCGGGTATAAACCTGGCCGTAGCAACACTGTGGCAGACTTCCTGTCCCGGTGGGGAGAGAGAGAGAATCCCCACGAGCCCTCGATATCGCCCCGGGCGGGCGGAGAGAAGCCCTCGGGGGGCGAATTTCCCACAGAAAAGGGGTCGCCTAGCGGCGTCTCGAGGGGTGGGGTATGTGAGGGGGCCAGGACCCCGCGGGGCCCGGCCCAAGAGACCAACCCCGGAGTTCCGCCCCGTTTCCGGGCCCGGACCCGGAAACCCGGCGGGGAACTTAATGGTTTCCGGAACCTGAACCGCGCGGGCGCGAGACCGGCGCGGAAGTATAAAGGGGAAACGCCTACCCGCAGAGAGGAGGGGAGGCTCCACCCGGAGCCTGTTGCAGGAGCCGGAGAGCCGCGTGCGGTGTGGCCGGGAGGCACGCGGCTGGAGTTGGCGGCAGCGGATCCAGGAGCCGCGGATCCGGAGACGGTGAGTCGAGGAGCGGCGGAGCTGGGAGCACCGCAGCAGAGGCCGGCAGCGGAGCAGCCGGCAGCGGCGGAGCCGGGAGCACCGCGGCAGGAGCCGGCAGCAGAGCAGCCGGCAGCAGCGGAGCTGGGAGCACCGCAGCAGAGGCCAGCAGCGGAGCAGCCGGCAGCGTCGGAGCCGGGAGCACCGCGGCAGGAGCCGGCAGCAGAGCAGCCGGCAGCGGCGGAGCCGGGAGCACCGCGGCAGAGGCCAGCAGCGGAGCAGCCGGCAGCGGCGGAGCCGGGAGCACCTCGGCGAGGGATAGCGGCGGCGTCCCGGAGGGCGGTGAAGCCCCACACGACCCTAGAGGGACCCGTGACGCCGGAAACAGCAGAGCCAGCGACAACAAGGGGCCCCGAGGACTCGAAGGTAACCCAGACCCCGAGGGCAACTGGGAAGGGGGCCGCTGACGGGGGAACCCTTATCCAGAGACTTCGGGACTCGTGGTCGCGGAAGACGACCCGCGGGCGGGGAAGGCCGGCCGTATGAACCCCACCTTGCGGGAGACTTACATACGGGGGTTGTGATAACCCAGGACTGTAGGAGCCAGCGGCACCAGGGGGAATAGGTGCCGTGGGGACACTAGTGAGGGTCCAGCCGGAGGGAGGAACCCCTCCTTTTCCCGCTGGACTGGGACTCTAACAAGGGAGCCCCTCACAGAGGCTCCCCTCTCGGAGGACCGGGCGAGGGTGTAGGGGAGGAGGAGCCCTCAGGACCCCTGGACCTTGGAGGTACCGTACCTCACGTGGACCGCCAGCTTCCCGGCAAGGGTGAACCCCCATAATTTCCATCAAGTCGTGGCAGGCGAGAGCGGCGAAGTGAGACGGTCCACCGCGTACCCCTCCTCTCCAGGGGACATCCGGGGTTCGGGGTCCCACGGTACGTGGTACACCCCCAGCCCCTTACAACTGCAAGCATCTAAGACTTTGGCTTGCTCATTATGAACCTCCAAAACAGATGCTAAAACCATCTTCCTCTTGATGCACTGTATCTTGTGTGCTGAATCCCATTATATAGCTCTGGGAACTCTTTCCATACCTTGAGGTCTCCCTTATGTTTTCCTAGCAGTATCAGAAAAATAAAAGATACAATGTTCCAGCTCTCACCAGCTGTTTCCATCTGCCTCAAGAAATAACCTTGGAAGCTGAATTGAAAAGATTAAATGCAAATGGCCTCAGTTGGCAGAAGGTGGCCTATTTAAGTGCCAGCACCTCATCCTGAAATAACTTCAAAAGCTTTTCCCATATCAGACATTCTTCTTTACCCATTCATCTATACAAGTTCTGCTCTCAGTGACCCTGAACAAAAGCAGAAATAGACCTATGACCTACTGGTACCCAAAGTCTAAGGATATTATTCTAAACTCATGTGCAGCATTGTTGGATGAGAATCAGGTGTGGAAGAAAAACTCAGCTATCCATTGGAGAGTTTGACAGATATATAAGGTCTAAGACCAAAAGGAAATACTGTTATCAAGTGGTCTGATGTCCAACATTAGGCCGCAGAATTTAGTTGAGTGACTTCTGCAAGAAACCCAACAGCTTGTTGCTGAACACGACAACATTTTTTAAAAAAAAAGAGAAGTCCTTTCTTTCACTTTACCTTTTTTGAAACACAACCTAATGTGGTGTTAGGAGGAGTTGCAAAGTACCCAGACCCATTATCATATGAACATAGAACTATATTTAGCAGCAGCAGCAGCGGTGGCATCATTACAATGATTAGGCCAAATGACTCGGAGAAAACTGCTGAGGATTGAAGTGTTTGAAAACAGTTGATTAAGCATTAGGGCTACGCGAAGCTTCAGTCCCTGATTCAATTTGGCAGAGATTCGGCCCAATTTGGTGGCTGAATCTCCAAATCCAAATCGAATCAGAGGGCCCTTTAATTTTTCTGAATTAAATCGGAACCCTCTGAATCAATTCAGAGAGATTCAGAAAGATTCGGAGATTCAGGTATAGACAGTTTTAAATGTTTTTTCTACATGCCTCTTGCTAGCAAGCAGCTTGTGAATGCTGCAATGCTGGGGTGCATGAAGCATCCCAGAGGAGTCACTGACTCTCCAAATCAGCATCAAATCTTCAGATTTGGATTTGCAATTTGGCTGAATCAAATCAGGGGTAGTGATCTGAATCAATGGATTGAATCACTGTCCCCGATTTGGGCCAAATCTGAATTGAACAGGGCCCATTTTGCACAGCCCTACTATGTAGCAGTAATAATCAATAGCTTCTAAAGGGACTTCATAGTGCTTCAGTATGTTTATATGGATTCCCCATGTTCAGTGTGAATGGAGATTAACATTTAAGTCTTTTCTAGATTAAGACAAAAACAGATTCCCCTCTCCAATTCAGGAGAAAATACTAACACAAAAAAGATAACCACTGACAGTAGCATTGAAATTTCCATGTCACTAATCAGGGTCACGTTTAGCTGCCTTGACACATTTAGTGTGGCAAGTTGCAGAACTTGGAATAGCAACAAAAACTGAAAAATGAGGGATGTGATTCACACAGAACAGAGGTGAAGAAGTATGCTCCCAAGGCTGCCGCTAGTTAGAGATACTTGGAGTGAACGATTTTCACTTGCAGTGAAATGATGTGCTATCATATTTTAGTATCCTAAAGATCCAGACAGTATAATTGGAAGCCCTGCTAATGCAGGTAGAATTCTCCAATTTCTTCTAGTCTTCATTCTACAGTCTGTCAAATAAGAAAAACACCAGTGAATTACCAATATAAAACTTCCTGTACTTAAAGAGGAAATTTATTTTAAAAAAACCCCCAGTAAAATAGTCTTATACTCCACTTCAAAGAAGATTGGAATATGGAATATTTAAAACACAAGCATATAAGGTTTTTTTATCATTAATGTTACTTAGCCTCTTTGTTTTACATTAAGCCAAATCTAAGAATATAATTAAGGGTTATCTGGATTTGCAATATAATATATTAAATGAAATTTATAAGAGCTTGTTAGTCACAAAGCCAGCCCAAACTTGAGTAGTTATTATTAGATTTTTTAGCGTATTTAAGTTCATTAGCTTAAAATGAAAATCATAATATGAAGATATACTTAGCAACTTTTAATGCACATGCTCTACTGTAAAAGCCATGACAACTTAAAAAATGAGTTAAATCAATTTCATATTCCATTTTTTAATATAAAATATTTAAAACATTAGAGACACATGGCCCTGAAACACCACAGTTTTAAACAGATGATTAAGCCCTTTAGTAGTCCACTGAAGTCTGTGGGACAATTCACTTGCTTAAAGTTAAAGAAATGTTTCTGTTTGTTAATCTTTATTGAACCAATATAGATTTCTGTGATGATATTTGTTAGTAACAAATGTTTGATGAAAAAAAATAATTTCAGTGGTTTGTTTCAACTATTTCCTGTTTTTAATGTCTTTCTGGTTACAAAATTAATGTGGTAATATAATATCTGCATATTAATTCAAATACTTGAGGTTTAAATAGAGAAATGAACAATGAACAAGGGGTAGCAACATCTTTCTTTCAATGTATGTATTTTCATCATGAAATATTGGCCCCGTTTTCCTTGATATGAGTTTTGCCATTGGTTCTAGGATTATATTTCTGTCTCACTTAATGTAATTTGGGATTACAATTGTATCATGCAAGTTGATAGCATGGTAACACAGGGAAACCAATTACAGTAAAGGAATCCTATATCTCTGTCCTAGTCAACCTCACAATAGATGCTGGCAGAGAAAAAAACAAACAAAAACAAAAAACCTCCAAACTTTCATTGTCATCCTATTATCTATATCACTTGTCTTAAGTGGGGCGCAATAGTAACTAGTATAATTCAAAGTTAAGTATTGAAGCTCTTTGGTTTTGTTTCTCTCTTCTTCAGTCTTTCAGTAAAAGAGAGAACTGCTGGAGATTCTTTGGATAGTAGCATCTGAGGAGGACCCCAAGGAGACAGTTTGTTTTCAGTTTACTGCACTGTTTCTCATTCTTGCTGTGACTGTTGCCAAGGAATAGATTAATATTGTTCCATTTTCACTACAGCAATGCTGCTGTAATTCATAAGGTATGAAATGCATTACCTTTGAGGTGACTGCCTTCAACTTGTTAAAGGGAAAGACGAGTTAGGTTAGCAGAAATTGCAAAAACCAAAAACCCCTAAAAAACACCCCAAAACAAAACAGAATAAAAGAAAAAACCCCAAAAAAGAAAAAAAAAAGGAAAAAAAAAGAAGAAAAGAAAAAGTGTCTATGGAGTTGATATTTCACTACCTTGCAGTTTATTCACAGGCAGGGCAAAACATCAACCATATTTTACACTCATTTTGCACAGCTTTAAGTGATAAGCAAGATCAGTGCAGGGTCAGGAAGACTGACTGGATAAAAAATTAGAATCTGCTTCTCCGCCCAGTTTTATATCATTGCATCTAAAATAACTGGACTTATGTTGGCTAAAATAGCCTGTTCCCAAAAGATAGTTTATTATGGGAGAATAAGACTTTTAAAATACTAATTCTTCCAATGTCTGTATTCAGATATTTCTTTGACTCCTTTATATTTTCTGCCTGTGTCCTACATAAAACCCATCTTAATCTTCTGTATACAGGAATTGATCTACTTATAATCAACTAGTTTTACATCATGGAAACAATGGGAAACCAAAGTGGTATTTTTTTTTTTTGTAGAATCCCTGACTTCTGTAGATCATTTTGTTTGCATGAACTATAGGGCATAAATCAACCATGGAGATGATCCTGTTTCTTGGAATCGTGAGCTGTTGAACTAAGTCAGAGCTACAGGACAAGTTCTTATAAAATAAACACTTTTGCCCCAAACACAAATTAATTTTTATTTGTTAGAAAAATGTTTTGGTACTAGTGTATATAAACACACTGATTTTATTTTCTCTGTTGCTTTCACTCCTGTATTTGTATTATTAGCAGATTCACAATCCAAGCATGTATCCCCAAGTCATTTGGATAGTTTAGATTAGCAATGAAATGCTTGGGCATCTGTCTCAACTGAAAGGAGTTTGTATCACCATTAACATTTAGACAGACAATTCTTTCAGTCCTACTAGCGCTAAAAACAAATTAGAAACACTCCTCAACTTAAATGGAATCAGCATCAAGCTGCCTTTGTCTCCCAGTGTCACTTTATAGGTTGACTGGTGACCTGACTGATAACCTTCTGAAGCCAATGGGAAGACTTCCACTGACTTAAGGTGGGATTGAACCAGGCCTTTATCAAGGATCAGATCATGACTCATTGATCTGTAGATCTACTCCTGCTACTAAATACAAGGAGAATTATGTGTGAGGAAGGATGAGTCAATGATAAGAAGGACTGACCTCGATCTGGAGCCAGCGTGCATCAGCCATTTTCATAGCGTTTTCAGATTCCTTTCCAGCATCTTCCCTCCATAGGATTTCACGTAGTAAACTGAATGGATCTGGGAATACATACACTTTTACATACATCCCGAGGATCCATTTTATATATATCCTCAGGATACATACATACATACATTCTGAGATCCATTTTAAATATTAATTAATATTACATCCACCTGCTACCTGTTTTCCTTATCATTACCTGGCTTTGTATATCACAGTAACCATGCCTATTCTGCCCCTAAAATGGATTGCGATTATTCTATAAATTTTGAAAACAGATTTAGGTGGTAAAAGATCATACAGTGATTCTTGCAATTTACTATAGATAATCATGCAGTGAGAGAAATTAGGACACAGCTTTACGAAGCTTAGCAGTGTCAATGGTTATGTTATTAGGAGACTCTGTGGAATAAAAAAATATTTCACAGAAGGGGTTTACAGCAAGCTGTAATTTGGATTTTCTTTTCTCTGTCCATAATTACTATAGTCCTTTAACCTCTGTTATTCCTTAAAAATCCAAGGATATATTTTTCTAGCTGTTGTTAACATTTAATACTAGTCTGATAATAACTGAAGCAAAGCAACAGTGAAAGAAGTGGGAGTTTATATGTGAAGTGTTTGTTATTAGAGCAATAGGTAGAAATAGCTGGTTAGGCAGCTGGAATTGATTTTTATCTTACATGTATAGAAGAGGGGGATACAGAGAGTGCACGTGACCAGGTGGTAAAATCAGAAAGCTATCTTGTGCCTTTTGTGCTGTGGAGGTATGTTGCTGAATTACACTACTTCAGATGTAGAAGAAATTAAAGATATTTATCACTGACCTTTGGGCTCTTTAAGCCCCCTACACAGGGGCCAGACTAGGGCATAGTAGGCTTGCAAAGGGCTCCTCGAAAAATCTGCAGTGATGCATCTGCCCATATATATTTTAACATGTAGGGCAACAGAGCAGCTCTTAATGCTAGTTTAATCTATGCTGGCACCTAGAATTGATCCGGATGCGGGAAGGTGCACAGTCTTCTCTCAGTGCCTGCGCTGGAGTCAATACCAGCACAAAGATGAACCCGGTATCCTGCCCTGGTCAGGCATAATAGGCCTAATTCTGATCTCCCATCATTTTTTCATCAGTGTAACTTACTGACTTTAGAGCAATGAGAGTTGGACCAGGTCCAGTAATTTAAGAATGGAAGGCTGACCATGGCCACATAGTTCCTCACCAATTTGTCTAAGTGTATGGTTTCCCACAACCCAGGAAATCTAACACAAGGAGTGGTACCAGACTAAGATAGCCATGGTACTCCCTGAGTTCAAGGGGCCAGCAAATGTGCAGGAGTATAAGGCAGAAATTTCTTCATTCTGCCTGTTCCACACCAAGCCCAATTCCTAGTATAAGGCAGGGGACAGTCATTGAAAGCTGCAGTTATGAAGGAATTATCCAGGAAAGTCTAACTAAAAAGATGAACTACTAAAAATGACTTCTTATTACAGAAGCCATGTGGAAAAATAGAAAGCAAACACATGGACATAACTGACCTAAATAATATTAACCTAAGAAAGGTGAAAAAGAAATTTCTTTTTGAATAAACAAATTAAATAGAGTTGATATACAGTTTGTATGCCTGACCCTGGGTGTGTCAACATGAGACACTACGTCATTTTCAACCCAACTGCACAGTAGCACTGAGCTATGGCAGTATAGGTTGTTGCTATGGCAATGTAGCATCGGCAGATATGATTGCTACTGTGTAGGGTCGAACACGACCTGTGCAGTGCTGGGCCTGCAGTGTTGGCAGTTGTTGTGCAGTCATTGCTAAATAAGCAAGTACTAAATGACACGTGTAGATGCGCCACTATGTATTAGTGCAAAAATACAGTGTCCTGATCCTGTCAAGCCTCACGCTTGAGGAAAGTTCTTTGCCTAGTGCAACATTTGTTAATTACATTGAGCATCACAAATTAATGGTTAGGAGTTCATGTTCTTTTAAAATAATACTGTGTTTAATATGCATGTTCAACAAGTGACTGATCCATTATTAATATCTAGTATTTGTATCACAGTAGAGACTGAAAGTCCAAAAAGAATAGAGCCCACATTGTGAAAATGCTTGGTAGAAAGGGTCTTTGCCAAAAACAGCTTATCCAGACTCTGACTAAACATATCTAGTAATAAAACAGTAACTTTTTAAAGACTTTTGTTATACCCATTCATAAATAAGTACAGCATAGTATTATTAATCACAGTACTCTATAGTATTAACTTAGGATCCTTTATAAAACTCAATGGCTGGTATTGTTGCCAAACTGTTATGCCAAGTGGACAGTAAACAGGTCAGACTGGCAATGGGAGGCATCCAGTGAACATGAGGACAATTCAAAAAGTGATGTTTATAGTTCAGTAGGTGGTGTTCTTCCCTTTGCAACAGTCCTCAGCTGGCAGCCAAAGCATTGCCTTGTCTCAGTAGTGCACTAAATGTATTGTTATGAAGGATTATCATCATTCTTTATTAAATCTGCATTTACAAACCATGTGCATATTGCATAGGCCTCTGAGTACATTTAACGTTGTTTAAAAAACATACATTAATAAAGAACTGCTAAGAATTCGCAACAGGCAGACAATCCCCATATTAATCAAAAATAGTCCATAATAGCATTTGGCTATTAACCAACTGCTGCACATTTATTTTGCAAATGTAAGGCATATCTACACTTGTACTTAATGGGCTCCTAGGCATGCATCTGAATGTGAACATGTCAGGAGCAAATTTGATGCAGATGGGGGTAGTTCAATCTAGGGCTGCTCATGCCCTGCTCTGCCCCCCATGCAGCAACCAGTAGGAACTTCACGCTCTGTGGGGTGTCAGCTCTGGGCTGGCAGTAGGCACCGGGACTGGTCCTGATCTCTACAGGGTGCGAGGAGCTGTTCTGGCTGTAGGGCACCTGCTTCCTAGGCATGTGGAGATCAGATGGGTCCCGATCTCTGTGGGGCAGGGACAGCTGTCCCAGGGCAGCTGCCTCCCAGCCACATGAAGATTGGGATTGTCGCCATCTCCACTTGGCTGGGAGGCTGCTACCCTGCAGCTGGAAC
The DNA here is from genome assembly GCF_052110815.1 of Crocodylus siamensis. NCBI lineage: Eukaryota > Metazoa > Chordata > Crocodylia > Crocodylidae > Crocodylus > Crocodylus siamensis. The sequence continues at coordinate 212,306,464 of NC_143396.1, forward strand.
AGCTGTCTCAACCTCACACAGTTCAGGGCTTATTCAGGCAACATTGGCTACCTCTGCTTGGGCTGACCAGGAGCAGATTGCTCACAGTCAAGGTCTACATGTGCCCTCTATCACAGTTAATGTGCTGTTTTTTCTAGTATCTGTACATATTGGTACTAGCAAACAGTGCATTAAACTAATTTAATCCCTGTAGATAGGGATGCTTTACTGCACATTAGATTGGTCTAATGCACAGTAAAGTGCCTCGTGTAGACACACACATAAAGTCAAAAAGCCTCAGATTGGAATGCAGCTACTGTTTTTTCCATCCTTTCATTGTGCTTGTGGCTATGGATCTTAAACTGTCTTTTCATTACCATCGAAGATTTATATCTGCATATCAGAAATATCTTTTTCATTATGCAATGTTTTCATGTTCTAAAAGACTATGGGAGGCACTGATTCGTGTGGAGGTAGAGGATGTTTGCAGGTTAGACCACCTTTAATTTAATTTCATAACTGTTTTATCCTGCACTTAGATAACTGCACTTCCCTCTGATTAGAAAGTGTCTTTGATTCAAGAAATACTAAAATAATTATTTCTGATGATTCCCTTTCCTGAAATGCATTTATTTGTATCGAAGAAACAGCTCTTGAACTTCAGGAGCTTTGCATTACATTAGATGTTAGCAGCTTGCATAAGAAATGTTGTTGAATCCTCATGCTTCACCACTCCAAACACTTCGCTGACATTTATAGTAAAACTACCATCAGCTCCAGTGGAGAGAGATCACTATGTGTATTACAAAAATGAAAATATAACTGGACCAATGCTAAAATATTCTAAAATGACAGCTTAAAATTAATATGTCCAGTACTCTGTTTATTAAGGAATCTTTGGGTCACTTCATAGTTTCCTCAGAAGTTGGCTTACATAGGCCCTGAAATTAATCCCAAAGCAGAGGAAAATCTTTGAATGATATTGAGCAGCCATAGCAGTTTCTGTACCATCCCTTGTCTGAAGAACCAGCATAGGATGTTGAGGCATGGTGGAAGGACCCCTACGTTCAGCCGAATACCAAACCCTGTAACTATTGATTTCATGCCCTTAGTAGCGGTATAAATTAGAACATTGCTGTGATGATTCATATAGATCTAAATTACAGGGGGGAAGGGGAATAGATTTGTGAATTTAAAAGATTTCATGAACCGAAAAGAAATTTACAGGGTTGTAATCCTCCCTCCCCCCAATTAATTTTATTCCACTCATTGCTGATTTATTAAACACTATGTCCTCTTTTCCCATTATCTTTCTAGAGCAGTATGTGCAAAGAACATGGGGCTGGTTAATCAATAGCAATTAGTCTGCTGCCCCTTGAGTCATCATTAAAAACCCTCTTGCTCTTTTGTATATTGAAATAAATTAGGGTACAAAATCAGACTTTTTGTGATTTTCAGCTGACCAGGAGGTAATGCCCAAAGCCTCACCTTTCTGTGCTATTCATGCATGACAACCCAAAATCTGATGAAATCATAAAAGTCCTCACTTTTCGAAATGTAATGGTTCCTGTTTAAATTGATTGATTAACTGAGTGTATTTATTTTTACCTGTCCCAAAGGAGGAACAGCTAGGGAGATCTGCTATTTTGAGCACAGAGCAAACAAAGTTTTTTTGTAAGTCAAATTTTGTTCATAAATTCACCAAACCCAGCATGAGCTACGAAAAATAGTCATTTAAGTATATAAGAATATTTTCAATGCAACAAAAAAAGAGCCACAGGTCTAGAAAAAAATGAGATGAAGTACTATGTATAGTTGAGCATTTTCTACCTGTACCTTATCCATTAACTGTTTTCTATATGGAGAGACATCATTTATTTATAGAGATCTCTTATTACTATTCTTTTTTTTAAATTGTACTATCCAGGAGGCTCACTTATTGTACTAACTCTCAGCCGACTGTGGCATTTTTTTCTTTGAAGTTAGCACTTAAATGAGCATCCTAGATCTATGTCATATTACTGTTGCCTATGATAAGAGGGAATCATCTTTGTTCTTTAAGAAGCATGTTACTTGCTGGAGGGAGCATAATGAAAATGCTTATGCTTATATGTATACATGCTAACTGACATGGCCAAACAAGCAGTACAGATATATATATACATCTGTAGATGTTTCATACAAAGCACTTGTCCTCAGTGTCTAGGAAAATAAATATAAATACACTGGCACAAACTGACATTACAATGAACATGCGCTATTGAAATATGCCTGAATTTAGATTTGAATCTTAAAATTATAATGAATCAGAAACATTAGATTTCAGTCTCACCCCAAACATTCAAACATCACAACTCAGCTGCACATAAATGATTGTTTTAAAAAATCAACGTGTGCATGTATATATTTTTTACATTTGTCTTCTGGCTTTTAAACCCTTTGGCTATACTTATATTTTTAAAGCTTTTCTCTGCAACCACAGTCTTGGAAACCTACTTTTAAAATGGAAGATGAGATACTTGCACCTCTAAAAGCTGGGGTTTTTAATGGAAATTTCTACAAGTGTGAGAGCTGGCAATATTGGAATTCAAAATGATGACTCTAGGCTGTATTACACTGTATAGTTTACAGTTTTGAGTATCAGAATATGGGAGACATGTAGGAAAAGCATGGAAAAACTTCTATTACACTATTTACCTTATTCCTACTGACAATGTAAACCATTGCTTAGTGCTCGATTTAGTCTACTGGAGTAGTGTTGTAGGTATCCATTGACCATACTGATGGGCATGTCTACATGTTGCCCTACAGCAATGTAGTGACACATTATATTGCTGTATGGCACACTATGGTGACATAGCGATCACATGGGTGTACATATGATTGCCAGCTACATTGGCATAGTGGTGTGCTCCTTCCAGTACAGTGTGCCAGCATGGTGATGTAGAGGCTAAATCTAACCATGTGCCATATGCACAGCATAGTAACTGCCTGTACTGAACTGTGCTTTAATACTTCCAAACGAAAATATGAAAGCATGACACCATAGCAAAGTCACCATATGGCGATGTGTAGACATACCCTATGTCTACTAGGTGCAGAAGTACATGCATATGCACCTATATATTACCTAATTACATTCTCTCTTTCTCTCTCTCTCTAACAACAATAGAATTTGCACTGTTTTCCTTATAAGACTATTCCATACTCTGAAGGAACTAATATTTTTACTCAGATTTTCCAAAGTGAGAAGCAAGTTTATGCATGCCTCAGTTTTTGATGGGAAACCAAATTTTCAGGAGATAGTTGTTTAGTGCTTTCTGAAAATCAAGTCTACAAACTCTGAATGTGAAACTGTACAACCTAATGTTACCAATGGTGGTCCATAATAAGGAATTCCAGAACACGTATAAGGAGTCTGATTTAGCTTACGTGGTTAAAAAGTCACTCTATACCCATGCACTGGCTATTTGGACAATGAGAAGTAAGCACGTTATGCATACTTGCCTTTTCCATACTGCAAGCAATATCGGAGGAAGGATGGCAACCTTTTATTTGCATCCTCTGGAGAAAAAAGAACAGCTGAGTTAAGGGTGAGATATGAAGGTTAGTGTAGATAACAGCAAGTACCCACTACTCTATAGGATATGGGGACTGGGAAAGGAATTGGACTGACTAGTGAATTTTCAGTTGGAAGGGACTCCAGGGCCACTCTTTGCACAGATGTAGGATTTGCAGTTCCCAGCCTAGCCTACATAGATATCTATTTCAGATTCTTCTTGAAACCATCCAGTGAAGGAGATTTCACCACAATTGAGATGGCTTGTTCCAGTGTCCTGTTGTTTTGACAGTTAGGAATCTTTTCCTGAAATATAATCTGAATCTGTTTTGCAGGGGTTTAAACCCACTTCCTCAGAATATTCTTTCTCTGGCATAAAAATAATTTTCCCTCTGCCTCTTCCCACACATGACCAACTTTCCAATATTTGAAAATTGCCACCATGTTCTCCCTTAATCTCCTTTCCTTCAAACTACACATATCTCGTTCATTCATCCTTTTCACAATTGCATTCTAGTACCTTTATCATCTTCTCCAACTTTATATCCTTCTGTAAATGTAATTGCCACAACTGGAGGCAGTACTGCAGCTGAAGTCTAACCCATACTGGGCATGTCTACACAAGATGCTACTGGACAGTAGCATTGGTGGGCACTAACTGTAACATTCCACTACTGCGCAGTAGTAATGAGCTACTACACAGTAGTTTGTTGCTACTATGCAGAAGCATCTGAAAAGAAACCACGTGGGTACAATACTGCACAGTAACACTAAGCAGTGAAATACAGTCTAATGCAACAATATGCAGTGTAATACAGTAACCTATACAGTGTAATACAATTTCTCTTTTAATAACAAATAATTTTTACAAGGTTTGGTAAATCCACACACACATACATATATATGCATACATATATATATATATAAACACACATACATATATGTGTGTTTATATATATATGCTATATATAAACACACATACATATATGTGTGTTTATATATATATGCGTGTGTATGTGTATATATATATATATATGTGTGTATTTGTGTGTGTGTGTGTGTGCGTGTGTATTTGCCGATCTGTGGTTCAGGAAAAATATTTAATTCAAAGACACAGGTGGATAGTAAGAAGAACTACAGTTATGTAAATCATAACTGGTTAAAAGAAATATGCACAGGGTGCATCTACATGAGATATTTACTGTGGAGGTGCCTAACTAGCTCTGCACTAAACATCTATGCATCTAAATGAAACTAATAAACTCCAGAGCGGGCTAATATTTGTAAATACAAGTACTTCCTGTTGTGGAGTTTTTTTGTGCACAGCAGTGCATGTGTAGATGCTACCTGACTAGCCCCACATTGAAGCAACGTCATGCTCCAGCCAGCCCCTCTGCAGCACACTGAGTCTGGCTGGAGCAGCCCTGGGCTCCAACCAGAATCAGTGGGTCACTCACAAATAAACTCTGGAAGAATATGCTCTGGAGTTTTTTGCTTCCAGGGGCATATTTAAATGGCGCACCTGGGACCAAAAAACTCCAGAACAATAAGCCCCAGAGTTTATTTGTGAGCATTAATTGCATGTGTAGATGTGCCCACAGGAAAGTAGGAAGGAATGAAGAGGAGGAGGAGGAATCCCAACAACTATCTGGCTCCCTGAAGCCAGAGGGTGCACACACCTGTCTACCACACTTGGTCTATGTTCATGTCACTTACTTTAAGCCACCTACACATAGACCAGAATTAGGTTAACTTAATCTCAATCAAAATTATTGCAACTCCTGAGGCAAAATAACGTAGATGGGCATGGCATTCTGGGGGCAATTTAAATCCTCTGAATGCAGCACAGAAACCAAGGGAAGGTCCAGGAACACACACATTCTCTGAATGAGGTACAGGAACATGTGGTGCAGGAACCAAGGGAAGATTTTTTTTCCATTTGGGTTACACTGAGGAAAAAAATATTTGGTGTCCAAATTCTAAATTCAATTAATTTAGAGGTGAAAAATGTGCAAAATGACAGGGGTTAAGATGTAAATGAAGGGCAGGGAAGGCTGGACTGAAAAGGTCTTCGTGTGTTACCTACATTCTCAGATATTATCACTGCAAAGATGTGCCAAAACACAATGCAATCAGCTAATAGTCCTTAGCTGGTTATCAATGACTGCCTATTCTGTTATTTTTAAATGCTAGTTCAATTATTCAGTGAAAATGGGCAGCAAACAATGAAGGCAAAATGGTAGTCAATTGATGTTTCAAGTAATTACACATTTCAAAGGAAAGGCATATGCATTGAATAAGTATGATACTGTCCAGGTTCAAATGTTGGACCCCAGGAAATAACAGAAGAAACAAAGGAAAAAAATTATGTATGTGTATGAGATGCCTGAAAATACAAGTGAATTGGTGATGCAGAGCCCAGCATATATAGGTAAGCAGCTGAAACCTGAAGCTCAGTGGAACTAAGCTAGAGAAAAAAAATTGTAGTCGTTCAAACTATCATCTAGGGGAAATTTATAGAGAAGAAAACTGGGTCTCTCAGAATCTTTGGGATTTGTTGGTTCTTCAGACACAGTTCCAGAAGTGCTGGACTCCTACATAGCTAAGGTTAAATTAAAACACTTTAATTCTATCCTTGGTTACATGTTATAAGTCACATGGATACAAATAAGTTTGATTCCCCCTAATGAAATCATGGAGTTATACCCATGTAAAACCTAGAGAACAAGGTGCAGCATGACTTATAGCTGTGGAATAGAGGGCAGAACTGGCTAAAAGGTTTTGGGGAGAACTGTTTTATCTCATTACTTCCTGTTAGTCATAATTTGAAAATTTGCCTCACAACGATAACATTCCCAGCATGACCTCGTTTATGATTTAGTACATTACCATTTCCAGTTGTCTTTCTACCAGCTTTTGGGAATCTGAATAGAATTATGGCCTAATCACTGGGTCCAGGCACACAGGCTAGAAACAGATATTTAAAAAGCCTGAGCCTGATTTGATTCAAATTCTTGCAGGTTAATCTAACCTGGCTAGGCTAAACTAGTTTGTAACTCACCAGACATCCCAGAAATGCAGACACATGCCTGCAGTGGCTTGGGCTAGAAAATTGGGGGCACTAGAGCAGCTTTCCCTTCCCTTACACAGTGCTGAGCTGGGGAGGGTGGGGGGCGGGTGTGCTGAAGGGTGTGTCCAGGGTCTGGCAGGACACTCTGATTAGCCCAGCAGGGACTTGATAACAGTGTTTATCATCCCTAACTCAGTGTTTATTACCCCATTAAGAAAACAACAGAGGGACATTACCAGCTATCTGTTGATTCTGCACAGACTGTAGCCAGAATGTGGTATGCTAGCTAATACACAGACACCTCTCTGCAAGGCAGAGGGGAGGGAGTGTGGGGGGGGCAGTGAGCACCTGCAGTCCCTGCCAGAACTGCAGCCAGGGAACAGAAGGAAGGAGCCAGCCCTCCTGTAGAGCAGAGGCCCGCCCAGCCCAGAGAGCATGCCGGGATGCAGGTGGAGTCTGATTTATCTTAAATCAGCAAGGGGTCTTAGACAGACATTGTATAATAAGCCAAATCAGTTAAGTCTGATATTACATTCAACCAGGTTTAACTCAGACTGGTTTCGGCTATTTTGAAACTGGTTTATGCGCACTGAACATCTGTTCTGTTACAGGTTTAAAGCAGTTTCTGAGCACTTAAACTGGCTTATGTGTAATGTCTGTCTCTAGCTACAGCCACTGGTGTAACTTGCTGTCACAGGTGTAAACACAGATCAGACACACAATGTATAAGTTGTACGATAGTCATATCAATAGACTCCTATGCCAGTGGCAGCTGCTTAATGCCCAGGGCAGTGCTGACTACTGCAGGGCTGATCAGAGGGGCATGATCAACTGCTTCTGTGATTGAGGCTATTTTTGCACCAGAAAGGTGGTGGCCAGGGATCTTGTCCCAGTCCTCCTGGCCCTTAGTTACACTACTGAATTGTATCAGTGTGTGTGGCATATGTCTGTTTCTGTCTCAAATGAAAATAGGCTATTACTGCTTTCCTGCTACCTGAGAATGGGGCATGGTAGAGAGTGGAGGCAGAGCAATTGTGGCAGTTACTCAAAAATGCCAGTTGTTTTCCTATTCCAGTCGCTGGTGTAACTTGCACTGCCATATGAAAACAAAATAAGTAGTAAGGCGGTGTGAAATTTCACTGTTTGGTTTTGAAGCTGTTTCGGTGCGTTTCAAGCTCAAAACAGCAAACTTGAAATGAAACAAAAAACAGTGAAACACCTTCAAAATGAAATGAGGGCACTTGAAATATTTTGAAAGTTTTGCTTCCCACCACCAACGCTGTGCTCTGCCTCCCACCACCAGGCTCAGCTCCATGGAGCTGCGCTGGATGTGGGCGTCATTGATTGGTGGCAAGAGCAGCCTCCTGGGATCCAGCAGGCAGATTGGGGGCCCACATGCCTGGGAGGAGCCTGGCAGAGCCCTACTGGGGGTGTGGGTAGGCCCCTAATCTGCCTGCCAGATCACAGGAGGCTGCTGCTGCCAGCTGGGACTAGTGCTGGGTGCAGCCTGCATCCAGTGCCGGGAAAATTGGTGCTGCCACTGGCCCCAGCCGGCAGCAGCAGCCTCTTGTCATCTGGCAGGCAGATCAGGGGCCTTCCTACACCCCCGGGAGGGCTGTGTGGGCTGTGTGGGACTCCTTCTGGTCGTGCAGGCCCCCAATCTGCCTGCCAGATCACAGGAGGCTACTCCTGCTCTCTGGCTTCTGCTTGTCAACAACCTGAGGTACAGTTTCCCAGAAACCTCTGCACCTATCTCCTTGAAACTTGGCAGGCTTCAAGGCCCCAAAAGGAGCTACCATTCCTGCAAGTTTCGTCAGAATCTGGCCAGGAATGACAAGATTATAGGCAGTTTTATGCTTCCCCATTATAGCCTATGGGCAAAACGTTGAAACAGTGAAACAGTCTTAATGAAACAAAACAGAACAGTGCCTTCAAAATGAAATTAAACTCAAAATGAAATACTGTTCCATTGAAACATCAAAATGAAAGTCGAAGTGGAATGTTGCTGTTTTGCACAGCCATAATAAGTAGTCTTGTGTTAATGGGTGTTGAACATAATTTGCACTGGTGCACAGTTCTAAATTGGTGCAGGCTAATTTGCACTTACCTTGCCATTTACCTCACATTAGAGTTTAATTTATAGAACTAAAATGTCCTCACATGTGCTCAAATAGTATATATTTATATATCTATATAATAGTAAATAGCATGAGTATATCTGAAGTCACTCTATTTAAGTCTCTGATACAGTTTAGATAGACAGTGGGCCTAGGAAGATCTCTTGATTTATATATGTATAACTGGAAGTAGTATTTGGTTCAGTGTCTCTAGACTAGGCCACCTTTATGTATGACTGCAGTGTGAGTTTCATTATAAATGAGAGAAGCTTCAGACAAATTAAAATCTGGAGAGTTTAATAAGTGGAGGATAGAAAAAGTGCACAAGTAAAAATAGTTAATTTCCATTTTATATTTTATTGTTATGACTTCCCAAGAGAAAAGTAGTAAAACTATGAAGGTCCAGAATGAACACCAAGGTCAGGGACACTGTCAATCCTGAGTAAAGCATGAAGAACAACAACAATATTAGATACCAAATTCCATGTAATAACCCATTGCAAATGCTGTGCATGCAAAACAATCGATAGACTATTAGCTGAACCTTATCCACAAACAGAGTAACAAAATTAACAGATCACAATCTTTAAGCCAGTTCTGAAGCAAACAAAACATAAACCGTGATTTACACACTGCCAGAAATGATTAAGAGTTCTCTTTCTCTGTAGAATTTTGGCCAGGCTTAAAATAATCAAAAGAGTTCAACTGGTCTTTTTATTTCCTGCTTGCTTTTTTCCAGTGATAAATATTTTCAAGCATTTCTAAAGATATTATTACAGAAGGGGAAATATATTCAAAATACTCACTTTCTACCACCTGAGTAACACCACATAAATGGACACCTGAAACACTCATAGATGTCATAGACACTAGGGCTGGATTGGGTCCAGCCCCCTGGCCAAAGGGACAGAAGTCAGCTAGAGTCAAAGGATCCCAGCAAGATAAGCATCCAAATATTTCTTGGAAGCGTCCAGAGTAGGTGTTTGCCTCACCTCTGTGGGGAGTTATTTTCTCGGCCTTGGGGGTTCAGACCGTAAATAAGTTTTCCTTATGTCCAGGCTAAAATGGTCTTGCAGGAGTTTGTGACCATTGGACCTTGTCAATCCCTTGGGGTGCTCTGGTGAACAGGTGTTCCCCCAGCTCCTGATGCACACCCCTGATGTACTTATAGGCAGCCACCAAGTCACCCCTGAGCCTGCACTTCTCCAGGCCAAAGAATCCTATCACTCACAGCTTCTCTTCATAAGGCCTGTTTTCTTGCCCTCTGATTATGCATGTGGCTTTCTTCTGGATTCTTTCAAGCTCCTCTGTGTCCTTCCTAAATTGTGGAGCCCAGAACTGGATGGAGTACTCCTGCTGCAGCCTCACTAAGGCTGAGTACAATAGGAGGATGACATCCTGGGACTTGCTCAAGATGCATCGGTAAATGCAAGAGAGCTTTTTATTCGCTTTGCTGGCTGCGGCATCACATTGGTGGCTCGTATTTGTCTTGTGGTCAGTCATGACCCCCAAGTCTGTTTCAGCCATGGTCTGGCACTGCCAAGCATATAAGTGTGATGTGGGTTTTTTTTTCCCAAGGTGGAGTACCTTGCATTTCTCTGTATTGAATGCCATCAGGTTTTCATTTGCCCACCTTGCAAGCCTATCAAGGTTTGCCTGGATCACCAGCCTATCCTCAAGTGTGGATACTCTTCCTCAAAGTTTGGCATCATCAGCAAACTTGACACCAGAGTCCAGCTGGTTTATAGATGCATTAAAGAGTACAGGTCCAAGAACAGAGCCTTTGGGGGGGCATCGCTGGTTACTGAGTGCCATGTTGATTCGGTTCCATCAACTACCACTCTATGGGTCTGACCTTGGAGCCAGTTCCCTAGCCATCAAACTGTAGTGTAGTCGAGGTTGCAGTTGCTCAAGTTTTCTATTCTACAACCAAAATGCCAGGAACCAATGTAATGTGATATTTGTTTGTTTTTGGTTTGCATAACTCACAACTGGAGGTGGCTTGTTTTTTGCTTTTTTGTTTGCATTCTAGTTTGGGGAAGCCTTGTATTGCTGCAATCTTCAACCAAAGTACAGTCGTCTTACTCTCTTTGTTCCTTATTCTTTCAGGAAGGCCCTTTTTGTTGAATAAATGTAATTAGAGGCTGGATATAATTTTCCTTTCCCTGGATGGTTCAGCCTCAGATGAGATGAAATAGCCCATGCACAAACAGCAGTCCATCTTAATTCTTTCATTTAAAGTTTAATTCACTCTGGAAACAGACATGTCTCAATTACTGATGGAACTTGGGCAGTAATCAAAGATGGAGGGCCAAAACATTCAATTGATATTCCAAATAACTACATATTTCAAATAATAAGGGTATGCACATTAGCTAAGAATGATTCTATCTAGGTTCAACTTAGACACCATAAAATAACAGACAAAACAAAGATATATTTGTGGTGTATAAGATGGCTGAAAATTACCATGCCTTGGTAATTCTTGATCAATACATGTCATCGATTTGGGTTTCAGTTCCACACTCCATCATTAACACTGAGTGGAGAGAGGTAGTTAGTTGTGTTAGTCTGAAGCTGAGTGACTATTGCAACAATACATGGCAATCATTCAGATTCTCAAATGAATTATTTTTTTTTATTTTTAACATTTTATGTGTTCGTTGTCTGTAGGTATACTAACAAATGTTTTCTAGCTGTAAGATTGTTGAAAGGGATTTTAAGGAAGCCTTGAAGAATATTAGCATAAAGTAAATTTAAAATTTGTAGCAAAAAACATTTTCTCCAGAAATCTGATACTAATAATTATACTCATGGATCTGGAAAGAAAAAACATATGTTGTGATCTATTGGTATGGGGCCAGTGAACACTGCTTGAATTTCAAATGCCAAATATTTCAGTGAATCACTTACATACAAGCTGTAGCCCAAGATTTACTGGCAAGTAATTTTGAACACTTTATACATTCAGTGAAGTCATGCTTTATTTGTTGAAAATTAACACATAGCAAAAGCCTTGAAAGTTCTGAAAATAAATTATTGTTAATAGTTATTTGTCCCACTCTATGCCTTCCAAAGACAAAACTCTTGTTCCATTAATTTGGGCTATTTGCTTGTTTGATTCTGTCTGTCTATATATATATTTATTTGGATGACCTAATTACCAAAACTAGAACCTCAAAGCTGGGAAGACAAAATGAGAGTGATTAAATCCCTTGCTGTATCTTCCTATACTATACAGACTTACTCAAGTCAGCTTCACTGCACTGAAGTAGAGTGTAGAAATTGAAGTACAGAGACATGAGGAGTTAAGTCGTTATCTAGTGCATTTTATGGGGGCACCATTCATTTGCTTCCATCTGTCTTTGGTCCTAAATCATTTGCTTTCCCCTTACACTAGTAAAACAACTGCATAAACAATTTACTTGCTATTTACTTTGCCCTTTTTAATGGTGTTATGGTTGCCAGTGAAGGAGCTCTCAACAATAGTAACAAGCGTTAATATGAAATCAAGAGATATGTATGGATACAATGAATATTTGAAGAATAGCCTGGTGATTATATCAGAGGGCCAGTCATCAAATGGTTCAGATACATTAATCATGGTGAAGAATCTGATAACAGATCCTGAACAGAATAGATGAGAGATGATCCTAGAAACTATGAAACTATGAGATTTATATCCAGTGGCCTGGAACATATGGGCTGTGTACAGGCATTTTGGGAAAGTTAAGGAGAGGTTAGATTAAATTAAAAATGGCCACCCAATCTAAAGTAAGTTATGATGGGGGTGGGATACTGCGGGGAAGGGTTGGTGGCATGGGAGAGACAAGCGGGCTCCAGAGGGAGATGGGAGTGGGGGATGGGGGTGGGGGGCAGGTGGGGTTCATGGGAGGGATCAGGGGAGGACAAGATTGGGGAAGCAGGAGGGAAAACGGGGTCTGTGGGAGGGATCAGGCGGGGTCTGCAGAGGTATTGATGGTGTTGGGAAGGGTTTGGTGGGATCAGGAAAGCTCATGAGGTTTGTGGGGGGGAGGGAGGGAGACAGGTGATGAGCTTTCTTCCCCACCATGCAGGATCACAAGCTATTTTTATTCCCCCGACTCCCAAACAACACCCCTTTTCTACCCATCCCTCCAACTGTCTGACTTACTTGCTCCATTCCTAGCACTGGCAAATGCCATTAAAACTGGCACTGGGAGAAGCTTTTGGGATGTGGGGTTTGGTGGGGTGGGTGTGGGGGGCTAAAAATAGCCCAGGGCCAGGAAGGGGATAGGAAAATTGCAGCTCTGTGGCTGGGGCCAGCATCTGGGCTTTTCCAGCTATGGGGCTATTCTAGGAAATGTACAAGAAGTTCAGGACAGTTAGATCAGTTTGCCCTAACTAATCCACCCAGTGTAAGTTAGGTGTACCACGGGACACCCATGCCTGCTATGGGACAGGGAGATCCGGGTGTTGGGGATCCCCTACCCTCCATAAATGCTGACCTCGTGATGGAACATCTTGAGAAGCTGGATACCTTCAAGTCAGCTGGCCCTGACAATCTGCACCCCAGGGTACTCAAGGAGCTGGCAAGCGTCATAGCCCAGCCCCTGGCACGGATCTTTGAAAACTCCTGGCACTCTGGTGTAGTGCCCGAAGACTGGAAGAAGGCCAATGTGGTGCTGATCTTCAAGAAAGGGAGGAGAGTGGATCCGGCTAACTACAGGCCCATTAGCCTGACTTCTATCCTGGGGAAGATCTTAGAAAAGTTTATTAAGGAGGCCATCCTTGAGGGACTGGCCCAGGCTAACATCCTAAGGGATAGCCAGCATGGGTTTGTTGTGGGTAGGTCTTGTTTGACCAATCTCATTTCCTTCTATGACCAGGTGACCTATCACCTGGACAAGGGAGAAGAGATTGAGGTCATATATCTTGACTTCAAAAAAGCCTTTGATCTGGTATCCCATGATCACCTCTTGGCCAAACTGCCCAGTTGTGGCCTTGCCTCCACCACAATCCGCTGGCTGGGAAACTGGCTCCGTGGTCGGACCCAGAGGGTTGTAATTGATGGCAGTCACTCATTGTGGTGCCCTGTGACCCGTGGGGTCCCTCAAGGCTCTGTCCTGGGACCCATCCTGTTCAACATCTTCATTAATGATGTGGACATTGGAGTCAGGAGTGGACTGGCCAAGTTCGCCGATGACACCAAACTTTGGGGCAAAGCATCCACGCCAGAAGATAGGGTGATCCAGGCTGACCTGGACAAGCTCAGCAAATGGGCGGATGAGAACCTGATGGTGTTTAACACCGAAAAATGTAAGGTTCTCCACCTTGGGAGGAAAAACCTGCAGCACCCTTATAGGCTCAGCAGTGCTACGTTGGATAGCACTACAGAAGAAAGAGACTTGGGGGTCATCATTAACCACAAGATGAACATGAGCCTCCAATGCGATGCTGCAGCTAGTAAAGCGACCAAAAGGCTGGCTTTCATCCATAGATGCTTCTCGAGCAAATCCCGGGACGTCATTCTCCCCTTGTACTCGGCCTTGGTGAGGCCGCAGCTGGAGTACTGCGTCCAGTTTTGGGCTCCACAATTCATAAAGGATGTGGAGAAGCTTGAGAGAGTCCAGAGGAGAGCCACATGCATGATCAGAGGTCAGGAAAACAGATCTTACGATGATAGGCTGAGAGCCATGGGACTCTTTAGCCTGGAAAAGCGCAGGCTCAGGGGTGATCTGATGGCCACCTATAAGTTTATCAGGGGTGACCACCAGGATCTGGGGGAACGTTTGTTCACCAGAGCGCCCCAAGGGATGACGAGGTTGAACCGTCACAAACTCCTGCAAGACCATTTCAGGCTGGACATAAGGAAGAATTTCTTTACTGTCTGAGCCCCCAAGGTCTGGAACAATCTGCCAGCGGAGGTGGTTCAAGCACCTACATTGAACACCTTCAAGAGTAAATTGGATGCTTATCTTGCTGGGATCCTATGACCCCAGCTGACTTCCTGCCCTTTGGGCAGGGGCTGGACTCGATGATCTCCCGAGGTCCCTTCCAGCCCTAATGTCTATGAAATCTATGAAATCTATGAAAACCTCAAGGGTTGGGTTAACTTAGATTGGGTCAGTCATTTTTTTAAAACCAATTCAATGGTCCTGAGCTTCTGTACAGCTCACACTTAGATTCAGCTAAATAGTCTAAGGGAGGGGTGGGCAATTATTTTGGGTGGAGGGCCACTTACAGAGTTTGGGCAAGCTGTCAAAGGCTCCATGGGTAGTCCCAGACCTTGATAAGTGCCCTGTCCCCTGGTCACCCTCTTGAGATTGGAAGTCCTGCCCCTAACCTCTGGCCTTTGCCACCAGAAGTCCCCCCCCTTGCTCCTCGATGTACTCCTTTGGGGAAGAGGGTTTGCTAAGTTAAGGGAAAAAAACAAATTACATACTAAAAATCAAACATCCATAATAATATATTTTAATTTAATTAAAAAAAGAAGTCATGATTTGTGTGCATTTGTGTTGTATATGCAGAAGTGATTGCATATGTGGGCTTGTGGGGATGTGTGGATGTGTGTGTGTGGGTATGGATGTGTGTACCATGTAGTGCAGTGCCCAGCCGATGGGTAGCCAGGGGAAAGCAGGGACAGTGGCAGGTGGGGAGTAGAAGCAAGCAGGAGTATGGGGCCTGCATGAATGTCCTGGGGCCAGCACTGGTGGGGCCCAGAGTGGGGTAGTAAGAGTGTGGCGTGGAAGCTGGTAGGGGTTTTGGGAGCTGGGCTGGGCTGGACCAGCAGGGAGAGGAGGGGAGGTGACACAATTCCATAGAGCCCCTGCTGGTTGGGAGCCCACGCTCATGCTGCCCTGCTCTGGGCCCCACCAGCACTGGCCATGGGACACTGGCATGGGCCCTGTGCTCCCGCCCAGCTGCTGCTGCCTCCCACACACCTGCTCACTCCCAGCCCCACTGTCCCAGCCCCACGGTACAGGTGGGGAGCAGCACACAGCCCCTACCCCATGCACCCCACACTCAACCATCTGGACTGAGCAGCAGTGGTGCGAAATGAACTGGTGCTCAGTGCAGGTGAAAAGTGGTGATTCCCACCTTCCCTGCCCCCCTGCAGCAGGCACTTCCTGCTGCAGTCACTCGCATCCCTTGCAGGGCTGTCCTGCCTCTCCGCTGTGTTACCAATGGAGAGCAATGGAGAGCAGGAACAGGCAGCCCTGTGTGGGATCTGGGTGGCTACAGCATGGTGTGCCAGCTACAGAGAGGCAGAGCAGCCACTTTTCCCCTGTGCTGACCACCCGTTTATTCCCCAGAAACTGCTGCACGGCATGGAGGCAAGTGGCCCCCTCCACTTGCTGCAGCTGGGCAGTGTTTGTTGTGGCACGTCACACTAGGCTATGGTGCAGCTGTTTCACTGCTGCCTTTGTGCTGTCCAGCATGGCAGCACTGGCCATGTAGATCAGCCACAGGGCAGCACAGAGGTTTTCAAGTCATAGTAAACACAGGATTTCAAGTCATGGTGAGCCATAGTGTTGCATATAGTTCACCCAAAATCTCTCTGTTCCACCCTATCTCATCCTGGTGTACATGATTAGTGTGGCTCCACACTCTGCAGTTCAGCACTGCAGGTAAGTCTGCAGTTCAGCACTGCTCAGTACGTGTATATACTTCAGATACCCACCTTGGAGCCATGTGCTAATTAGTCCCCACTCATGACTAGAACTTGGTGTTCTTGTCACAAGTCCTGGGATGCTCCAAAATTTTTGTGTGCAGATGAGGCACAGGGCAACCTGGTTCAGCCTCACCTTGTTGCGGGTGTGGCCACACTAATCATAGGAAGCTTTATTGAAGAAAGCAATGAGGAAAGAGTCCAGTCAGCAGGAAGACCATGAGAAGGGGAGGAGAGAAGTCAAGGGAGAGAAATGACGAATGAAATAATGATTGAAGGGGAGAGAAAGACTAGTGGGAGGAATAAGCCAGACCTGAAAGAAAAGAGGATGGAAGGAAGCAAGAGATGAAGTGGCAGGTAATCTATGCCTGAGAATAAGAACAGTATTAACAGGAGAAGGAGAAAAGAGAAATAAGATGATGAATAGATATGCATAGAGAAAATACTGTTTGAAGTTTTGGGTGTTAAAGCAGAACACTTGAATAGCATTGCCACCTTTCCTAACTGGAAGGCTTGGGAAATTTTGTATTTAAGCTAAAGAGTTACGATGATTTTTGGAAGAGGTATGTGAAAGTAGGTGAGAGAGAACTTAAGGGGATAAGATTTATGGCAGGAGAAAATACAAGAGAGGGCAATAATTATTTGAATGTACACAGACATGCTGTAGATGGGGGAGATAGAATATGGTTGGAGAATGATGTACAAAAGTTATGTTTGTTGAGTAGTTATGCAATAAATATGGTATCTGGACAGGATCATAGAGAGCTTAAGTGGTACTGAGGGTGGATGAGAGGAGTCCTGGCAAGATAATGCAATTATTATCAGTAATCCAAATAGGGCCATACTGAGGGTTTACAATGGGAAAGAAGAGATGTTGAGTCACAATGTATGACAGTGAAGGAGATGCCACAACAAGAAAGAGCCAGGAAGGAAGAAAGAGTAAAATGTCAGTAGTCAAAGCAGTGCAGCTCGCAACAGAGGAGGGAAAAGAAGGAAAGATAAATGGAACTTTGTGACAGGGGACAGAGAAGGGAAATAACAGAGAACACTACAGGAAAAAATTAGAGGAGTGAGGATTGAGCAGGAGAAAGAAGAAAAAAGCCAAATTCAGAAAAGGAAAAAATCACATGCTACGAAGCATAGAAAGTCGATGGCAGAAAAAGAAAGAGAGGGGAAGGGAGACAGGTTGACCAAAAGATCATGGGAGCTCATGTTGCCTGGGAATGGAGGTGAAGGAGAACAGGGAAGTGGAAAGGTGGGGGAGAGGGGAAATGGGAAAGGGGAATTTTCTTGAATGTCAAACCAATAAGACAACTGGCAAAGATTATGGGGAGGCAAAGAGGGGGAGGATTAGAGCCCGTTGTGTCAAGCAGCAGCATAGAGGACTCATAAATTGGTCCTTTAAATATACAATTTAAAATACACATGACTTTGTGTATTGCATCTATAAATGTCAGAAATGTGTTATCACCGAAGGGGTGGGATAAGATTATTTCAATATTGTTTAGGGTTAAAGCAGATATATTTACAGGAGTGTGGGATCACATAGTGTGACAGGGGGCAGCTCTTGGGGCCAGGTCTTATGTCAGCCTGCCCACCTGTTGCTATCTGCCTGGTCTTTCCCGCCATGACTTTGCTGTTCCTACTAACAGATGCTAAATATGGGAGACTGCCCATTATGTGCCCCAATGCCAGGGGATGATGCTATCTGCAGCTTTGTTCCTCCCCTACACCACAGCCCATGCTTCACAAATGGCATCCACATGTTGTAACCCTATCCTGGCCCCTAACTCAGCCTCTCTCACTGGGCTCCATGCCCCTCACTCACCTTGGGCTCCCTGTCCTCCCCCCCACAAACACAGGGCTCCTAGCCTCTGGGCTCCTTGTCTCTTGCTAGGCTCCGTGCCCCTCATGCATTCTGGACTCCTAGCCTCTGGGCTCCTTGCCTCTCATTAGGCTCTACGCCCCTTGTTAGACCCCACGCCCCTTCCCAAACTCTGGGCTCCTTGCCCCTCATTTGCTATGGGTACCTTGCCTCCCTCTGGACCCCTTTGGTCCTGCTGACCTCCTTGCCAGGTTACCTATTAGGATGTTGGGGCTGGGGTTAAGGCACCCCTACCCACCTTTCACGAGGGTGGGAACTGGCCTGGCATTTCCTGGTGGCTCCCACACCACTAGGAGCCCCACCAGGCCCCCATCCCTGGCAGCATGCAGTTTTAGGTCAAGCCCAGGATCAGGAGCCTCCAAACCATCCCCATAAGCTCCTGCCCTTACTTCCAAGGTTGTTCCTGCTGCAGCTCAGCTAGGCAATGCACCAGCAGACTGCAGCCTTTATATACTTTGTGTTCAAAATGGCTGCCTTTATCAAGCACTGCTTTTAAAGTGGCAGGCACCTGAAGGTGCCTTGACACACTTGGGAAACAGATTACAAGCATTTGGCAAAGAGATGTGGATGGGGACCATTGTGGTGGGTGGGGTCAGATGTAAACAAAGTGGCTGAAGTTAAAATTTTGCTCAAGAGTGAGGACATAGAGTCTAACAAGCGCATGTGATTGTGTAAGGGAGACTGCAATGGATGGTGGTGGAGTCTGAAAATAAAGTATTAGAGATTTTTAATATATATGCACTGGCTGAAAGAGATGGAAGGATCATCCTGCTTAAGAAATTAAAAGTGTATGTAGATGGAGGTAGGCAGCAAATTTGAGTGGGGGTTTTCAACTGCGCTATCAAGGAAGGTGATAGGAGAAGGGATGGAGGGGAGGAAGAGTTAGACAGCTCATCAAAAGTACTGATTAATATAATAAAAGAAGGGGGTTTAAAGGATGTATGGACTGGTGAGACAGCGCTTATGTGGGTGAAACTGAGTGGGAGACAGGTGTCAAGGATTGATTTTGTATTAAATTCAAATGTGCTAGGGATTGGAAAGAAGGAGATCTTAGATGTGACCTTCAGTGATCTACAGATGCTGAGACTGGAAGGGAGATTAGATAAAAGTGAAGGTAGGGCAAAAAGGATTATGGAAGTTAAATTTTTAATTATTACAAGATGAGAAGACCTGTCAAGAATATGTGGAACCATATAAAGGGTGGATGACAAAGTGTCTGGGAGTAGTGGTCTATGGTCAAGAAAAGAACAAGAGAAATTTTCAGAAATATTGCTTAAAGAGAAGTGAAGAAGAGGGTGAAAGCTAGAAGAACTGAGGGTAAGGAAGCAGGGAGGTGGTAAGAGGAATACAAGTCAAATAAGAACTGAAAGACATAAAACAATGGACTGAAGGAGAACAGATGAGAAGGAAAACAATGGACTGTTCAAAAGGAGAACAGATGAGAAAATCATTCCAACCAGAGTGCCTTAGGTGGAGAAGGGGGAAGGATGGTGGCAGTATTTTTTGACAAAATTGAGGAAAAGCAGGCAGGAACTGAAAGCAGTGAGAACTGAAGGAGGAATCTAAATAGAAAAGAGTGCAAAGGTATTGGATGCAATGGCATACTTTTATAAAGAGATGTACAAAAGAAGAGCAGTGGATGGAAGAAAACTGAAGATGTTCCTTGAGGGCACAAAGGAAGGAATAGAAGATGGGAAGTAACAAAAATTGGAGGAGAAGTATGAGAGAGGTGGAAGACTGCTTAAAAGCTTGCAAGAGAGGGAAGACAATGAGAAGAGACGGGTTTCTGGTGCAATTCTATGAAACTTTTTGGCAATGGTTCGGGAGAGAAATAGTAGAAACATACTGGGAAAAAATAGATTTGCAGAAGGTGTGGTAATTTTGGTATTCAAGAAGGGAAAGGAAGACTTGTTAGGCAACTGCAAGCCAATAACCAGTTTAAATGTAGACATATTGATGGCAAAAGCATTGGAAAAAAGAATGCAGGACTGTTTAGCAGATGTGATACAAGAAAAAATGTGTTCTGTTCCTTTAAGGAGGATATCCCAGACCCTATGGGTAATGAGACATGTCATATTGGATGTGCAAGAGAGAAAAAGAAACACAGTATCAATGAATCTAGACCTGGAAGAAAACTTATGATAGGGCTGAATATGATGTTATGTTTGAAGTATTGTGGAGGATGGGGTTTCCAATGAAGATGATTAGATAGGTCAAAGTGCTATACAGTAGAGCAAGACGTTAAGTACTGGTTAATGGTTACTTGAGCAAAGCATTCTCCATACAAATAAGGGTAAGGCAGGGATGCTTGCTTTCCCCCTATCTTTTTGTGTGTCTCATGGAGCCATTGGTGCAGAGAAATTGTGATGAGATGATAAGTGGTATGACAACACATAAGGAGGGTACAGAGGCAGATATACTTTTTGGGAGTGTGGGGAAAGTAAAAGAGAAAGGGTAGCCAGAATGGAGTTATACAAAGCCAGGGAATTAGGAAGCTGGGAAATGGAAGATTTGAAAAGCTATGTTTATACTTACTTTATAAGTATGTTCTGTAAAGAGGCAATGGAAGTGGTGGGGAAGACTCTATGCTGCCATTACCTGGCAGGAAGAACATTGATGGGGCATGTACGGAGGAGATTGGAAAAAGCCAATGGGTATGTCAGGCCACTATGCAAGGATGGAGATCTTTGTAAGGGTAAATAAACCAGAGTGGGGTTAGAGTGCTTGAAAGACTGTAACGTGATTAATCTGATAGGAAAGAAAGATGAGATAATAATAGCTAAGGATCTGATGGAAAGACTGATGGCAAAAGTGTGGAAATAAGTGACAGAGTGAAGGAATCTGTACTGCCTGTATTTTGGGACTGCCTTTTTATGCAAGGGGAATGGGAGGGGGGTCTATTGTTTTGAGGGTGATCGGTATGAACTGTGACTTAACATATGAAATGCTGCTGTATGAATTAATACCCAAAGTACTGGAGACACAGAGACTGAGAACCATGCTATTTTGTGTGACAGTAGTGATATGGAAGGTGAGAAACCTACCGTTGGTCAAGCGACTGGCTTTCCCCAGAAGAGAGTGTTTGGAGCTAGTAATATATAATTCGAAATACTATGTGGTTCAAGATGTGTATGAGATAGGGAAGAAGAAGGCAAAGAAGAATGGCAGTGTTTTTTGCAAAAAGACAAAGGGACAGAGTGAAAGTTGTTGCTTTCTCCTGCACTGGCAATGGTTAAACACACAGAGAAAAATATATTAATGGATTGACATGCAATTGATCTCAGTGCAAGTATTTCATATATTGTGGGATGCTGCTGTTCAGGATACTCTTGGCAGTCTTCAGAATAAATTTTACATCAGACCATTGTCAAACAGACGTTAGGGAACAAAGACTTCCTTGTGTCCAGCTGGTAAAAATATATTTAGGAGTCTGACCCTTAGCTGGAGTAAATTGGTACAGCTACATTGATCTCAGTGCAGGTAGGATTTGCATTTGGTTTAAATATGTAATACCACAAAATGTTTACAAATGTTTTCTTTGTTGTAAAAAATGTAAATTATTTAGAGTGCCCTACAATCATTTAACACAATCGGAACGTATGACAAAAACTTGTATGATAACTTTACTAGGTTTTGGAAAGCAACATAGAAGCATGTTTTCATACAAACTACAATTATTTTAAGCCTGGTTGCTTGTGTTAACCTTTTTTAGAGTGGAAAACATTCACAGAGATGCAATACAAATCAGATATAATTAAGTGTTATTGTAAAATCTGGTATTATTTTTATTTCCAAATGTGCTGTTGTATTTTTCCTGTGTTATTCTCAAGTACAATGAATTCTATCAGTACAAATACCCTCCATTCCAGATAGGCAAATACAATCCTCTCTTCGTACCCAAACAAACTAGTGGTGCTGTTTCACTTTATGCCCTTTAGATGTACTCCAGATTATTTATCTTTTTTTTTTTTTTGGCCACATTAACATAAGTAGCCATATCAATGAGGTAAAAATGTGGTCTCTTTCAAGTTAATGGAACATCTGCATTACTTTCAATAGTATAAGAGATTCACCCTGGTCTTTTTTGATTGAGAATTCTGGGGAGAACCTACCCTGAAACACAAACAAGTTAAAAGCTATTTCCCTACTGTTTCTCAGATCACAAGAAATTTTGATTAGCCGTTATTCTGGAACACTTCAGATAGAAGCACAGGTAGTTCAACAGTCATAGACTATTTGTAAGGGGTTTGAGTAAGGGGAAATTTTATTTGAATATGTTATCATATAAAAATATAGTCTTATTTCTGGTGTTGTTTTAGTTTATTGCTTGCCAGGATTAGGGCAGTCACTAAGTATTTATAAATAATGTTTCTCAAATTTTAGCATAGTGGTCATTACATATGCTAATTTGCACTGGAGAAGTACATGGGATCATAGAAATTAAGGGCTGGAAAGTACCTTGAAAGATTGAGTCAAATCCCCCTGCTCTGGGCAGGAATACTGAAGAGATCAAATGATCCTAGCAAAGTGTCTGTACAGTTTCTTCTTGAAGATTTCCAAAGTTGGGGACCTTACCACCTCTTTGGAAAGTCTTTTCCAGATTCTGATCACCCTTACCATAAAAATGTTCTTACTTACATCCAACCTGAAACCATCATCAAACAGTTTGTGGCCATTGTCCCTTGTCATCCCTTGGGGTGCCCTAGTGATCAGTTTTTTTTCTCCCAGCTCCTGATAGTCACCTCTTACAAGCTTATAGACAGCCACCAAGTCCCCCCTCAGTCTACTCTTCTCCAGGCTGAACAGTCCCAGATCCCTTAGTCTTTTCTCATAAAGTTTTTCCTTCAGGCCCTTAATCATTCTCGTGGCCCTTCTTTGGACCCTTTCAAGATTCTCCACATCTTTTTTGAAGTCTGGCACCTAGAACTGGACATAGTGCTCCATCTGGAATCTCACTAATGCCAAGTAGAAAGGAAGTATCACTTCCTTAGCCCTGCTCATGATGCATTGGCTAATGCATCCCAGTATGCTATTAGCTCCGCTGACTACAGAGTCGAATTGGCTGTGTTCATCCTGTGATCAGCTATAACCCTGAGGTCCCTTTCAGCCATAGTGCTGGCTAGGACATCTCCTCATAACCTATATTCATGTCACTGGTTACTTCTCTCCAGATGAAGCACTCTGCATTTATCCTCATTGAACTGCATTTAGTTCTGCTCCACCCACCTTTCAAGCTTGTCCAGATCCACTTGGATCTGCATCCTATCCCCTAGCATGACCGCTTTTCCTCATAACTTAGCATCATTTGCTAACTTGATCAGCTTACTTTCCACATCCTCATCTAAAATTGTTAATAATGTTGAAAAGCACAGGGCCAAGAACTGAACTCTGCATTGGCTACCTCCCGCCACGATGATACAGACCCATCCACTAACACTCTCTGGGTTTGACCCTGTAGCCAGTTACAAACCCACCTGACCATGGACTCTGCCAGCCCAAAATCCGCCAATTTTTTTTTTTATGAGTGTCATGGAAGACCATATCAAAGGCCTTTTTAAAATCCAAGTATATGACACCGGTCATGCCTCCCACATCTAAATGGTTTGGTACTTGATGATAGAAGGAGACAAAGTTGGTCAGACAGGACCTGCACATAACAAAACCATGTTGGCTATCCTTCAGCATCATGCCTTCTACCAGTCCCTCACAAATGGACTTCTTGATATTTTTTTCCAAATTTTACCTGGAATCAAATTCAAACTGACCAGCCTGTTGTTTCTTGGATCCTCTGTCTTCCCCTTTTAAAGATTTGCACCACATTGCCTCTTTTCTTGTCTTCTGGGACCTCTTCCAAGCACCATGAGTCTTCAGATACTTTGCCAATGGTCCCACAATGACTCTAGCCAATTTCCTCAGCACTCTTGGGTGTAGTCCATCCGGCGCTGCTGACTTGAAGACATTCAGCCACTCCAAGTCCCTCACTAGTTCAACTGTGACTATTGGTTGGAAATTCACCCCTTCCCTCCCCCTGCAGCCATCCAGTACCTGACCAGGTGGGCAACCACCATTTGTATGCAGGAACACCAACGCAAAGTATTCATTCACAATTATTAGTGAATTAGTGAAGTCTCACTACATTATTTTTTTATTTTAATTTTTTATTGATTATCCACCTGTTTAAAATATTTCATCAGTCAAACAGCAATCTGATTAGATAACCAGCAAATAGTCAAAATAAACATAATCATTTGTTCATGTACATTATTGGATGCTTCTGAATAAGAATTAGCAGAAAACTGAGTCAGTGTGCAAATGTCTCATGACCAGAAAAAGTCGTAATAACTTCTCAATGAAAAATTCAATGAGTTCCATCTCATCAGTTTTGCTGCTGCTCTTTCTCTCTATAGAGGATGAGTCATTGTTAGTAAAGCTGTTGACAGTAACCGTTTTAATTTTTAATTTTCCTTTGTGGAATGAAGAAGGATACTTTTACCAGGAATACTTTCATCTGACCTGATGAACATAACAGCTATTTTTTGTACACAGCTAGCAGTTGCCATCAAAGAATACCAATGGGCTGTAAAACAAATGACATGCATTGTACAACAAGATCCTTGTTCTATAGATAAATATTATCCATCCTCAGTTTAGTCAGGGAAAAAAAAGAGGCATAGAGAGGCTAAATGACTTGCCAGCACCCAGTGTGACAGGTCTGGGAACTACTCCTAGCCCTGTAATCAGAATACTCGTTCTTACTTTCAGTGCAAGCACATCTGTTGCTGCCCTGAACTTCTGTTTATTGTACTGCAGATGAGGCAGCTGAGGTAGCAGACATGGCACGAGCTTGTTTGTTTGGATTTTTTTGGTTTTTTTCCATTTTCAATGACTTTATTTGTCTCTGTAGACTGAAATCACAACAGCTGCATTGGCTTGTGGGATCACTAAGGGCAATAAAAAGAAGTACAAACATTTCTAGGGTGTCTTTTGTGGTGTCTCCTCCCCAGTTCGGATTCATAGCTCATGGTGAAATTATCTTATTTATTCATATATCACACTCACTTCCCCCCCAAAAATTAACTATTAAAAAAAACTGGTGTGCATGTTTTAAATGAGGAAACTGATTTTGGATTATTTGGTTAAAAGGTATAATCTTTTGTTCCTTATTCTTTTTTTCCCAAACAACGTACATGATCTATGATGGAGTGTGTTTTGTGAATATATACAGTGGTATTTTTAAGGGCCTACTTTGGGATGCAGGTTTTTCCCTATCCTTGTTTCTCTGAAGTCTAGCTTGCTTTGCTACCCCACGAAAAGTATGTTACAGCTATGATAAGAAAAGGAAGGGTAAATCTGGTCTTTACCACTTGGGCTGCTTCTGGGCAGCTCTCAGCATGCTGACCTCTTAACCTGTAATCAAGCTATGATTAGTAAGGGTTTATGGAAAATAGGTCTTGTCGAACAAACTTGAAACTTTTTTCATCTGAGGTTGCAAGTTCAGTTGATACACAATAGTACTGATGCAATCATCTGTAAAGCATTAGATTTGCTACTGCATGGCATTTTGATGAAGAATATAGACTATGGCTAAATCATCACAGCACATATTAAGTGACTTAATTGGCAGTTCCTAAAATAAGACTATAAACTGTGACTCATCGTCAAGGAAATGTTCCTCTAATGGAGCCCCATAGGGTTCTGATCTTGACCCTCTGCTATAAATATGGCCATAAGCTGTTTCACAGATTTATCAATGAATGAAAATAAAACACAAAAACCATTCCTCCAAAAAGTTTGTTGATGACAATGATTGTGGGAGTGATAAATAATGAAAAAAATGCTATTAATATATAATAATAATTAATAATATAATAATAAAATCATGAGGTAAGCTGGGTTCACACAAGTAATATGCATTCAAAAGCAGTTTAATGCAAACAGTGGGGCAATAACCCTTTCACTTTTTAAATGGGATTTTTCTGCATAATTAGGTTATTTATTCCTCTTGTTTGGAAGCTATTTGTGATCACCTCTCTTTTTCTCTGTTAACTTGGCATGGTTCTGCTTCTCTCTCAGACCTCAGGAAAAGCACTTCTAACAAAGCACATCTAAAATTTCTCCAAATTATACACTTGGTCCTATAAAACAGAGCCACACAAACTTAAAACAAGCACATGGAAAACCTACCCCTTGTTTCTAGCTTAAGGTCATACCGCTCGGAACAAAGGATGCAGCCCATCATAAGGCTGTTGTATTCAAAGAAGCAAACTCTGAAAACAAATCAGGGGTTGGCTGGGGGAGGGTGGATAATTAGCTGATACTATGCCAATGTTACATGGTAGGTCAGACCTGATAACCTTTCTGACCTTAACTTATACATCTGTGAAATGTTAGGGCTGTCTATAACTTTGTGCTACACTGGACCAGCAAAAAACTCAGTTCTTACCTATTTATTCCTGACATGCGGTCTATGGGCTTTGTCTTTTTTCATGATGGCCTACTGCTTTTTTCTACTCTCAGTCTGACTCACTGATTTGTGTGAACACTTTTGAACTGCTTCCACTCAAGTGTGTTTGATCAGTGACAAGAATTTCAGGGGTGTTTGTCGAATTGCTAAATGTGTGTGAAATTTTGAGCTCCAGTCCATTAATACAGAATATGTCCAATTAAGTTTAGAAGAGGTAATAAAGCTGAGATGCAGTGAATCTCATCTTTATCACCTTTATCCCTCTGATTTTATTTTGTATGGCATTTTATTTCATTCTGATTTTTTCTACTATGTGTCAAGCCGGAGCTGGCAAGCCAAGCTCACGGTATTGGTCACAGTGGTGCGGCCGGGTGGTGGCAATTGGGCACGGAACAGGCGGGAGTTTTGGCGATGGAGTCTGAGCGGCACAGAAGCGTATGGTTCCTTAAACAAAGGGTGATTTTATTGACTTACGCTTTGATGTGTAGGCAACGATGTCTTCGGTTACAGTCAACAGTAACAATAAACAACAGAGGGGTCTGTTGGCCCACGGGGTTCCGGAGTGAGCCCTTGCTATCTACCCCGCGAGGGATAGGGGCGGCTGCCCACTCCTTAGGTCCCAGGGCTGGTCAACAGCTCATGCAGGGATAAACGAACAACAGAACAAGAACTGTAATGTGTCGAGATGAAAATGAAGATGGTGTCGTGACACCAGTCCCACAGGACAATCGGATAGTCGAAGGCGATAGCCGAGGTCGAAACCCAGGTGAGTAGTGAACGAAGCCAAAATCGAAGCAGTAGGGATTATCCGGATCGGTGGTCGATGATCGGTGCCACAGGTGAGTTGCAAGCCAACAGATCGGTATAGCAGAACAGCAACAGAGAACAATACAAACCGCCAAGCGGGGGAGGAGACCAATAGGTCTGAGAGACAGTCCCTGGAAGACCAGCCTCTGTCTCCAGCTAAACGGGTCTCTCCCCCGAAGGAGGGGCTCGCTAACCTTTTATGTGAATTTAGTGGCCAATCAGAACGCTTTTCTCAAAGAATTTTCTAGTCAGATTACCTCATGCTTTTAGCTGTCACTGAGCATGCGTCTGTGGGGAAAGTAGGTCAGCAATGACTGCCAGGTCCGCAGGTCACCCGGGGGCAACAGCTGGGTGAGCCTCGGAACTTTCCCCTCGCGCAGCTTAAACCGCGCACGTCAGTTCCAGTTCTTCTGTGCTGGCAGCATACACTTAAGATTTTTCCGTGACACTATGTAATGGGCTGTTCCTCATAATGATGCACATTCTCTTTTTTTAGAGAACACACAGAAAGAAAAAGAAAGAGTTTTCCTTAATCTGTCCCTTTTAGGAATTGGGGTCATCTCATCACCACTTAATAGGGGCTTTAAGACTATGGTCTTCTGATATCCACGGAGGCCCGGCTCACAGTGTTCTGGCACCCGTAGCAGCATGGCTTTATATGAAACATGCACCCATGCAATTCCTATGGATTATGTGCCTCTTAACTAAATTCCAGAGAACATGAGGGAGGATTTCAATATGTGGGAAACAGCCTAAAGATAAAAACAGAAACAGAAACAGTTATTTGTTTGCTTATAAGAGTTTGTAGAAGAAATGTTGGTCATGGTTAAATTGGTATAAATATAGAATAACTTCTTTATGATATTCCATAATACCTAAGAACAAGAGTTTTCCCTTTGAATCAATATAAAGCTGAGTGTCAGTGAAACTCGCATTCATAAGGAGTGCTCCTAAGAAGAAAAAAAATAGTATCAGAATTTTAAGTCATGATCAAGTTGAACTATTTTGTTTTGGAAATTGAGTGTGATAATCACATTTTTGGTAGTTGGCAAAAATTGGACATTCATCTCACAGGTGGGAGAAACATCAGACTGAATCCTTTTAGCAGGGAAGCTGCCAGTGGATGCACCTGGTTTTCTGCAGGAGTTGTTTGCATCTGCCAAAATCATTGTTGCGAGATGCTGGCCAAAAATAAAGAGTGTGAGGAACAAGTCAAACTGGAATTTCATCTGAAAAAGTACCCTGTGTGAGTATGGCAAAAGCTGCAGTTTATATCTGAGGCCTTGGGTCTTCCCCATAGGCTAAATGTTAAGGCCCTTCTTCATTGCTCATGTCGTTATATAATTTACCATTCATTCTGCAGAATACTGAGGAGCCTTCAAATTATATTAAAGCCCTTTTCAGATAGGGACTGCACAAGCACAACAAGCAACAGGAGCTTATAAGTAGTATTACAATACCTCCATTTCTAGGCCATTTCAGAGGTGATACGAGTTACGTGCTAGTAATTTGCTGTGAACGAGAGCTTATCTACACCGGGAAATATACTGGCATTAAGAACTGACATTGCTATAATGCTCACAGTGTAAGCTGCTGAAACCTAAATACATAGGATAGAAAGGGCAGCAAGAAGCCATCAACAGTACTATGTAAAAAGATATCAGAGCTTGTGCTATTGGGGCTGCAGTCCTATACAATTTACTACCAACTGCTTTTCTTGATGCAATCCATTTTTCTTCATCCTCCCACTGATCTCACCAAAACTTGTGTAAAACCTCATTAGTGAACTACATGCTAGTGAGGTATTTCTCTGGATAAAAGACAGCAGTTAGCTGGTAGGACAGGGTGGGGAAAAGGAGGCGATGCTTCTCTAGCAACTCAGGGTTCTTTTCTGCTGCTTCACTGAGCCAAGGAGAGAAAGCCATCTAAGGGAAGGAGTATAGAAGCTGCTTGTATTTGCAGCAGGAGGAGGAAGGTAAAACAACTATATTTCTTACAGACAGGAAGGTGGTAGAAGGAGGCCCTGAGCTACTGGAGTCCGTTCTGACTGAGAGGCTCCACTATGTTTCCTCCTTTCTGTGAGAAATGTGATACACTATTTAGTTCCCTTTAACTCCTCTCCTCTCCGTGAAAGACAAAATAATCTCTCGGGCATCTGGGCTCCTAGCTTTGAGCTCCGAGTATGAGAGGGGGATAGAGAAAAAGGGATCCAGACATGCACCAGGAGCACCAGTTAGCTGTATTTTTTGGGATCAACGATTATGGAGCTCTTTAGAGAATTACCACTGGCCCAAACTGGTATTTTTGTGAGTGGCCAAAATTAACTATGTTGAAGTTGGATTACATTAATTGATCTGGATATCTGAACTAGCTGTATATGGGCAGACAGAGAAAGGACGACTTTTCCCTCCTCAACTTCTCTCCTCTCTCTCTTCGTCTGGTACTCTAAGAAGCCTAGGCAGGGAGCTCCTTTCCTCCTGAACATGTTGAGGAGTAACCGCTTAACTGCTCTTTATCTGTGATGGGTTATGAAAATGCTTGATTATTTAATGCAAAAAGGAATATCGCTAACACAGAATTCATGTTTTCTAAAAGTATATACTCTGTTGGTTATAACATAAAACAAAAGTTGTTTCACTGGCTAGCTATCGCATATTTTGATGTACTGTCTCATACTGGCATGTCTAGAAATTGTGGCTTGGAGGAATGTATAGCAGGATTTTTATTATCTTTGAAGTAGGTTAATCTATTCAAAAGTCAGCTTTGCTTGAATTTGCTGTATAAAAAAAGCTGCAAATTTGAAAATGGCTAGAGCTAACTGGAACTTTCCAAATGAGCTTTGACCAAAAAAAGGGGAAAAACAATGTCAAAGTTTGCAACATTTTTTTTGAAAAATTTCAACCAACTGTAATCCTACCATTAATATAAAATACATATAAAATGGTTACAGCTACTATTGTGCTGAGCTGTGAGAAAACAGCATGTGAAAATTGGAAAGACCCTGCTTTGCCATGGGAACAGAGATTCTGATTAACACCAGTTCCTGTATTAAGAACCTTAACATGATCATATCTTGTCTTTTTGATGGGAAGAACATGTTGCCCTTCTTGTGCTTCTCACTTGCTCATGTATTTTAAATTTGATGTGCTTTCAGGCAAAGAGGATCTTTGTTTTGTAAGCATTCAGCCATTTCTATTGCTTCAAGAGAAGAATAAGTAAGAATACTCTGCTTGCAACATCACAATTAGCTGTGGAGGTGACTAGGATATCATAGTCAGAGGATTATGACTTCAAGTGTGGAATAGACACTGAGAGCGAATGAACCAAGCAATATAAATCCTGTCTTGATGTAAACAGCTTTAGCAATAAAAGAATAGCAAACAAAACAAAAAATCAAAACAAAAAATTCCCCCTAATAGAAAGGCCAGGAAAAAATATATATGTAGTATGTTTTTTCCAAATTGACACAGTTTTTCGAACACATCTAATGGAGTTTGATTCCCAGTTCCGATTGAAAATCTCTAAGTCAGGCATGGGATGATCTAAAATTTTGAAGTGGGGTGCAAATGGTGAGGTGTATCATCACATATAAAACAACATATATATTTTTCTCCAGTGAAAAATGAACTGGAAGCTTTACTAATATGCTAGGGGCCTAGGGCTGTATTATTCAATTTCAGATGCAAGCAAAAACAAATATGACTTCATTGGAATAAGTTAAAAACAATTTGTAGGGAAGTGAAATAGCTGTCTTACCAGGAGCAGCTAAGAAACAGCAGAATTGCAGAAGAAGGATAGCTTGATCAGTGGAACCTCAGGACCATTAAAAGGAGAAAGGGTCTTTAACACCCATGGAAAAAGAGTTTAGAAGGGATCAGGTAGATTATAATGAACCACAAACTCAATTGACGTCCTCAGTGCTGCCGGACTAGAAATGCTGCTTTAAATTTTGGGTAGGTCAGGAATCAAAGTGGGGTGAAAGTGCACCAATGCATGCTCCCTGTATCCACCCCTGGACTCAGGCCTGAATTCTGCACTTTGAAAATCCCAGACAAAATATTTTTTTAGTTTCCCAGAAATAATTTATGCTTCTGTGATTCCTGATGTACACAAACCATTTCTGCAGGAATCAGTGTAGTTCAGTGGGGCAGTAAGAAACAGCTCTGGCTGGCAATAAACACCTTCATATTTATTGCAGTGGATTACTGACATTTTTTGACATTTGTCAACTAGCTGTAAGACCAACACTGAATATGACACTCTAATGGCTAGAGCTACTGCAGTATTTATTATTGCAGGTGAACAGTGACAGTCTGTAAAATTCTTAAAGCTAAATTACACCCTATTTTTATTTTTATTTTATTCCCGTTTTAACTATTATTATTACAATAATTTTTTCTACTACTGATGAATTCTGGGCACATCTACACATGTTGCTATAGCAACATTGTTACTGTGCCATGATTTCATACTTCCTTTTGGAAGTACTAAATCACTAAGTACTAAATCGCTGCACGGTAGCAGCCTGTACTGTGCCATATGTATGGTGCACAGTTACTTTTAGCAGTTGCTTCTCCATAACAGCGCGCTGTACTGGGGGAATGCATCACTATGGTGAAGCAGCTGCTGGTCACATGTAGATGCCCATGGATGTTAAGTCACAACATTGCATAGCTATGGCAATGTGGCATCACATGTAGACAAGCCTTCTGAGTCAAAATCTAGATCACTGTTTGCTAGGGTTACCATATTTCCGGTTCCAAAAAAGGGACACCTACTGGGGGATACCTCACTCCCAACCCACTTCCTGTGCTCCTCACTCCCAACCTGCAGCTCCCATCCCTGCTGCTGCTCCTCACTCCCAACTCACAGCCCCCACAGCCTTGCCAGTTCCCCTCACTCCTGACCCGCAGGTCCTCTGGTCCTCCCTTGCCCTGGCTCGTCTCCCTCTCTCCCTCACAAAGGAAAGAATCAAAGAAGCACTAACTCCTTTGAAATATGGGTTAACTGAGAAAGAAAAGGGTGTAATAGGTAGCCAAAAATGACAAAGTGATTTGGGGATAGTGATTCTGGGAAAATAAACTTTCAAACTAGACTGCTAGAAGATCTCTCTGAATGTTTCACCTTCCAGCTTTTAAAATCAATGGGCTTTGAAGTGAGTGAATGTCCACAATCACTTATCACAGGGTCAGATTCAAGAAACAAACCTTTGAGAAAAAAAAGGTCAATAAGAATGAAGGAGATGAGCAAGAAACCTATTGGAACTGGAAATTGACTAACTCAAAAAGTCTTGCTAATTGTAATTAGAAAAAGAGAGTGATTTCAGCAGCTGCCGTGTTATAAATTTCAAACCATTCCAATTATTTGGTTGCTCATTACACCTGTAAGCATATTAGATGACTTGTTGCAGAAGTCTGGAAAGCTGTTCTGTGAAAATTCATCACTATCTTTGGCTTTTCTGAGACAGACATCAAGAGTATGTAGCTGACACTGCAATTATGGTGAATACTTTCCTGCTAATTATATATAATTTTTCAAAACTGAAATATAATTAGTAAATCATCACCACCAGGTGCTGTATTACCTAACCAGTAATGATGAGCTGCATGTACAGAACTCCATAAAATGACTGGCTTTAAAGTGACTATATGTATCCTTTTCTTTTGTACTATTTTGAGCTCTTCCTTCCTCTAAGTGCAAAGCAGCACAGAAGCATTCATACTCAAGAGATATTTGCATGGTCATTAAAGGGTTAATATTTGTTCATTTTTGTTTGAAATATGAATGTCATGAGACAAAAAAGCAAACACTGGTTAAGGAGGTAGCATCTCATAGGCTAAAGTGATAATTAGGAACCAGGTTTAGGACTTAACTTCATTCTTCATACCCTCTGTGACTTTCAGCAGGTAATTTCATCT
Organism: Crocodylus siamensis; assembly: GCF_052110815.1. Classification (NCBI taxonomy): domain Eukaryota; kingdom Metazoa; phylum Chordata; order Crocodylia; family Crocodylidae; genus Crocodylus; species Crocodylus siamensis. The sequence goes on from NC_143396.1 coordinate 212,339,914, forward strand.
CCTTGAGCTCCATGTATAAAAAAGGAGATACTGTTAGTTCGTCGTCTTTGAAAGTGCTTTGAGATCTCTGGATGTTAAGTGATAGGTATTATTATGAAAATAATACAATAACAACAAAAGCCATATAATAAATAATACATACATATTTGTGGGGTTCAAAACATTTTTTTCTTAGAATTCAGTGGTAGGTGGGGGGGGGGAGGCAGAAAGCCCATCTTGATGGCCATTGTAGTGATCACTGGGTTCAGTAAAGACAGCCAGGAATAAATAAGATGTTTTGGATGGGGAATCCAGGAAAAAGATGACAAAGCTGAGATGGAAATACAAAGCTCCCGAGCGAGTGACTAACAATCAGGGGATGGGGGAGAGGAGGGGAACGTGACTATGTTACATACCATACAATGTTAGCCAACTAAGCCCGGGGGTGGGGGGATGTGGAAGGGGGAAGGGGAGGGGGGGGTCGCGACACTTAGAGGGAAAGGAGATAGATACACACATACCCGTTACAGTGGTCCGCAATGTTAGAGGAAGTGACTCAGAGAGAGCGTCTCACTCCATAAAGTCCGATCTACTAAATAACAACCTTTTACTGTGGAGCAGTAGGCAAGCCCCTGCAGTCCTTATATCTTTGACTAGCTTATAAGCTTTGAGAAATGCCACCGAGGATGCAATCTTGCAGATTCTCTGCAGTTAAGGACATGCACACATGGATTTTTTATTTCAATAAAATGTCTAGAAACTGTGTTTAAAAATGGAGTTGCTACTCCCCTTTGGTAAACTAAATGATAATCTCCACTCTATCCTCAATACAAATGACTCAGTTCTTACTTCAAGGCCTTGTATATGAATGAAGTATATTAGAATGATCTGATATACTTCATGTATACTTAAATTTATGCTTAAATGAAGTATATTAGAATTATGTGGCACTGGGATTCATATGGGAACAGGATACCTTCAGGTACTCAATATTGCCTGTTTTTGATTAGAACAAATAAGTCAGAACAACTGATTTTCTTGTTGTTTTTAGACAATTCATTTAGAAAAAAAGATAGTTTCATTTTAAAAGTGCCAATACCACAAAAATTAGAATAACAAAGTTGTTTTATAAAATCATTTCTCGACGTTATCCATCATAACAGCTATCTAACACAGAACACTTTCAGCAGCCATCTGTGGGTGTTTTTTAGACCTTACACTGAGGAAAGATATGTCTAAGGAAAGATAAGGTATTAAACTAATACTAGGTTTGTAAATTTCCCTTTATATTATGGCTTTGTTGATCACGAGCCATCGTACTCCTTATAACGTAATTTGCAAATAAAATCCTAGGTGTTTTCTCTATTGCTGAGAAGCATAAACCTCTTTTATGACCCAGAAGAGTTCTGTGGAAATGGAGATGAGCCACAAATCTGCAAGGCTAGTGAAAGATTACCAGAGACAATACTCTGTGGACAAATGAACCAAAGAAAACACTTCCACGAAGGCTAGGAGAAACACTTCAAAGACTAACCTGAAAGTCTAGCCTAAACAAGTCCAAAATTTTGATATTCTCTTGACAACAAAGAATATAAACAAAAAAGTAAGGGCCTTACATGAGACCAGTGAAAGAAATTGGTTTCCTTCATGACAAAGTGAAATGTCTATTCGGTCTGATCCCATTTGTTTTCAGTGGGCTTTATTGACTCAGGTCAATAGAATAATAAAAAACAGAAGTCAACTTGCAGTCACCCAGAGCATACCTACCAAGGGTATGGAAATACTGGTCCAATGTATTAGTTGCATAGATTCTCAGGACCAGTATGATCTTTGAACGCATAGAATGAAGTAATAGATTTAACAGACAACATTAAACAACAAGAAAATGGTCCTTTTTAGGAACCTGTTGTACAGTTTTTGGACCCAATGTCACTATTTATATCTTCTTACATTATAATAACTCTGTCCCATAACTAATTATTTACCTCTTGTATTATTTACCACTTCATTGCACAGTTTTATTTACTGAAATAGATGGAATAGAAAAATAGAAGTTGACTTAATTTTAAAATGGGATTTAATTTTTATTGTATTTATGCATTGTTATGGAAAAAAGATGTGTGGAATAACAAAATAGTAAAAGGAACTCTATGATTTTTCTCAAATAATATTAATCAAGTAATACACATTAAAAAAAATTCCCCAACTCCCTGTTCCTCTTTTTTTCTCTTGCAAGTGAAAGAAGCTAGTGCCATTTCTTGTTGTACCTAGGTATCCCCTGTCCCAAAGTAAAAGTACAACAAATAATTTCAAGACTTGTCTGCTCTAGGAGAATGTACCTCTCACAGGTAGTAAGCTATATTACCTTATCAATAAATAGCCATTTCTCATGTTGCATCTAAGTCACTGTAGTCAAAGGCACTATGTGCACATCACTATTATAAAAGCATCAAGCCACTGTTATTACTAACTTCTGAAAGTCCAACATGTTGTAAAGTAATTAATTTTGTGACTGGTGAAGAAAACCTATTGGAGGAGCCTCTAACCATGGAAGCATCAAGAGCATTGTAATCAGTTTAGAGAAAAGAACCATTTTCATCACCTATGTGCCATCTTCCAAAATCTTCTTTGTCTTAGATGTCTGCTAGATCTGCAGACATATTTGACAATGCCAGGCATTCTATCCCAGCCCATTTCTAATTCAAACAATAGACTTTTTTTTTTTAAAGATATGTCCAAAACAGCTTTTGTTTTAACAACAATGCCTGATTCTTTATGCTTAATGTCATGCTCATTATAGGGTCCACTGACTTCATTTTCATGTGCTATTAAACTTTGAATGCAATTTTCCTTCAGAATGGATGCATCTACACAAGACAGATTAATGCACATTCACCTAAGTTAATGCACATTAAAGGTGTGCATGTAAATGTGCATGCCCTTAATGCACATTAACTTAGGCTAATCACACCTAAATTTGATACTTGCAAAGGTATCAGATTTAGGTGTGATTAGTTAATGCGCATTATTAACACATATATAGACATGACCCAGCACTAACTTTGGTGCCGGGTATGCCCTGCCACTAGGGGACTGGCGCAGGGAACATCCAGGGGCTGGGGTGCTGGAGGTCTGCCCAGGGGCCTTTCCTCCTAAGTCCCCCTCTATACCCCCCCCCCACACTCTGGGCATGAAGACCCAAAATATTGTAAATAGTTTTGCCTTTGTATATAGTTTTCTACTTGTGAGCAGGTTTTTTATTGTTAGTGGGTGTGGAGGGTGGTAGAGGGCTCTGTTTGTTGAGGGGAGAGGAAAGAGGGATGGGGGTGGGTGTTGTGAGGGTTATACAGTTTTTTTATTTCACTCATGTGTGAGTCCTGAAAGAAGTGCTGGGGGTTGGCAGGGGGGTTGTGGGTGCTGAAGTGGGGAGTGCAGGAGGAGGGAGTGGGCAGGGCCTCCCACAGCCAGCGCCCACCCTCCCTCCCCTGTTGGCAGCTCCTGGGGCCTGGACATTGGGGGCTTTGCTGGGGCCAGCATTCTGGCCAGCAGGAGTGCAAGGCACTAGTTGTCACTGGCAGAGGCTGGGCTGGGGCAATGGGGCACTGGGTGTTGCTGGCAGGGGCAGGGGCTGGAGCAGCCCTTGTGCAGGGAGGCAGTGTGGGCAAGGAAGGAACTGCCACATGCTGCTCCTACACTGGGCACACAGCTCCTGGGCAAGGAAGGGGCTGGCCAGGGAGCAGAGTTTCCCAAATGGCTGCCAGGTGCTGGTATCTGGCTCTGGCTTCAACCTGGCTGCCAAGCGGTGGCAGCCATGTGGCCAGAGGCTAACAGTCCCCTTGATGGTGACAGGGGCACATGGCAGGGCTGCAGGGTCTTGGGACTAACTTTAGTGCCAAGTACCTGCACATGTAGACACCTGCCAAAATCATTTAATGCACATTAGCTTAAATTTAGTCACATTTAAATGCATGTGTAGATGTGCCTAACCTGATATATGACTTTGATCCCAGGAAAGCTAATATAATACAATAATTGTGATCCTTTTTGTTCTCTATTTAGAGGAAATGTATTATTTTATCTATTTAAAAAGTGTCACACTTGCTCTGCAATCACATCTCATAGATGATACGTGCATATTATCCACAAAACTGATTTCATTTTCTAAAAAGCTATATTCTAGATGACAAACTAGAATTATGCAGCTCTGACTACATAAACACTTAAAATATTCTTCTGTTTCACTGATGACCTTTCATTTTCCTCTTTGATGCTGGGCTGCTGTCTTCAAATGAAGATGATAAAAATAAGCTTAGACTGCAAATGTTAAGGAGTAGTGATTTTCTCTTATAAAGTTTGTATAGAGTCTTTCCCAATGGGCCCTGAGATACAGTTGGATCTCTAGAAACTGTTGTGCTATTAATAATAATATGTCAAGGTCAAAAATAATGCTTTAATCTTTTTCTATGTAATGTAATTTAAGAAGGAGAAGGTCTGGTAAATATGTTGAATAAGACACTGTCATAGTTAAGTCAAAGTGCTGCAGGGAATCTTGCTAGATTTTCAGTAGGTAATATCTGGTTCTTTCTAAATCAAAAAGCCCAAAGCTGGTGTTCCTTTAGGTGTGTTGAAGGGCACTAAGATGTTCCTGCTACTTTAAGGGCAGGAGCAGTCTAGCCAGGAGGCTCTGCAGGCTAGGCAGCTCATCACAGCTGTGGGTTATCTGAGCAACATGTTAATGACGTAATTAGCTGACATCCGCAGACAGCCAACTGAGTGGAAGGAGGCAAAGGCCTGAGCACATATAAGCCCAAGTTTGCCAGGGGGAGGGGTTTTGGGTTACTTCTCTGGCAACAGCTAGGGGAAGGAGCTCTTGCTCAGGGGAGTTACTCAGAGAAGTTAGGTTGCCTGTTCTGCTGCCTTCAAGATTAGTAAGGCTACAGGAGTTCATAAGGTACCCAGGGCTAGGAGGCATGCTACATGAGGGGAGAATTTTGCCTTCTTAAAGAGATAGAGAATGGCTTCTCTTGGTTATTGTTATTTTATAGCCCAGGGCCTTATGCTTGTGTTATTGCTTGTACCAGAGGTTTGGGATTAGGTTGTAAGGGGAGGTTTGGAGGCTTCATTAGTGTCTCAAGGGGGGCAACCGGGCAAGGGCCAGAGAGCCCGCTGCCAGAGCGGTGCAGCTACTCAAGAGGCCAGAGTGTCTGGTGCCAGAGGGGTACAACCACATAGGGCCAGGGGCCTGGTGTCAGAGGGGTGCAGCAACACAGAGTCTAGAGACCCCTGTGCTGGTGGGGTGTAGCAGATAGGGGCCAGGGGCCTGTTGACAGGAACAGTCTGAGTTAAGCTAGTGCCTCAAAGCGAGGTCCAACACAGTGAGCCTAGGCTAGAAGGCCTAGCCAGTTTAAAGGGACTGAGACAGAGTAGGGTGAGACCCCAACTGAGGGAGTAACATCTGTGTAACACCTGTAAGGTATGGAGTATGGTAAAGGGGAGGTTTGGAGCCACACCATTAACCCATAAGGCTTGATGTGCCCCATGTGGCACAATACTGGAGTGAGGTCCAGTGAAGGACCCAAGGACTAGCGAGTTCCTGTGAGGGTCAGTGGACTAGGGTCATATGAAGGCCCATGGGCAGCCTCTTGATTTATTATTTTACCATAAATACGTGTCAGGAAAGACCAAGAGGGAACCCTTGGGGTGGAGCTGGCATGGTCGTGGATCCATGAGGGGCTTCACAGCCATCCCTGTGGACCCTGACCTGTGACAAGATGTCTTAGGCAAACTAAAAAAAATCCTAATTTGAGGAATCATATTCTGTGTACTCATTCTTTCTGAAGTTTAAATTATATATGATACTACTGAACAATAGTTCCTTATTTAAAACACAACAGAACAAGATAAGACAAGACAACTGAGATTAAGTCACCAAGTCAGATCTCCTTAATATGAACTTTAGTGCTAGGTACATATGTTACACTTAATGTGCTTTAAGTGTGCAGGAAGCACTTTACAGCCATAACAGAACAGATGTTAAAGGCAAACAAAATACTTAAAAAATGGTAGATCCTGCTCTAAGTTAATCCTGCATGGATGCGTACTAATTTATAGTGCTTTCTAATAAAGCGCTTTATAACACCTGCACCAGATCCTATTGAGGATTAACTTAGAACGTGATCACCACTATCCTAGATGGCATTGTTCAGGGCTGCGCTCTAGTCTCAGGCAGAGCTCATTTGCTCTGTCTAAGCATTGGGGTGGCACCACACCTTCGGCTGTCACTGCCTCAACTCAGTGACATCCTGTGATCTCAGTTCTGTCTGTAGCTTGGTGAGGGGGAAGGGGAGATTCTGTACCTACACGCGGCCTGGCCCTTTGATGTGCTGCAGCCCAGTGGGAGAGAGGGAAAGAGTCGGGGGTATCTCTTCTGGCAGCTGCCCTGGCTGGGCTACAGTTCGTCTCTGACTGGTCTTGGTGGGGAGGTTTGGCTGTGGGGACACAGACCCCAAAACTTTTTCAGTAGCAGCCCCTCTGGCCAAGCAGTGGTGTGTCAGAGACAGCTGGGGGGCAGGGCTGGTCCAGTACTACAGCACAGACCCCAGAGCCCTTTTCCCATAGCCCCCTCATACCAAGATTATGCCATAGCATGACTTGACAGGGTTCCTTCAGGGACATTGACCCCAGAGTCCTTTCCCTGCAGCACCCCTGCCAGGCTTCTCTTTGCTGCAGCTGCTGGCTGCAGCTCTCATGAGGCTAGAGGGGAGAAAGGAAGCCAAACCCTCCTCACATCTGATACAGTTCCCCCAAGACTCCAGCCAGCAAATTGTAGGAGGCCTCTGCAGTGTGCAAGTGTGTGTGTGTGTCGGGGGGGGGGCTCCATTCCTACCCTCCTCTCCCTGAGCCACTGCTGACAGTCACCAGGCACATGACTAGGATGAAGGACTACTCTGGCAGCTTCTGGGAGTGTCCTCTGTTTGGGCAGGCTACAATCTTCCCCCCCTCCCCACCTCCCAAACATCAAATGTCTGTTTGGTTGGCTCCCACTCTAACTTATCACACTTTTAGTAAATAGCTCTATTTCCACCAGGCCTTTTTAAATGTCTGTACTTAGGACCTGTGTTTCTTACTTTACATGGTCTGCTATGGCTAGATTATTGTTTTACTTGTGTAACCCTGCTTATGTTCTGCATGTTTGACTATAGTTCTGTCTTATTATGGTTGCTCTGTATATTTATCATCTACATACCCTTATTAGTGTGCAGGTTTGAGGGGCTCCTCACCTTCACTTTGTATGGGAGTGGGCTATGCTGTTTGAGGTTAAGAGTGAGGCTGTAAAGGGTAAGTGGCTCAGACTTTGTATCCATTTGTCCTCTGTTCCAAAATTGCTAAGTTTATTTTCAAGACCAAGTTATACAAAGATCACTAAAAGGTCAGTCCTCATGGTAAACTTTGCAGAGGTTCACAGTGGGATGGCCCTCAGTTTTAGAGCAAATCAGGTATGTAGGAGGAGTGGAGGGATTCCAGACAGGAGTTCCTCCTTTGATGTTTTCAATCTTGAAAATAAAAGGGCTTTTAAAAACACAGGGCTCTATAGTGGGTCTTGGTGATTCAGTATAATAGAAAGAGCTGGAAAAAACCTCTCAATCTACCACTGATATCGGACAGGGTCTAAAAGAGCTGGGGTGGTGTAGCAACCTGAAGGGGGACTGGCATAAGTGTGCAGAGACTCCCCCCGCAGGGACATGGAGAAGCAGTGGAGAGCCTTGGAGTAATCACCTGGTACTATGATCATACCCTAGTATTACTCCTCAGCATCAGAGTAGCAGAAACTCTGGTTTGGGCCCTACCCAACGCTTTCTATTTTAGCTGATGTAGGTGGTAGAGTCACTGGAGCAGTGTGGCAACCCCTGGCATCAGGGAACAACAGGGTCTCAGGGGTGGGTCTCCATATCCAGCACTTGCTACTTGGGTGGTGAAGGTCAGGGGTTGTCAACCAGGGGTATGCGTACCCCTAGGGGTACTTGGAATAGTCCTTGGGGATGCAGCACCATCACCCACCACCCTGCACTGCCAACTCCCGGGAGCAGGGCTGGGGGGGAGTGGGGGAGAGGGCAGCAACACCCCTGTGCAGGCAACACAAGTGTTGGCCAGCTGGCTGAATGCAGAGGGGAAAGGAGCTTGCTGCCATCATCCATGACCAGTGCCGAGCCTGATGGGGAGCGAGCAAGCACTGGGGGGCGTGGGTGCTTGGAGGCTATTCACCTTAGACCCCTGTAACCACCCCTCCCAGTACTGCTGCCTACCTGCAGAGGTGCAGCACTCCCATCCTGACCCAGCCCGGCTGTGTGCATGTGTGCAGCCGCATGGACACATCCGGGAAGTAGCACCTGCAGGTCAGTGTAATGGGCCAGGCAGGAGCGAGCCAGGGCCAGCTCATGGGGGGAGGGGGTGCCTCATAGTGGTTGAGAGTGGGGGCGAGGGGAGGTCCTGTGGGGGGGGGAAGTGTGTGTGTGGCTGTGTGTGCGCGTGTGTGTGTGCATCTGCATGTGTCTGTGTGAGTCGGTCTATGTGCGTGTGCATCTCTGTGTGCATGTGCATGCCTGCATGTGCATGCATGTGTACTTGTGTTCAAGGGAGGGAGAGTGTCTTTGTGTCTGTGTCCATGTGCAGAGAGTGAGTGAATAGAGTACGCGCCTGTCTGTGTACATGCCTTTTTGTGTGTATGTTTGGCCATGGCAGGGTCCACCCAGCCACTCCCACCAGCACCAGGAGGGGAAGCTCTGCCCACCCCACTGCAGCCCAACTCCTGTGGGAGCAGGGGGCCTCCAATTTTGTTTGCCAGTACACCTTAATCCACCTCTGCATATGTATAACTGGCCATGGGAAAGTGGTGTGCAGTGGCGGTGAGGGGCCGTGAGTGGTGATGGTGGTCACATGCAACCCCCCTCCCTCCCCCATGCTTCGCATCTGGCTGCTGCCACCAGAAGGGGTACACTTCTTTAAAAAGGTTGAAAACCCCTGGTGAAGGTGGTAGAACCTCCAGACGGCAGCCTTGGGTGAGATCCTCTTCCCAACTGACTTGGCTATGTGGTAGCTCCCTGAGTTAGTTTGTCCAATGTGACTGTGATCTCATGTGAGCTACCTGTGACTGATCGGTTTTGAGCTATAGTTAAGGGTTAATAGTTAAGTTTTTCCTTGAGGAATATGCTTGTTTCCATCTTCCTTTTGTAATAAACCCTGTTTTAGTTCAACATTTTGCTTCTGAGTATGGAAATTTGCTCACTTTGGAACATACAATTAAAATTTATTTTCCCAGATTTCTGGGTGGGGAATTTTGAATTTGAGAAATGAAGTAAAACCCCTAAAGTTAAACCCAGCTCAGGTTACTACCGTCCAGTGCCTGGCAGAAGGCACGCTTGAATTACCAGCATCCGCAGAGCAAGATCAGCCCACCTTGGCACAAAAACTATGTTATTCTTTTTCTTTCTGATGGCAAAGTGCTGACAGGAAGACATTTGGTATTGATATATTGGAACACATGATAAATCAATGAAGCAAGCCCTGCTTACGAAAGATAAGTTTCATCCTATATGGTTCCAGTGTGGCAACTTTTGTGTAGTTTGTTCAGCTCCTCTGCTTCTCCTTGAGGGAATTTTGATGCAGTCTAATTAGACTGACAATTTTGTAAAAGCTAATTTTATGTCATGGCCCCCATAGGCCAAACAATGGGAAATGCTTGTGAAGGAAAACTTTGTAATGAGGCACAGAGTACTCAGAAATGAAGCTGATGCAGACAGAATCCACAGATCTTACTGTTTTTCATATCAACTCCAGTCAGGGAATATCTAGGCCACTGCTTGACACAATAAGGTACAAAAAGTTTTTTTTTTTTTAAAGAAATAAATATTTGTATTAACTATGCTTCTTTTAGTGTAATTATCATGTAATTATGTTATATATCAAAAAGTGACCTGGCTGAAATTATTACTAGAATATTGACCTGAGAGACAGTAATAGAGCCCCCTTTTGATAACAGCAGTTCTTTTTCCTGAGTAGTTCTTTCCATGGTTACATAAACAATCTCTGTAGATACCAAATGCTTGCTTTCTTGTACCTTCAGTTTTCAGAGAAATTATAGAATCATAGAGAAACAGGACCAGAAGGGACCTTCAGAGGTCATCTAATCCAATTCCCTCCTTGCAGCAGGATTAATCTTATCCAAACCATTTTATACAATCCATAATCTAAATCCTACACGAGACTGCCATCAACCCTGACACAACACAGACGTAACACCCTAACCTGCCATTGGTAAAGTAGGGAAATCTTGGCAGCCAACATCTGCTTCTGTGAAATGTTGTCAATATAGGCTCATGGGCTGAGGTCCTTCCCCCTGCTACAGGGGAAGACAAAAACCCCTACAGCTTGTACTAATCTGATCATGTGTTAAAATGACTTCCTGACCCCAGGTATGGTGACTGGTCTGGCCCTGAGCAGAGGGTCAAGATGCTTTAGCCTGGAACCTCCAGCTTTGGTCCTAGCAGGAGAATTGGCACAACCCTGTCAAAGTACCCAGTCTTGGCTGTAGCCAACACCTAATGCCTCTGGGAAGGCTTAAAAACACCCTAATACTAGAAGCAGAAAGGCAGAGCAGGGGCAACCAGAAAAGCCCAGAAGCATGGGAAATGCCCATAGTAGAACATAGGCATAGGTAGGCCTAGCTCATCCCTGACCAGTTGGCTGTCCAACCTCTTCTTGAACACCTCTAGTGATGGAGACTTGCATAGGCAGGCTATTCCACTGCCTCACTGTTCTAACAGTGAAGAAATTTTTCCAGATATCCAATCTAAATTTATTTTGCTGCAACTTCAAGCCATTGGTCCATGTCCTCTTCTCTGCAGCAAGAGGGAATAGGTGCTTTCCCTCTTCTTTACTACAAGTATTTTAAGTTTGTTATCATGTCCCCTCATAAGCACCTTTATGCAAGCTGAACATATGTAGCTCCTTCAGTCTGTCCTCATATGACTTCCCTTTCAAGCTCTTGATCATCTTTGTTGTCCACCCGTGGAACCTCTTTAAATTCTTCACATTTTTTAAATGTGGAGCCCAGAACTGCACACACTACTCCAGGTGAGGCCTAAGCAGTGCTGAATAGAGGCACCATGACCTCCCATTTCTTACACCTAATGCTTCTGTTGATGCATCCCAAACCCTCATTTGCCTTTTATGTAGCTGCATCACGCTGAAGACTCATTTGGAGTCTGTCATCTACAGAGACTCTCAAGTCCTTCATAGCACTGCCATCCAGCCAGGCATCTATTGTGTGGGTTTTTTTTTGATTATTCTTCCAGAGGTGTAGTGGCTTGTCTGCATTGAACTTTATTCTGTTAGCTTTAGCTCAACTTTCCAATCTATGGAGATCTTTCTGAATTGTGCTTACAGTCAAGCTCCTTTAATGTGTTCACAACCCTTCCCAGTTTCATATAATTTGCAAACTTGCTCAAGAAGCTTTCTGTGCCATCATCCAAATAATTAATAAACACGTTGAACAGCACCAGGCCCAGGACAGACCCCTGTGAGTCTCCACTTGCAACCTGCTGCCATTGTGATATGGACCCATGAATAATTACTCTTTGCTTGCAGCTATGGAGCTAGTTAGCTGTACACTTTGTAGTAATTTTATCTATCCCACATTTCTCCACTTTGTTTATGAGAAGGTCATGTGGTACCTTGCCAAAAGACTTGCTGAAGTCCAGATATACTATCTGTCTTTCATCATGGGTTTTCACCATTTGTTTCCTTAGCAAAGAAGGGGTCAGTTTTTCCCTGAAGAGAAATTTCCTAGAGGGTTTGAGCTTAAACTATTGAGCTTTAGGATTATTTTTAAAGGTTTCCAAGGCAATCAAAATGCAGCAAAACCCCTTTCCAATCCCTGGCCCTTTTCTCAACAGTAAAAACCAAATCAACAAGAGTTCCCTTCCACCTCTAGAGAGCACTCCAATCCTAATTTAAACTCACCTCATTCTCCCACAATGCATATTATGGCAGTTAGAATTGAAGATTTCTCTTTAGCGTGGGGGCAGAAGGGTGTGGGGGTGGGGCATAAAAGGACCTTTTAACTTAACATTTCAGGTAGGTACCTACATATGAGACCTTACTAGCTTCGGAGCTTAGTACATTACCTTACAAAAAACTAGGGGCTTTGAGTTCAATTGCTGCTACATTCTGGGTGCATACATACATATGGGTGGGCTGCACAGTAAAATAAAGAGCAATAAGCTTACCCTGGATACAAATCTACACGTGCACACTGTTGCATACAGATATGCTCCTGATGGGAGTAGGCAGGTCTAGACTTGCTCCTGCCCTACTCTGCTCCCCTGCAGTAGCCAGGGGGAGGTGCAAGCCCTGGCTTCAGCTGCCTTAGTGCTATGGGCACTCTCTTTAAAAGGCTGCCCCATGACTTCTTCCCTGGTCACATGTTTCTCTGGCCCAGAACAATCTTCAGCCTCATAGATTCATAGAAGTAGTGTTGGAAGGGACCTTGTAGATCTTCTAGTCCGACCCCTGCCCTGGCCAGGACAGAAAACCGGGCTGAAATGACCCCAGCCAGGTAGATGTCAAGCCTCCTCTTAAAGACCCCCAGGGTAGGAGCCATCACCGCTTCCCTTGGAAGTTGGTTCCAGATCCTAGCCACCCTGACTGTGAAGTAGTGCCTTCGGATGTCTACTCTAAGCCTACTCTCTAACAACTTGTGGCTGTTATTCCTTGTTATCCCAGGGAACGCTTAAGGGAATAAGGTCTCTCCCAAACCCTGCTGGTCCCCTCTAGTGAGTTTATAGATGGCCACCAAGTCCCCCCTCAGCCTTCTCTTGCAAAGGCTGAATAGGTTAAGGTCCCATAGCCTCTCTTCATAGGGTCTGCCCTGCCGTCCCCAGATCATGTGGGTGGCCCTCCTTTGAACCCTTTCAATGCTGTCCACATCCCTCCTGAAGTACGGGGCCCAGAACAGGACACAATACTTGAGCTGTAGCCTGACCAGTGTCACACAGAGGGGGAGGATCACCTCCTTGGCCCTGCTTAAGATGCATCTGTGGATGCACGGCAAGGTACAGTTAGCCCTACAGACCGTGACCTTGCATTGTTGGCCCATGTTCATCTTGGAGTCAGTAATGACTCCAAGATCTCTTTCTGCCACTGTGCTCTTAAGGAAGGAGTTTCCTAGCTTATAAGTGTGCTGCTAGTTCCTACTGCCCAAGTGCAGCACCCTGCACTTGTCTGTATTGAAACCCATCCTATTTTCGTTAGCTCACCCCTTTAACCTGTCCAGGTCCTGCTGTAATCTGTCCTTCCCTACTAGAGTGCCCACCTCACCCCAAATGTTGGTGTCATCAGTGAATTTGAACTGGCTGCTTTTGACCCAGTCATCCAAGTCACTAATAAAGAAATCAAACAGTGCAGTTCCAAGGACTGAGTCCTGGGGGACTCCACTGCCTGCTTCCCTCCAGGTTGAAAATGACCCCTCCACCACTACCCTCTGAGTATGACCCTTCAGTCAATTTGCAATCCATCTGGCTGTGTAGGCATCAATGCCACGGTCACCTAGTGTTTTTTAATGAGAATGGGGTGGGAGACTTGTCAAAGGCCTTGCTGAAGTACAGAAAAACTACATCTACTGCGACACCTGTGTCCAATGCTTTTGTGACCTGATCGTAGAAGGCAATAAGGTTGGTCTGACAGGACCTGCCCCTAATGAAACCATGCTGGTTGCCCTTGAGCATCATCCCTGATGCTGGCCCATCACAGATGTGCTCCTTGATAATTTTCTCAAAGAGTTTCCCCAGGATGGAAGTTAGACTAGCAGGCCTATAGTTGCCCGACTCCTCCCTCTTCCCTTTTTTAAAGATGGGGACCATGTTGGCTTTCTTCCAGTCAACTGGCACCTGGCCAGAACACCACAAGTGCTCATAAAGACGTGCCAGGGGCCCTATAATAACCCCAGCCACTTCCCTCAACACCCTGGGATGGACAGCATCTGGACCTGCTGATTTGAAAACATCCAGCCCCTCCAGAAGCTCTCTAACCTGGTCCTCCCTGACCTTAGGCCTGGCGGCATTTCTCCCGAGTCCATCTTGAATCTCGGTAGGGGAGTCTCGATCCCTGCAAAAGAAAATGGAGGTGAAGAATTTGTTAGAGAGGTCTGCTTTCTGCAATCACCAGATTGCCAAGCATATCCTGGAGTGGCTCTACATTACCCTATGCCTTCTTCATTCTCCCTATATATTTACAAAAGGACTTTTTATTATCTTTGATCCTTGATGCTAGCCTTAGTTTTACTTAGTCTTAGCTTTTCTAACAGCCCCCCTACACACCTGAGCGGTGGAGGTATACTCTTCTTTGGTGATAGCCCCTCCCTTCCACCAGGTGTATGCCTCTTTTTTGGCAATCAGGCATTCACAAATGCCCTTGGTGAGCCAGGGGAGCTTTTGGGCACTCTTGCCCCCTTTGCTTCTTGTTGTGATTGTCATCCCTTGGGCTCTGAATCTGTTTAAGCCTGCTGGAACAGCCCTCTAGGATCTTGTCCCTAGAACCTGTGCCCAGTGCACCATGGCTTCTCCATGCCCAGGCCCTGGTAGTAACAACCACCACCACAAATTTGTGCTTGCTACTATGCTCACCACACTTTGCAGCCACAGTGACCACCACCTGGCCCAGGTGGCCCTTAACTCCATCCACTCCCCTGTGCCACATGGCCAGGCTCACAGCCCTGCCTGTGGCCCACCACCCCCTATCCATTGGCTTCCAGACCCTGGGCCATCTCTCAGACCCTGGCAGGGACACCGCTGACACCCATATGAATACCACTACAAGCACTATGCATGAGTTCTTGGGGCCCTGGTCCCATTGCTTCTAGTCCTGCCCTACCAGATGGAACTGGTGGCACCATGTCATCCAGTGCACTTGGGATGACAACCAATGGCTGGACTCTTTCTGGATGACCCAGGCTATGCTCCAGGAACGACTTCACCAACTCAGTCTCCACCTAGAGTGGCAGCCCACCACCACGCACCCACCCCTTCCTGCAGAGACATGGGTCACCATCACCCTCCTTAAGCTTATCATGCCCACCAGCCTGCTCTACATTGGCCATCTTTTTGGAGTTGGGAAAGATGACCCCATCTTGGGGGTCTGTGGTACCCTCATAGTTTCATAGTTTCTAGGGTCGGAAGGGACCTGAGCAGATCATCTAGTCCGATCCCCTGCCATAGCAGGAAAGAATACTGTGGTCAAACGACCCCAGCAAGGTGTTCACCTAACCTCCTCTTAAAAACCCCCAGGGTAGGAGCCTACACCACTTCTCTTGGAAGTTGGTTCCAGATCCTAGCTGCCCTGACCGTGAAGTAGCGCCTCCTGATATCTAACCTAAGCCTACCCTCTGCCAGCTTGTGGCCCTCCTCTGGACCCTCTCCATGCTGTCCACATCCCTCTTGAAGTGTGGCGCCCAGAACTGGATGCAGTACTCCAACTGCGGCCTGACCAGTGCTGCATAGAGGGGGAGGATCACCTCTTTGGACCTGCTCAAGATGCATCTGTGGATGCATGACAAGGTGCGGTTGGCCTTCCTGACTGCCTCCCCACACTGCCGGCCCATGTTCATCTTGGAGTCAATGATGACCCCAAGATCCTTTTCTGCCTCCGTGCTGACAAGAGGGGAGTTCCCCAACCTGTAGGTATGGTGCCGGTTGTTCCTCCCCAGGTGCATCACCTTGCACTTGTCTGTGTTGAAACCCATCCTATTCTCATCCGCCCACCCTTGTAACCTGTCAAGGTCTGATTGTAGCCTGTTGCATCCTTCCAGTGTGCCCACGTCCCCCCACATCTTAGTGTCATCAGCAAATTTGAACAGGGTGCTTTTTACCCCCTTGTCCAAATCACTGATGAAGATGTTGAACAGTGCGGCCCGAGGACCGAGCTCTGCGGAACCCCAATGCCCACGTCCTTCCAGGTTGAGAAGGACCCATCTACTACCACCCTCTGGGTGCAGCCCTCCAGCCAGTTGGCGACCATTTGACTGTGTGGGTGTCTACACCACAGCTCCCTGGTTTCTTATTGAGAACGGGATGAGAGACAGTGTCAAAAGCCTTCCGGAAGTCCAGGAAGACTGTATCCACTGCTACCCCTGCATCTAATGATCTGGTGATCTGATCGTAAAAGGCCACCAGGTTGGTCTGACAGGACCTGCCACTGATGAACCCGTGTTGGTTGCCCCTAAGCATGCAGTCCCCTGTTGGCCCCTCCTGGATGTGTGCCAGCATAATTTTCTCAAACAGCTTGCCTAGGATCGAGGTAAGACTAACCGGCCTATAGTTTCCTGGGTCCTCCTTCCTGCCTTTTTTGAAGATGGGAACCACGTTGGCCCTCTTCCAGTCCTCCAGTACTTCAGCAGAGCACCACGAGTGCTCGTAAAGCCATGCCAGGGGACTTGCAATGACCTCGGCCAGTTCCTTTAGAACTCTAGGGTGGAGATCATCCGGACTGGCTGACTTAAATACGTCCAACCCCTCCAGAAGCTCCCTAACTAAATCCTCGCTAACCCGTGGCCCAGGTGTGCCTCCCCCAGGGCCCGAGGGAGGCCCAGCAGGGAGGTGGCTGTTCTGGTCTGTTCTTAGTAAGACGGAGGCAAAGAAATCGTTAAACATGTTAGCTTTGCCGTCTGGTGTGATGACCGAATTTCCCAATGCGTCCTGCAAGGACCCTACTTTACCCGGAACCTTCTTTTTACCCCCTATGTATTTAAAAAAGGACTTCTTATTGTCCTTAATCTGGGAAGCTAGTCCCAGTTCCATCTCTGCCTTGGCCTTCCTAACTACCCCCCTACATCCCCGAGCAACTACAGAATAGTCCTCCCTGGTGATGACTCCTTCTTTCCATTGTGTGTAAGCCTCCTTTTTAGCAAGGAGACATTCCCAGATGCTTTTGGTGAGCCATGGAGGCTTGTGTGCTCTCCTGCTCCCTTTGATCCTCGTTGGGATTACCTTCCTTTGGGCTTGGAGGATCGTCTCCTTAAGAAGCAACCACTCTCCTTGGACACCTGGCTCCTCTCCCCTCCGGGACCTCAGCGCTTCTCCAACTATCCTCCTTAGCTCTTTGAAGTTTGCCCTCCTAAAATCTGGGGCCGCTGCCTTACTGCATGCCTTTGCCGCCTTGCGCTGGCTGGTGAATTCCAGGAGGTGATGATCGCTGTTGCCCAGGTGGTTGAGCACCTGCAGCCCCCTCACCAGGTCATCACCCATGGCCAGCACTAGGTCCAACAAGGCATCTCCCCTTGTGGGGCTGTGCACCTCCTGGGTTAGATGGAGGTCCTTCACTCTGGCCAAGAACCTACGTGAGCGTTCAGACCTGGCTGACTGTTCTTCCCAGCAGATGTCCGGGAAGTTTAGGTCCCCCATGACTACCACATCCTTAGCCTTCACTACCTCTGTGAGCTGACCCAAGAATTCCTGGTCAAGCTCTTCTCCCTGGTTGGGAGGTCTGTAGTAGACTCCCACCGTTAAGTCTCTTTCCCCTCGACTGCCTTGTACTCTAACCCAAAGCACTTCAGAGTGCCCCTCCCCTGACTCCTTGCTAATTGACAAGGATGTGTATTCCTCCTTAATACAGAGCGCCACCCAATCATGCATTGAGTCCCACCATGTTTCTGTAATCCCCACTATGTCCGGGCTGGTGTCAGCCAGCAGGAGGGTGAGTTCCTCCTGCTTGTTACCCATACTATGAGCGTTTGTGTAGAGGCATTTGAGGCCTCCTGTGGATGTGTGTACTGACCCCCTAGTCCCAGCGTTACCCTGGCCCTTATCTCTTACCTGTTTATTCACCTTGCTCGTTGGGCTGGGCTGGGCTGTAGTTGTGGGTGCTGTTTGGTTTGGCAGTCTGATGTTTCCTCCACCCTCATCTTCCCCTTCCCCCGACGAGCCTAGTTTAAAGCCCGGTGGAGGAGGTCTGCCAACCTAGAAGAGAACACACGCTTACCTTTAGGGGAAAGGTGTAGCCCATCCCAACCCAGCATGTCTCTCGTCATGATGTGCCAGTCGTGGTTGAGGAAGCCAAAGCCCTCCTCGAAGAACCATTCCTGCAGCTGCCAGTTGGTCTCCCTCTAGGGCATTCTGCACCATATGGTGCTCTAGCTCACAACCCTAGTGGTTGTGGGCTTTCAAGCCCTTAGCTTTTTGCAATGCATCAGGGCCCTACATGGGACACATCCCCATCACCTACCTGCCCTATGGGAAAACTACTGATACTACAGCTGGCAGTGCTTTACACTCAGTCATGCTGCAGGCTGTGGTGGACCACTGAGGCACCTTCACAAATATCAGGACTGGCTGGGCTGGAAGCACGCATGACACTAAGATCTTTTGGAACTCTACCCTGCCAGCCCAGGTGGAGAGCGACTGCTTTGTGCCAGGTGTCCCAGACCTGCAGCTGAGTGACTTGGTTATCCCACTAGTCACATCTGGGACCCTGCTTACCTGCTCTTCCCATGGCTCATGCACCCCTACACTGGCCAGCTCAACTCATACCAGGCACACTTAAGCAGGTGCCTGGGCCAGAGCCGTGCACTGGTTGTGTACCTTCAGGTGCCTCTAGGGATGCTGGTGCACCCTCACCTCCCACCTGAGGCCGATGTCCACTGAGGCCGATGTCCCCCCAGGTCATTGCCACAGCCTGCATGCTGCATAACATCTGTAAGCCCATGGGGAGATTTTTCATAAGGTCTGGGCAGAAGAGGCACAGCAGGTAGAGGACACCTGGTAGTGGGAGTGCTAGCTGTGGTGGCAGTGCAATAATGTGCAGCCCTCATTAGGTCCTGGGCAGGCCACACACCCAGCAGACAGACCAGGGCTCTGTGAACATGAGGCATTGGTGGACTACCTCTTTCTGCACTGTTGCTGTAGGGCACCTGGGTGGCTGGCCATGGGCCCCAGGCCCACAGTGCAGCCCCAACACCATGCACACTGGAAAGTTTCAAACACCAGTCTTTATTTCCCTCCCCAACAACAGACTCCCTCCTCTAACCCCACTGCCTACCACCAGTAAAGCAACCTCTTCCCCATATAACTACATACAATGTGGTGTGTGACCTCCTGGAGTGAGAACAGTCGGGTGCAGGTGCCTACAGGTGGATCCTAGGGAGAAGTACCTGGCACCCCAGTCTGTGGCCACACCATCACAGGTGCTGATGCCATGATGAGGCCAGAAGGCTGCAGGGGGCATGCCAAGCCCATGAGTTAATGAGCCATTCCTCTGTCACTGTGACCAGCCAGTCCTACAGAAGGGTGCAATTCTGTGTGCATCTCTGGCAGGGGTGCACATGTGGAGGGTACTGGCCAATGGTGGCAGTGTCCTTGTGGTTACATCCCTGCCAATGCCTGCAGCATCCCTGCCAATGTCTCGTGCTTCTCCCTAGCATGCAGCTGCTAGACCTACAGAGCCAGGACAGAGAGGCTGTTTGTGAGAATTTGCAACATTTCAGGGATAGCATGCACTGTATCGAGAGGCTGTGCATCATCTGACCTCAGATTGGGGGTCATACCCACTACACCCTGCTGCTTCTGATTGCCCTGGTACCCCAGGCATAGCTTGTAATGTGTCATGGGTCCCGGAGCTTTGATGGTGCCCCAGACAAGCCCATGTTTGCCTATATATGCTGCCTGGAGGGTATCTCTGCCTATGCTACAAGTTCCTGACTCCTGCGTTGGGTTAGATTAGTCTAATGCAGAGCAAAGTCTCCCTCTCAGTGTTAAAGCTGGTTAAAGGTGGTTCATGTGTCCCCTTTTGTTAAAGTAACACACGAGGATTGCCATTTAATAACTAGTGGGAGAGGGCAGGCAACATAGCAGTATGTTTCTTCCTGTCACATACCACAAAATTGATCTCTGCATAGTTTCTACATGTAATCTTGGGAGAAAGAAATATTTCAGCAGGAACCTTTGTCAAAGAGCTATAGAAATGTTACTAGTCCTTATAGCCCTTGGGTAAGTATAAATATTCAAAAGCCCCTGGCAGAAGTGCTCTATCACACTTAAAGTGCTAAAAGCTATAGTGCAAGTGAACCCAGCAGATGTCTGATGTTTGGTGGGGGGTGGGGCTTAGAGCCTGCAGCACTGGCTGCTGAGGGTGCTCCTGCACACCTCCCAAGATCCTGATGGAGTGGCCCCTCTCCCGAGCCCCCCTGCCACCAGCTGGCAACTGTTAGCAGTGTCTGGGGAGGAAGGGAGCCCTTCAGTGCCCCCCTAGCTGGGCTATGACACATAGTAGGGCCACAGTGGTTTCAGGGACAGAACCCCATCTTCCCCCTGTGGCCTTCCCCCCTGCACACACTCCCCCAACTCCCAGCCAGGCTGTGTGCTGGGCTGGGATCGGAGGCTATCACTGACTTGGGTTAATGACAGCTGAGGGATGGGGCCATCCCTTGGCTTGGGTAGAAAAAACAAGCTATGCCAGAGGCTTGAGTGCAGCCCTGTGCAACACTGCCTGAGATGACAGCTTGTGCTCTAAGTTAACCTTTGATGCTCATCACAGACATTTGATAAAGCACTCAAACAGAAAGTGCTTCAAAGTTTTACTTCATCCATCAAGGGTTAACTTCGAACACAGTCTGCCATTTTGAAAGCACTCTAATAGCCATGACTGTCTGTTCAGTTACAGTGTTAGAATGCTTTTTGCCTGATTAAAGCAAGATAGGTGTAACATCTTTACCTAGCTCTTGATTTTCTTAATGCCTTAATTCTGGAAGCTGAAGAGGCAAAAATGTCAGAAGGCTTTGTAAACTGGGAATTCCTACTGGTACACTACTATATGGGCATGGGTTATACAGTAGAAGCATTATTTAACTTGCTAACATTTAGGACAAATATCCCTTAATTAATCTGATTAAGTTTTAATCAGAAGGGAATGGAAAAGTAATAAACAAATGCCTCTAAAACTTCCCATTAATGGCTCTTTCACACTAATGACCTGGATTTCAACATGTGTCATACCACATCAGCTCAAGTGTTTTTAATTGCATGAATAAAGATGGATTTGTATTTTTACAAAAGATGTTGCTCTTTTGGCCTTTTAGCATTATTATTGTCTATCTGTGCTTGAGAGGCAAGGAGTGATTTGGAGTATGGGGAACTTGTTAAAAACAAGAAGGTTAGCGTATTGTATGTTGGAAGCAGTAATTGGTTATGTGTTTAAGCATTTTATAGTCAGTATGTTTTACCTTCTGCAAATTAACTGTAGGTTCTCTTAGCACCAAAGGGAATTAACCAAAAGCATTTACCACAAATGCATGAGCAAACAGTTTAAAATAGAGTTTTTCTTATTAACAGCAAGATCCCCCAAGGAAGGGAGTGATCACTTTCTCTACAGATATTTATTAAGGGATAAAATAATTTTGATAAGTGTAAAAGATATTTCCAACTGTTAGCCTAATTAGCATTATCCAGTAACTATTAGAAGCAACAGTACAGGATGTTTCCTTTAATTTTCAACTGATAAATGCACATAAATAAGACAAAAGCCTTAAATTGCACTTTAGCACTCAAATATGTATTCTTAAGAATGCACTCTTGGTATCTGCAAAGAATGTATCTTTGCATTCCCTTAAGTGCCATGTAAGTATCAGTTTTCCTTCTATAAGCACAATTTTATAAAATACGTTTAAAGAACATATTCCTCCCCCTCCCCCACAATTACCATAAACTGTTTCTAGAGAATCTTGTTTCCAGCAGTCTTTAATAAGGACAAAAAAAAAAAAATGCAGAACTAAAAACCGAGGCTATCTGATAATTAATTATGAGGAAGGCAATATAAAGCACTCAAGAAAAAATAAGAGAAAGGAAGGTTCATATCAGAACAGATGGGACAGGTATTCCTGCTTCCTACATCTTACAGTGTTCAATTCGTGGTGTTTCAAGGGAAAGCAAAAATGTAAAATCCCATAAGATAGAGAGCTATCTAATAGTTGTTGGTGTTCCAGGAACCAGAAATAAATATTACAGCATATAAAACATTACTTATTAGAAGAATATAAAACAACTGATTTGACAAGCATAGGTCAATAATGATGAAACACAAAAATGCCAGGTCCTGCAATCCCCTTTCAAACCTTAGTCACATTTCAAGTTCCAGACTCAAAGATCTGATTTAAAAAATTGGAACAGACTTTCTTTTTTCAAATATGAAAACGTTCTCTGAATACCAGCTTTTACCTTTGTTTGTCAGAAAGGACTTTTCTTCAAAACTTGCAGGATTAATCAAATAGAAGAATGACCAGCAGATAATTACATTTCATAACGAAATGCGGGAAAGACAGAGAACAAATAAGCTTTTGGATCAAACTAAGTCTATGATATGTTCACAATCAAATGAAACCTGTTAATTTCTCAGCTGTCTTTTATTTTTTTTCATCAGCAGAATATAATTATCTTAGTCATATTAAGATTTAATCAAAGAAGTTTTATGAAGATGATTTTTCTATTGAACATCATGCCACCTTTTACCTTGAAATTCCTTAATCTTTGTCAAAAACTTTACATGATCTTCAGGAGTCCCACTTAGATTTGTTGCTTCCCATAGTTATCATATTACATTTATTTGGAACGAATTGCATTTTTTTCATTTGATGCATAGAAATTTACAGGTATTATCTATATTAGATTTTTTTTACTAGAAAACATATGGTAATACAAGAGATAAAAAGGGCATGTGAAACAAGAACTTTTTGGAAAATCAAAAGTAAAACAGTTGGATTGTATTTATGGGGAGAAGGCAGTGTCCAGTGAGGGTCATATTATTCTCTGGGTACTTGCAGATGTTACATGGATCAAACTAACTAGAGTTAGGTTGATCTAAATGCTGATCTGTACAGATGTTCAGGGAGATTAGACTGGGCAAAAAAAAAAGCTGGTCCAATCTAATTTAAGGCCACTGGAGGAGGTGATTTAAATTAGATTGGGAATAAATTAGCCTGATCTAATAAATGTCTGTACACATTCAAACTCAGCCCCAGGGCTAGAAAGCCCAGCCTGGTGAATATTGTAGCCTAGGGCTGTGGTTCTCCTATCCTTTCTTCTCACCTGAATTGGGTTTTCTTCAGCCCTTGGCAGGGCCATCCCTAAGGGGGTGTGAATTGGGGTGTTTGCCCTGGGTCCCGCACTTTGGGGGCTCCCGCAGAGCTGGGCGGAGCAGCCACGGAGACTTTGTGCTGCTGCTGGCTTTGCATCTGGCCGCTTGCTACTCCCTACCTTCATGAGCTGATTTGCCTTGGGCCCAACACCCTGCTTGGGTTGAATCTGGCCCCTGGATTAGATAACCACCACTACAGACCTACCAGCCCCCAACTCACAGACCCACCATCCCCTCCAATCCCACCCCCCATAAACCTGCTAGCTTCCACCAATCTTACCTGCTCCTGCTCCCACCCTCACTTACTTAGATTGGTATGGCATGGCTCCCAGCAACAGCGAATGTATGCACAAGTCAGACCCAATTTATGATCACACAGCTTAAAATAAGCCATGTGATCATCACTTGGGTATCACAAATGTGTGTATATATCCCCAGTGTTGTAAGGTTTTTAGTCTAGATTTTCAGAAAAGTTAGGTCTAAAAATACACTCCTAATTTGCTCAAAGGTATTCACAGTTATTTCTGGATAATACAAATAATATACCTTTCATGTATATATTATTTATTTCCTTAGTACAGTGGTAGCTCTCAAGAGCTCTGTCAGGGACCAGTCACTTTGCAAACACAGAACAAAGATGGCCTTTGTCCTCAAAAGCTTTTAATAAAAATGAATGTGCCATTACACAGTCAGCCATACAATCAGCAATACCTTATCTGAGAAAGTTAAAGGGTAGGCTGCATTCTTTCAGAAACACTTTCACTTTATTGTTCAACCTTTTCTTTTTTTCCATGTACTTTCTAATGTGGTATTCATGTTGGGTTTAGAAATAGAATCAGTCATAGAAATAGTCATCTTGGTTTTCATTTCTTTTACCAAACCATAGCAAAAGGGCCAACAGCCATGTTAGCTAAGCAGGAAAATCCTTTAACTGATTACCTTTGTTAAGAGGAAAATCAAAAGTTTAACAGCTCCTACAGGATTTCAGGAAATTATTTGTATTTTTATTTTCAAGACAGCTATGACTTTCAGCATGGGGATTATAAAGAAAAGGACAGCATCTGGGTAGAGTTAATTGCTACTCATGGCCATAATCAAGCCAAATTTGAATTAACCAATGGCTCTTATCAGCCTGTGAGCACAAAGATGGACCCCCTGCCTCTCTGCCATTAGACTGTACAGTAGTGGGCCAAAAAATATAACTAGAAATCATATTCATAGTATGGGACAAGTAAGGAAAAACCTTGTAAAATTCACTGAAATAATTTATTTCTTCATTGTGCCTCCAGACAAAACACAGTAGGAGGGAAAGCAAGTTTCATTCTCAGAAAGGGCACACCTAGTGCTTTTGAAAAGCCAATATAATTAAACATCTTACATTGCTCACACAGAATAACTGGTCTTTTTAAAACTATGGCCTCTCTGCCCAGTTCTACTGTGTCTTAACCCCAATCCTGACACATTCTCAGCCCTTATTGTTAAGACACATCTGTGGCCTATCTCAGAAATAATATTTCCAAGATGCCATTGACCATGTGAATATGGGATCCTGGAATTTCCTATAGTTAGCTCCTACTTCTAATAGGTACTATAAATAAATAAACCAATCCATTTGAGGTTAGGTGGTGTTTAGTTGTTATTGGGTGTCCAAAAAATTCTGTCACTGGAGTCTCCCTTAGAAAAAAACTAATCATTAGATCCCTTGAATATCCTTGCCAAGCTTTGCTAGTTTAGAGTGATTATTTTGGGACCAGTAAAGTCTTCCCAAAAGGTATTCCAAGTTCTCAACTCCTCTCACACTGTCTGCCTGACTTCTGCTTATCATTATTTTTTTTCCCAAAAATGAGAGATCTGATCATTTTAACTGTAAATAGTAATAGAAGTAATTTATTTACAGCTTGCACCAAAGCAATACACTGAAATGAACAATACACATTATATACAGTAAAATAACAGCATTTAAATAATTTGTCATTTTTTGCTAAATACATACAGTAGGACTATCCATTCTATCAGTGTAGAGAAAATTAAAACAGAATACAGTGTATGATGATAGCAAGGAAAAGATAACATGAAGCACTGAGCGAAACAAAACAATAGAACTTTATTTGATTTTGACCCTTATTCTTGGTGCAGGTGACACATTCCTGTAAGGAGTACAGGACAGACTCCAAAATGTTACAGAGAGGCCAAATTTTTTTTCTTCATTAGTCCCGTATTTAAAAATTCTTATTAATGGAAATATCCATTTTCCATTTAATTTTTAAAAGAACAAACAGGACTACGAATTGTGATTGAAGTAATAGCTTTCATTCTTCCCAGAAGAGCATATTCTTCTGTCTGAATACAGGGTGTGACTTCACCTGCACATGACTACTACAGAGCTCATTAGAATGAACCTCAATCTAGTCATGGCCTCCCATTGTTTGTAGTTTTACGTCACAGACAGGCAGGTTTCTAGGCCAAAGAAGTACTTTATTAATCTGAAAAAAAGGAAAGTTTGAGACAGACTCACTGCCAGCATATGTGGTGTCATCTTTATTTCTTAAAGTTATGTCTTGTTTTAAATATAGGGGAAATATTGAGTCAGTGATCCTCACATTTCCCAGGCCATTTCTCTGGAGGAAGATACAGATGTTACTTAATCATCCAAACCAGGGTTTATTTGGCAAAGGACAGGCTTCTAGAATACCTTTCTTAGGGTATTTAATACCTGCAAAAATAACTAATTTTCATCTGGTAATTTAGAATTCTTGATTGAGCTAAAATGCTCACAACTGCAAGTACCTGAAACACTGGGAACCAAGGAAAGTGAGGTACTAACAGACTGTTTCAAGAAAAAAATATGAAGAACTGGGGCAAAGAAAATTTAAATTGAATATCAGGAAAAGATTTCCTAACCGTCTCACAGAAGAAACAGTAGTTAATACGCTCCTCAGTTCATTTTGACCTATATAAGAAAAAGAACTAGAGAATATGTAGGGGAAAAATGAGTCATTCTGCACTTGTCCAGGATGGAAGAGATGGATAAGACCTGGCTTAATTTCAACAGGACTGTGAACCATTACAAGAGGAAAAAATGCTTACTTTGAAGAGGTAATCATGGTTATTTCACCGTGTTGTGACTCTCATCACAAAAGAGAGGTTCAGTCATTTTGTGACAGTTGGCGCATCTACATGTACTTTTAATTGCTACTGAATTTGCTGTGCAATAAGCTACTGCAGCAAGCAATTTTGGCTAAGTGTCTACACATGCAGCAACCTGGCAGAAAATTTCCTGCCAGGTCCCTCTAGCCCTCCTAGGCACCCCTGTGGCCACTGAGGGGGAGTTCCAGTCTCTGGCCCCAGTTGCCAGCACTGCTCTGTGCTTTCTGAGCAGCTAGTTCTTGTGCACAGAGGAGCAGTGAGGTACATGCAGACGGAGCACTTGACACCTGTGTTAGTATCCCCTCTGCATTCCTTGCTGCTTCAGCGAGGAACAGGGTCCCTCAATCCTGCTATCTACCTCAGTCACCCTGCTGTTCCACTGCATCAACCAACAGCTGGCCCATGAATGTATTGCCTTGCCTGGCTCTCCCACATGCAGTGATTGCCTGCCCACGGACCACATGCCCTCCACCAGCAATGCTGATGAGGTGCTCAGAATGCCAGTGCCAGGACCATAGTCGCCTCCTGGGCCTCCAGTCCCACCGCCTCTGGGCCCACCATTCAAGCCAGCACTGGTGGCAGCACCTGAGGCAGTGCTCCTGGGATGATGAGCAGTGGGTGGACACCTTTAGGATGGACCTGCTCTGGCCTCAGCTGGAGTGCCAGGATACAAGCATGGGCTTGGCCTTCCCTACTGACACCTGCTTGGCCCTGGCACTGCTCAAACTGGCCACACCCACTAGCCTGCAGTATGTGGGGCACATGTTTCGTTTGAGCAAGGCCACACCAGGGAGGCTGTCCTGGAGGTGTGTGCTGCCCTTCAGGATGTGCTGGTGAACACCATCCTCCATGTCCACAACCCCCAGGAAGTAGTGATGAGGATCTGTGCACTGGGATTCCCCCATTGTATTGGGGCTCTGGACAGCACACATATACCAGTGACCTGCCTTCCCCATGGACACTGGCCTCAGGGATTTCCACTCTGTGGTCCTGCAGGTGGTCATGTACCACTGGGGGACCTTGAAACATGTGAGCATGAGCTGGGTGAGAGCGTGCATGATGCCTGTGTTTAGAAACTCCAGACTGGCCACACTGGTGGATAGCGGGAACTTCATGCTGGGAGTGGAGGACCCACAACTGGGCTCTGTCGTTGTCCCATCCCTACTCATCAGGGACCCCGCATACCTGCTCCTGCCCTGGATGATGAAGCCCTACACTGACAACCTGGGCCCTCACCAGGCCCACTTTAATTGGTGCCTGGGCCAGACCCACACCCTTGTCAAATGCACCTTCAGTTGCCTCAAGGGCTGCTGGCATTCCCTTACTACACACCTTGAAGTGGCTGAGAACAACCTCACTTGGGTCCTTGTCACAGCCTGTGTGCTGCACAATATCTGCAAAACTCAGGGAAAGTTGTTCTGTGAGGCCTAGGCAGAGGTGGTGTGGCAGGTGGTGGTGGCCTGGCAGCAGGAGCATGACTGCCGTGGGTCCCCCCCCAGTAAGGCCCCAAGTGGGGGCCAAGGCACCAGGTGTGGGAGGGTCTTGAGAAAAACCTCGTGGACCATTTCATTTTCTAGCCTGCCTTCCCTACTGACCACAGACCCACTACCCCCTCCCTGCTCCCAGCACCACTGTCATGCCAGGCACATGTCCAAACAAGAACTCTTTATCACCCCCTGCCCCTCCCCCCTCCCCTTCCCTTCCCAACAAACAGAGCGCTTCCACCACCCTCCCCACCCACTAAGAATAAAAAATCCTCTTCCCAGTTTCAAACTATTTACAAGAGTCTCTGTATTTTCGTGATCCATGTTGGGTTTCTTTGGGGTGCCAGCACCTAGGGGGCAAAGCATGGTGGTAGGTACCAGCACCCCAGCTTATCACCATTCCCCAGTGGGTCTGGGGTCTGCAGTTACCATGGCAGGTGTAAGGCTCACCCAGGGGCAATGGTGGCCAGTGATCCTCAAGGGCAGGTAGCTTCTCCTCTGAATGCTGAAGTCCAGGCCCAGAAGGGCCAGTGTCTAAGTCTGGTGCTACTCCAGGCACCACCAGCTCCAAACCCAAGTGGACCCAGGGCAAGTGACGGGGTGGGCCCAGGCAGGTGGCAGCAGACCTGGGGTGGGGGATAGTCTAAGGGCTCCTGCAGGTGGGATGCAGTGGAGGACCTCCTCCCAGGGCTAGGTGGGGCCTGCTGTGGGGTGGCAGGCAGCTGCAAGCTGGTCTGCATGGCTAGGGCTGGGGGCCAGGCAGTGGCAGGTACACACAAAACTGACAGGCCTGAAATGGTGTCTAGAGTCCAGCGGTCACTGTCTGTGGCCTCCACAGCCTGGCCCAGGATGTTTATTTCGGCACAAAGGATTTGCAGGTGCTCCCACTGTGGGGCCAGAAGCTCATTCCTGGAACATGCACTTCGCCCAGTCTGACCTTCCAGGTGATATCATCCATCCACCACCTCTCCTGATGATCCAGGTCCTCCTTCCACCAGGTCTGAGCCCACTCTTCATGCCCCTTGGCCACTGCCAGGAGGGTTCTGTCCTTCATGTGCCTCTGGCACAGCCGGCACATCTACAGGGCTCCAGTGCTGGGTGGCAGCAACCCTGAGCCTGCATCCCCACTCGGCCCTGAGGCATCTACCTTGCATCCAGATGCAGGACCTGCATAGCCAGAAGTCTTTTGTGAGAGTTTGCAACATTTCAGAGATAAGATGCTCTGCACCAGGGGCCATGCACTGCCAGGCCTCAGATGGGAGACTCAGCTGTGCACTGGCACCCTGGAACCATGGTAAGTCAGCTAGGAAATCCTGGGCCCAGCCAGCCATTGGCTGAATTCCCCACCTCTGTGTGCTCTGCTGGGGCTAGTGGATCCCTGGGTGCTGGCTGAAGGCAGCCTGCCTCCTGTACCTCCTTATCAGAGTGGGATAGGCCAGGCTCCTGGCAGCACCTTCTGCTGCAGCTCCAGACCCCACTCCCTCTCTCTCTCCTTGCAAGCCAATCACTCTGCTGTGCTGCTGCCCAGCCCATACCAGGGTACTAGGGTTTGGGGCATGAGGGGCTCCCAGAGAATGCACAGACTCCTGTGGTGTGTGACCCCAGGCAGGAAATAGATATTGGCTTTATAGTCCACAGACAGGGGCTGCCAGTGAGGCAGTCCAGCACTGGAGCAGGAGAAACTCCCAGCTATGATCCCTGGGGTTGGTCTCAGGCTAGCCCCCTAATGGGTGGCAGCAAACTTAGTGGTGGGTCACATCTAAACATGCATTACTGTGTAATAGCTAATTTTGATTAAATTTTCTACCCGCACTTCCTGGTATCCAATTTAAGTGAGAGTAAGGGAATTTACTATGCAGTAAGGTCATGCACATGTAGACATTCACTTGTACTGTACAATTGTGGTATTAGGTAACTGTTGCCTAAAAGTGGGCAACTGTGCAGTAATATGTCTCATGTAGACATGCCCAGTATGACAGGAACAATTCTGACATGTTACAATATCATTATCTGTCAAGGTATTTAAAGACCCAATGCATTTTTACCCCTGAAATGCAAACCTAGGGAAAATTTTCCATCTTGTTTACTTGGGAACAAAAATAGAGTGTGTATCAAGTGTTTGTTATGCAGGTCTTCTTTAGGAGTTGAAAGTCAAATGCAGACTGAATAATATCTTGTTTCTGATTAGCAATATTGTAGATCTGATGTATTTAAAAATGGGGAAGTGAACAGGTAGGGCTGTAGATGTGAATGGTGCAACATCAAAATGTTCACTAAATGCAAAGTATGAGCACACCTTGGGAAAAAAAAAGCAAAGGGAAGAAGATACTCCTTTCTACTAGCTTGAAAAATCCTTATACCCCAAAGGCTTTCTTCTGTTTAACAGAGCAAACAGCAAAGAAAGCAATGGGGTACATTGGGCACATCTACATGAGACACATTAATGCACATTAGTCTAATTTAATCCAATTACAGGTGTGTGTCTATATGTGTGTGCCCTTAATGCCATTAAAATGGTGAAACTAAGCTAATTGTGCCTAAATTTGATACCTGCAAATTATCAGGTATATCTGCACATGCAGGTATCAAATTTAGTCTCAATTAGTTAAAGCGCATTAACACGTGTGTAGAAGCAACCCAGCACTAAAGTTACTGTCCAACCACTAGGAGCACATGGCAGGGCTCCAGGGACTTGGCACTAACTTTAGTGTCAAGTGTTTTAACTTTAGTGCCAAGTCCCTGCATATGTAAACACCTGCCAAAAATGGCTTAATGCACGTTAGCTTAAAATGCTCATTAAATTTAGTCGTGCTTAAATGCGTGTGTAAAAATGCCCATTGTCTAACAGAAGCAAAATGGGGATGAACATCCATTACAGATACTGAAGTAGCAGAGATAAAAGCAGAGGCTATAGGAAAAGTGGCACAGAAGGAAGAAACACTGTACTTATAGCAGCAGTAGCAATAAAAAATGAAGCAATATTGCAGTCACAGGCATAGAATTAGGCAAGAAAAATGCAGGCAGTGCAACAGAGGTAGCAATGAAATAAGCAGATTCTGGTGTAATGGCAGAAACACTGGCAGGAAGTAGACTGCACTGCAATGACACCCAATGAAATCACAGCTGTGGATGTTGCAGCATTTCCCTCTTCCATTTTGAATAGACACCATTCTAACCTAATTGTCATACCAGCTGCAGAAACATGTAATCACAATCAGATTCTTTATTTCCTTCAGCCACTACCATTAGCTGTGTTACTTCTTTCTCCTAGCTTATCTACAATGTTAAGTTTTATTTTGCCAAAGACATGAAAATACCAGTAAAGTAACTCTATGCTTGATAGTCATGTGCACCCTATGTTATTTGCTTTCCGTAGAGTGAGTTAGGGGGCAGGCACTTGCAAGGGAGAAATGCAGAGAAAATATGAATAGGGTGAAAACAAAAAGATTAACTGTGTCAATATTTTTTGTGTGATTGTGTTGCAAGGGCAGGATAGTGTTTCCTTTCATATGTCTCTCTATATAGGACTTGAGCAAAAGGACTTCCACAAACTTCCCTTTGTGGGCGTTACATCAGACCTATAGCTCTGATACGCTTCAGGTCAGGTAAACTGACTTACAACTCAATGGGTGTGTCTACATGAGATGTTTACTGCAGAGTAGAACAATTAGCTCCATAGTAGATGTCACTTAATTAGACATGCACCCTTATTCGGCTGGAATAAACTAATTAACTTTGCAGCAGGATAGTATGTATCAATGCTGCCCCAGCTGGCAGGGCATAAGGGTGCTTCAGTGCGGGGGATGCATGTCAACCCCTCTACAGCATGTTGAGCTGGGGCTGGAGCATTTCTGGGCTGGCAGGCTGACTCCCCAGGCCTCCTGCCAGCTGGGGCTGCTCTGACCCAGCTCAGAGTACTGTGATCCCAAGCGCACATACAAATGGCATGCCTAGGAACAAGAAACTCCAGAGTGATAAGCAACCAAAGGAACTGGATAAAGTACCATCATCACGGATACCCAAGTGGGTATTCTAAGAAAAGTAGTATTATGATGTGCACAGGGACAAGAACACTAATGATGATGATAACAATAAGGATGATGGCATGTTATTTCTACCATGTGAGATGCAGATAAAATGATATCATGATAAAAGCAACATGGAGGACTTAAGATAGAGGGATTTCCTCACTGAACATAAAACAACAAAGTATTTCGGTGATTGTTGTCTGACAGCACAGGAGGGCACCTGGTTTTCCTATAAACCTCTGAGTTTAGGGAAAGAGAGGCAGCAGCTAAAATTAGCGAGACTTCAACTCAGCTGGAACATGTACCAAACTCAAAGTAGATCTTATTGAAGTGGTTTAAAGGGATATTTGGGAGCCTATATTTTCATGGTTCCAGTTCCAATGCAGTTAAAATCTACTGTAAGTCACACTGGTCTTATGATCTAAGATGATTATAAAACACATTCTGCCAAAGTTGAGCCTAAATATTACCTACTTTTTTTATTATTTGATCTTGATTGGTCAAACTCGGTAGATGGCATCCGAGAGAGTCATAATTTTCTGCATTCTGCATAATGGTGAAGGGGCTACTATGGAGTTATAAATCCACTTCCTCAAGATAGCTCTCATTTAAAACACAAGATTGCAATTTGAATTTTAGATCTAAATCTGTTACATAATTCATGCTAAGAAGGATGGGTTCATCTCTAAAATTTTCACTCATAAACTATTGTGTGAAATATTTATATTATTAACACACTAGACACATTTTTTCTTCCTTTTTTTTCAACTTTGAGTTTTCCACACATTGTTATTTGTTACTAAGATTTAGGGGATTTGGGTATAGTACTAAACCTAACTTTTAATTGCTATCTTACTTTTTGGCAACTCCATTGTAAGTTTACTTATCTGTTGAATAGAGGAGGACAATATCTGTTTACCTGATTGGAAGTTGTGATGTCTAAAAAATGTCTATAAAAATATTTGAGATTCTCAGAAGGTACTGAAGGAGTAAAACTACACAGAAAAACTATATGAGTAAAATTATACAGAACACCTTTAGCCACTGGAATATGCTTGGTTCAGATTTTATTCTAAATACTTCTATTTTCAGCTTAGAATCTGATACAGGAACCTTCAAGAGTCATTTATCAAACTACTGTTGAATATCTTGGCCTGCAAATTATAATCCTCTCATTAAAATTGATAAAAATAGACACTGCAAAAAGTGCGAGTGAGCCAAATCAATATTAAAATATTTAAAATCCTGTTAAAAATTAATTTAATGCAGAAAAGGACTAAAGGTAGCCAATCTGTAAGGATTACCCTGTGATGGCTGCTGTGTTTATTCAGCAAACATAATGAGAAATAAGGAACTGAAAAGATTATATGATTTGCTCAGCATTCCCTCCACAAAATAAAGTAGTAATAAAATGGAAGAGATGTGAGATTGATAGGCTATCAAAAGTAGTAACAGCAAAAAATATATTGTAGCAAAACCCCCAGTTTTTCTTTTTTTTTTTTTAATGCATTCCCTCCCCTTCCCCAACCATTTCTGACTTGTTCTCTTCCTCAAAATCTATTAACCCCTATAGATAAGTATAAGTGAGCTAAGGCATAGGATAAGCTTCAGCATTTTATTTTGGTAGCAAGTTGTATTTGTTTTGTTTTTTCTCCTTCTTTATATTGTATAATTATTATGTTTATATTGTACAATATACAATAATTTAATTACTGTTATTATATTTTTACTGTTCTGTATTACTGTTTTACTGGTACTATATGATTTAGGCCTACATATGTAAGTTAGCATAAGTCATGTCAAGTTTCCATTTTGTTTGTCAAGTCTCCATCCTGTCCCCAGGCCCAGTTGTGTAACCCATGACTCGCACCTACCCCTCCTATGTAACTTGGTTCCTGAATGAATGGGGATGAATGAGGGTGCTTGAGAGACAATGGCAGTAGGTCTAAAAATAGCTCCCTCTGAATGACTGAACCATCAACACCAATACCTGGACCAATGACCCAGCCATTGGAACCACCCTCAGCATTCAAGAAACAAAAGATGAGGCAACCCACCATTGTGCCAAGGCTGCACATGCTCAGTAAGAACACCTGGAGCCCTCTGGGACAGGACTGACCTTGCCTGGACAGGCCCTCCCCATAGGAGATCAGAGGTAGTCTGCCCCATAAAAAGGGGTAGTGAAGACTGACTCCTTGGGATGCCCTCTCCATCTGGACCAGCACCATGCCACACCACCACATCCACCCAGAGGCCCTGCCGGCGAACCCCCTCCGGATAACACCTACTGGACAAAGACCCCTTTCCAGCCTGGATAGGTAGCTATCACCCCCCACCCCCTCTTCAACCAAGGACTTGGACTCTGCTTCTCTTCCCTACCTGGACTCCAGCCCTTCCACTGAGTCTCTTTCTCCTGCTGCCATTGTGAGTGCTTGTGTGTGTGTGTGAACCAATAACTTCATGGGGCTGTGTAGTGTGTTGTCTGTTTAATAAACCTGTTATTTGGAACCCTGAGTTGGGTTTTGCTTTACAATAGTTCGGCCCTGCTCCAATCTCTGCTCCTCACCCCTCTAACTTCTGTCTCATTTCTCCCTCTCCTGCTTCTGGCTCACTGCCACCTCCAACACCTGTCCTGAGCTCCTCTCTGCCTCCACCCCCCTGTTTCTTTGCACTGTCTTATCCCCACTGCCTTTTCCCCTGAGCTCCCAGGTGTTCTACCTCAGTTTCTTTCCTGGCTGTCTCCTCCTTGCCACCACTTATCTGTACCCCCCCCCCAATATCTCAGCTGTCTGCCTCAGTTTCCAGCCCTGAGTTCCCAGGTTTCTGTCACTCTTTCCTGGCTGTCTCCTTCTTGCCACCACGCTTTTTTTTTTCCCTTGCACCAGTGACCTTGAGTAACCCTGGGGCCACTTGATCTTAAGCAAACCCAAGCCTCAGTTCCTCAGTCAGCTTCTCTCTAGTCCACTGGTTCTAATCCAGTTCTGGCAACTTTCACTCCCTACACTTTAACTCTCTCTCTCACCTTAACCTTCCCCCAAGTATCCCAGGTACCCCAAGCATACACATACATACTGTACCATCCAAGTTGGGAACTTACTGTGTGTATGTGTGTGAACTGGTGTGTGTGTGTGTGTGTATATATGTGTGTGTCTATGATATACAAATTAGTGATCTGTGTATGTGTACTGAGTGTGTGGGTATTGACAATTGATTTTTGTCTAACTTTTGGGGTGTATAGTGTGTATGTGCTTGACTTGGTGATAGGTATGCATGTGCCTAGGCTAGTTTGGATGTGCCTGAGCTGGTAGTGTGTGTGTGTGTGTGTGTATGCATCTAATTGATTTGTGTGTTTGTATATGTGCAATTGTGTCACACCCTCCTAACAGCGCAATATTGAGATCCTGAGAGTTGGCCTGACCAGGGCAACAACTATAGCCCTTTGTAAAAGCAAATTCAATTTCCAATTAGTGGGAATCTTCTATCCTTTATAGTAGGGTTGTACATCTAGAAATTGTTGAAGCAAAATTTTAAGTATAGGTGCTGCCAATGCATGAACTCAGTTTGACTGAGAGTGGAAAATTCCATACAGGGCCTGGACTACCCTTTCTATGACCTCAGGAGCTGTCAATCAGCCCTGACCCATTTTCAGCTCTGAGCAGACTCAGTTGCTATGCAGATCTTATTGCAGAGCATGCCCAGTGTACGACTGGAATGAGGTAATACATAAGTTTGTAAACTGTAACTGAAGACATCGTTTTCTTACGCACCTAAGCGTAAGTCAAATAAATTTCCAACTTGTTTAAGAAATTGCTACGCTTCCCGTGCCTCAGTTCTCCATAGCCAATAGAACCCGGCCTGTTACCGTGTCTAATTGCCACCCTGGCCCACCGTGACTCTGGGGTTTGGTTCCCCACCCCGGGACAGAAATAAATGAAGGAATTCTGTAATTTAACTATGTTAGTGCTTGCCGATAGCACCAAGACCCAAGGAGCATGCATAAACTGGGAAGCCCTTAAACAGTCCTACTCTTCCATAATTCAGATTTCTGGTTCTTCAGAACAATTAAGAATTTCAAAACTATGTTTTGGGATAAGAGGCAGTCAGAATTCGATGAATGTGAGGCAGAGTTCTGGCAGTGCCTACTGAACTGTAGGTACAACAGGATGGGGCCCATGACGCACTCAGTAGGCACATCCAGAGGAGCACGCACATGCCTACAGTGTCCCAAACCAGTTTGAGATGCTGCAAGAGGCACACTGTGAATGAAAAAATGTTCCCTGCACTGCATATTTGCAGTGTGGGCTCAAAATTTGATACCTGGAAATCCAGGTATAATCCCAACCCCCCGCCAAAAAAATAAAAAACAAACAAATGAGGAAAAAAAAAAACAGAGGGGGGAAAAAAAGGGCAACGCATGGTTCTGGACTCTACCCTGAAGTAACCCAGAAGCTGATCCTCTGGAGAAACACTTTGGTTTCTGGCCAGAACAACTCTATGTGCTACTGTTGCCCCAGCATATGGGACATGAACCCTTAGCATGCTGGGGTAAGCAGGAGCAGGGCAAGCATCTGGAGTGACTGGGACCTGGAAGCTGTCATGGGTAAGTAGGGACTAGGGAAAGAGATTTGGGGGGGGGCAGCTCAGCATGTGTGGAGAGATTCTGAGGGGGGTTGTATGGGGGTAGGGGGGTTGGCTGGTGGGCATGGGTCCCCCACAGGGTGCACAGCCTCCCCCTGTAGTAGCAGCATCCATCAGGTGCTCAGGGCCCGCTGCTGTTGGAGCCCCTCCATGGTGCAGCATGGCTCCAACCACCTTGTTGCAGGTGTGGCCTGGCTTGGGACAATGCAATGTGGCATGGGGCCGTGTGTCTTTCTGCACCTCCAGGCCACTTGGACTGTCACCCAGGGGCTGGCACCACTCACAGGGACTGCGTGGCAGGCCGGATCCTGCCTTCACAGAACTGGCCCATCCAAACAGTTCATAGGGCCTGTGGAGGCAGTACCCAGCCTGTCATGAAATGCATTACCTGAGAACAGCACCAGCCCTCGGGTGACAGCTCAAGTGGCCTGGAGCTGCAGAAAGGTGC
Organism: Crocodylus siamensis; assembly: GCF_052110815.1. Taxonomy (NCBI): domain Eukaryota; kingdom Metazoa; phylum Chordata; order Crocodylia; family Crocodylidae; genus Crocodylus; species Crocodylus siamensis. Next base: position 212,376,807 of record NC_143396.1, read on the forward strand.
ACAGCTCCATGCCATTCCAAGCTGAGCTGAGCTTCACCCATGACAAGTGGCAGAGGCTGCAGTCCCCCTATGGGGGAGGTGTGGCTCTAGAGGGGAGCTGTGGGTCCTGCAGGGGAGGCTGAGGGTCCTGCATAGGGGGAACTATGGACTCTTCTGGGGGGAGCTGTGGCCCTGTGGGTATGAGCTGTGGGCCCTTCAGGGGGAGCTGTGGGCCTACGGGGGCGCTGTCCATGTGCTGTGTAGGGGAAGCTGTGCCCTGTGGGGGGCAAGAGGGCCACCCCTTCTAAGCAGACCCCCCACATTTTCCATACACCCACAGTCCCCCTACAATTCCTCCTTACCTGTACACACACCCCACACATCCCCACATCCCTCTACACCCACCCACCCACCCACCCTTTCCCAACCCCTTCCTGCAAACCCCACATTCCCCCCATCATACACCCAGCATACTCAGATTCCAGACAGGATGAGACTTGCTGGTTTTGAAGTTTTTAAATAGGGAACACCAGAAGTCCTCCTAGTGAGGCAAGTGGCAGGACTCAGGCAGAGGAGTCTGCCCAGTACTGGCACCCGGGACCCAGCTGGGAGTGCCTGACCTCTTGGGTCCAGGAGGACATGCTTTGAAAGTTCAAAGCAAGCCACCATATTGAGAACATCTTCTGGGTGATAGCTGCCCAGAGGGCAGGACAGTGGCACTCATGACAATGGTGCAGCACAAAGGCCAACTGTGCAGCCACAGCCTGCTGGCAGTTGGCCCAGAAGTGCAGATGCCTCTGCTGCAGCCATGGAATCCCCACCCAGGTCTGGCAAGTGTGCATCCTTGGGGCCACATGCTGTCGCAGGTGGCAGCTGGTCATAGTCAGGCAGCAGCTCCCACTGCCAGACTACTGCAGTGGGTGGAGAGTGCAGGGAACTCTTAGTTAGGGCTGCTTCAGAACTCCAGCTGGCACAAGGGGCTAGTGTCCCCAGATACTGATTGGCTGGGCCCCAGAAACTCCTATTTGTGTCATGCAAGTACCATGGGCCCTAAGACCCACCTGGCTAATTAGTAACCCCTACTGTATGAGGCTAATGGATGAATGACACAATGAAACTTTTGGGATAGCAAAGGCAAAAAAAAAATTAAAAGCAGGACAGGAGTGACATAAAGGTGAAAGGGTCAAAATGTGAAAATGAGTGATCCTGAGGGGGACACTGACCACAGCCCCCAGGGCTGTGCCCACCAGTCCTCAAAGACATCCAGGGAGGTGATGGACACCACCCAGTGGTGCTCTGCCAGAGGTGTGTGTGGACCAGTGAGAGGGAAGTGGCCCAGAAGTCCCTGGGGAACTTCTCGGCCAGAGCCTCCTTCCTAATCATGTATATGGCCCACAGTCCCTGGGCAACCTACTTGGCCAGCGGCAGGAGGAGGTTGATGAGGAGGTCCTGGGACTTGGTGGTGCCATGGATAGGGTGTCCAAAAATAAAAAAGGTGGGAGGTGAAGTTCATCCAGAACCTCAGGAGGAGATTCCAGAGGTGGAGATGGAGGGGGCCACAACCTGGTGTACTTGAGCGTCATGTACACTAGAGTCTCCCTCTGCCCACAGAAGGGGCAGGAGACTGGGGTGTTGGTAAAGCTCATGACATACATGCCTGTGGCGATGGCTCCATGGAGGAGCTGCCAGCTGAGGTTCCCAGTGGCTCATGGAATGAAGGTGCAGTGCAGGCTCAGCCACTGGGGTGCCCCAGCTATGCCCTCACTGAACAGGTCCTGCCACTTGGTGTCTGGGTGGGATGAGAGGGCAGCATGGTTGATCATGCGGTGCACAAACATGTAGAGGTGGCAGCAATAGAGAGTGGAGAAGTGACCTAGTTTGGTGTCCTCCAGTTGGCTCAGATGGTGGAGCAGGGAGCACCACAAGGCCAGGTGAGGCGCTGGCCCCATGACAAACTCTGGCAGGCTGGAGGACACAGGGGGGAGGGGGAGGGATCACCATTGTGCAAGACCTGGCTGACAAAGACAAGGGCATCAGGAGGTAAGGTAGATTTCACTTCTTGGACTTGGTGGCAGGTTGCATGCATCGTGGGTAAACTCATGTGCCAGGCCAGCACAGCAGTGTTCACCCACACCCACCTATCATAGTCCAGGAGGTCTCTGATATGGGTGAAACCACGCAGGACTAGCCTCTATTGCAACTGGGGTGCCTCTACCATTGGTTTCTCCAGCTGGAGGTTCCAGAGGAGGGGCTCAACGAGAAGTTTGGTTCCCAGGGTGAGTGTTGCTGGGGACCTGGAGGCAGAGACCAGCCTCCAGGCCTGGAGAAGGTCCTGGTAGAACTCTGGCAGCCCTCGCAGGTCTTGCAGGCAGAATCCCCACAGGCCCAGGAGCTGCCAGTCATACCAGAGCCCACAGAAGTGGCAGAGGAAGGCATGTCTCAGGTAGCCTCATGCAGCACGGCTACCAACACTGTCTAGCAGTTGCTGGAAGACCTGAAGGTGGAAGCTCAGGACTGTCCTGAAGCCCTGAAGCCTCCTCCACTGGAATTGCCCATTTTATCTTTCCCGGGGGGGGGGTCGGGTTTAGATGGGGAGGCCCCTGTATGATGGGCCACTTTCCCTCCCATGTGGTGATCAGGAGGGGGCGACGTTCCTCTACTTCATAGATTCATAGATTCATAGATTCATAGATGCTAGGGTCGGAAGGGACCTCAATAGATCATCGAGTCCGACCCCCTGCATAAGCAGGAAAGAGTGCTGGGCCTACATTACCCCAGCTAGATACACATCCAACCTTCTCTTGAATACCCCCAGGGTAGGGGAGAGCACCACCTCCCTTGGGAGCCCGTTCCAGAGCTTGGCCACTCGAACTGTGAAGAAGTTCCTCCTAATATCTAATCTAAATCTGCTCTCCTCCAGCTTGTGGCCATTATTTCTTGTAACCCCCGGGGGCGCCTTGGTGAATAAATACTCACCAATTCCCTTCTGTGCCCCCCTGACGAACTTATAGGCAGCCACCAGGTCGCCTCTCAACCTTCTCTTGCGGAGGCTGAAAAGGTCCAGTTTCTCTAATCTCTCCTCATAGGGCTTGGCCTGCAGGCCCTTAACCATACGAGTGGCCCTTCTCTGGACCCTCTCCAGGTTATCCGCATCTTTCTTGAAGTGCGGCGCCCAGAATTGCACGCAGTACTCCAGCTGCGGTCTGACCAGCGCCCGATAGAGGGGAAGTATCACCTCCTTGGACTTATTTGTCATGCATCTGCTGATGCACGATAAAGTGCCATTGGCTTTTCTGATGGTTTCATCACACTGCCGACTCATGTTCATCTTGGAGTCTACTAGGACTCCAAGATCCCTTTCCACTTCCGTGCCACCCAGCAGGTCATTTCCTAGGCTGTAGGTGTGCTGGACATTTTTCCTCCCTAGATGCAGCACTTTGCATTTCTCCTTGTTGAACTGCATTCTGTTGTTTTCTGCCCACTTGTCTAACCTGTCCAGGTCTGCTTGCAGTTGTTCCCTGCCCTCCGGCGTGATCACTTCGCCCCATAGCTTAGTGTCATCTGCAAACTTGGACAGAGTACATTTCACCCCCTTGTCCAAGTCGCTGATGAAGACATTAAAGAGTATCGGTCCAAGCACCGAGCCCTGCGGGACCCCACTGCCCACACTCTTCCAGGTCGAAACCGACCCATCCACCACAACTCTCTGGGTGCGACCCTCCAGCCAATTCTCCACCCACCGGACTGTGCAGTCATCCAAGTCACAGCCCCTTAACTTGTTCACCAGTATGGGGTGGGATACTGTGTCAAAGGCCTTCCTGAAGTCCAAGTATACGACATCCACCCCTCCTCCTGCGTCGAGGCGTTTTGTGACCTGGTCATAAAAAGAGACTAGATTGGTCAGGCACGATCTACCTGCCACGAACCCGTGCTGGTTTCCCCTCAGCATAATTTGTCCTGCCGGGCTCTCACAAATGTGAGCCTTGATGATTTTCTCAAAGATTTTGCCAAGGATGGAGGTGAGACTAACTGGCCTATAGTTACCCGGGTCCTCCTTCCTCCCCTTCTTGAAAATGGGAACCACATTGGCCCTTTTCCAGTCCTCCGGGACTTGACCCGTGCGCCACGAGCGTTCAAATATTCCCGCCAGTGGCTCTGCAATGATGTCGGCCAGTGCCTTCAGTACCCTCGGATGGAGCTCATCCGGGCCTGCCGACTTAAAGGCATCCAGTTCCTCCAAGTGACCCTGCACCACCTCAGGGTCCACGCATGGAAGTCTGGTGCCTTGCTGCTGCCTCCCTACACTCCCAGTGAGAGACTTGTCATGCCTCTCACTTAGGAACACTGAGGCGAAGAACTCGTTGAGGAGTTCAGCCTTGTCCCCTCTGTCCGTCACCAATTGTTTCTGCCCATTTAGCAGGGGTCCTATTCCTCCCTGGGCCTTCCTTTTACTCCCTATATATCTAAAAAACAATTTCTTATTGTCTTTTACTTGGGTTGCCATCCTCAGCTCCATGGTAGCTTTGGCCTGTCTAACTGCCTCCCTACAAGCACGAGCAGAAGAGGTATATTCCTCTTTGGTGATCTCTCCCTGTTTCCACTTTTTATGTGCTCCCCTTTTGGCCCTTAGTCTGCCCTGGATTTCTCTGGTCAGCCAGGGAAGCCTCCTGGCCCCTTTCCCTCTTTTACCTCGCACGGGGATCGTCTCGCTTTGTGCGAGAAGGATAGCTTCCTTAAGGCACAGCCACCCTTCTTGGGCTCCCATCGTTTCAAAACTACTACTCTGCAGTGCATCCTTCACTAATCGCCTGAGTTTGCTGAAATCAGCTTTCCTAAAGTCCAGCACGTTCACCCTACTGGTTACCTTACCCACTCGATGCCTTATGTTGAATTGTACTTTTAGGTGATCACTGTCCCCCAGATGGCTACCTATCTGTAGGTCCCCTACTATGTCATCCCCCGTTGCCAATACCAGATCCAGTAAGGCATTCCCCCTAGTGGGACCATGTACCTCCTGCATCAGGTGGAGGTCCTGTACACAGGTTAGAAACCTGTGTGAGCGGTGGGACTTTGCTGTCTGTGTCTCCCAGCAGATGTCCGGGTAGTTTAGGTCCCCCATGACCACCGCCTCTTTAGCTTTTATGGTCTCTGAGAGTTGCCTCAGGAGCCCCAAATCTATTTCTTCCCCTTGATGTGGGGGTCTGTAGCAGACCCCTACCACCAAATCCTTTTCTCCTTGCCCCCCATGTAGCCTAACCCACAGTCCTTCTACTTCCTCATCCTTTGATTCTGTCTTGATGAGGGTTGATGTATATTGCTCCTTAACATAGAGCGTAACCCCTCCCCCCCTTTTCCCCACTCTGTCCTTTCTGTACAATCTATAGCCCTCAATATGTACCGCCCAGTCGTGGGATGGATCCCACCAGGTTTCCGTCAGCCCCACTAAGTCGTAGTCGTTTAGTGCAACCAGGAGCGCTAGTTCATCCTGCTTGTTCCCCATGCTCCTAGCATTAGTATATAGGCACTTGAGCCCTGTGACTGGTGCTTTTGCTACCCCCTCGCTCCAAGTCCTAAAGGGCTTTTTGTCCCTAACCTTCCCGTTCCTTACCTGTGCCGTATTGCTGTCCACCCCCTGCCTTTCACGTTCCCAAAGCTCTCTTTCTTCAGGCTGGGCTGTCCTTGTGGGTGCCACCTGGTTTGGTGGTCCACAGCCTCCCCCACCCTCATCTTCCCCTCCCCCCGACGAGCCTAGTTTAAAGCCCGCCGGAGGAGATCCGCCAACCTGGAAGAAAACACACGCTTACCTTTGGGGGACAGGTGAAGCCCATCCCAGCTGAGCATGTCCCTCGTTGTAATGTGTGGGTCATTGTCCAGGAAGCCGAAGCCTGCCTCGAGACACCACTGCCGAAGCCGCCAGTTGGTCTCTCGGATGCAGTTCTCATGCCGTCTTCCACGTCCGTTCACTGGTAGGATGGAAGAGAATACCACCTGTGCACCAAATTCCCTCAGCACGCTGCCGAGAGCCTGGTAGTCCGCCATCAGGTGATCGGGGGTTCTCCTGGCCGCATCATTAGTACCCACATGGACAAGGACCATGGGGTAGTAATTGGTGGGCTTGATCCTGGCCTGGATTACCTCCGTCACATCCTGAATCTTAGCTCCAGGCAGGCAGTAGACCTCTCGTGCTGAAGGGTCCTGGCGACAAATGGGCCCTTCCATACCTCTCAGGATGGAATCGCCTATGACGAGCACGCGTCTCCTCCTCTTCTGGGTCCTCTCGGATCTCTTGATCTGTTTGGAATGTGAAGAATGTGGCATTTCTTCCTGCCCAAGGATTTCCTCCTCCCTTTCCATCTCCTGCAGAGTCGCCAAGGCCTCGTACCTGTTCTCCAGTCGGACTGGAGAAGCTTGTACCTGCTCGCTGCGAGCCGCTCTGGTCCTGGCTGTGACCGTCTGCCACTCTGCCGTGGAGGTCCTTCCCTGGGCTGCTTCTTCCTTGGGTGCCTGGTCCTGCAGGGAAAGGAAATAACTGTCAATTTCCTCCTCCGCCTCCCTGATCCCCCTCAGCCTGCTAACCTCCTCCCGGAGCTCCCTCACCTGTGCCTCCAGAGCCCTAAGCCGGGCACCTGCCGGACAGGTGTGGGGGCTCCCAATCTCTGCCCCCCCGGCCCTGCTGGGGATCCCCCGCAGGCCGGGAGGTAGGGGGACATCAGCTTCCCCATGGGCTCGGTCTGGGTGCTCTGAACTCTGGTTCAGAGTGCTCCAGCTTAGCTTCAGCTGGGTTTTGGGCCCAGAGAGGACCTGTACTCACTCATCCATGCAGCTGTCCTCAGGAGGATAAGCTCCAGTAGGCAAAGGTAGTGTTGAGGTGTTGAGGGTAGTGTGGCAGTGCGCTGCTGCCTCTTTCCCCAGGACTCTGCCAAACCTGATTGGGGAGTGGAGTCACCTGAACTTGGAGGGGACTGGGTGGGCAGCTGTGGCTGGGATGCCAGGGGAGCCTGATGGGGGAGGGGTGTTGGTGGCACCCCTCTCACCAGTGGGACCCATAGATGCCTTCTCTGCCCAGCCCATTGGGCACTTGTGATGCAAGTGCCATGAGGAGTGCCACCAGAAGCACTGCAGGACCCCAGAGCATAAAACACCCTCACTAGGACCCCATGAAAAGGAATCACAAGGCATCCCTTGGCCTCCAGCCATACTCCCACCACCAGTTGGACCTGGCAGTAGAATGAGCACAGATGGCAAAGGCTGGGGTCTTGACACCACAGCAAGAGGGCCACTGCTGGGGAGATAACCCTCCCCAGCATTTGGATCTGGGGGAGCAGGGCCCAATTAGGAATATAGAGTGGGATAGAGCTGAGGACCACCTGGGGCTCATCTAGGGGATCTTCTAGAGGCTTGAGGGGGATGTACTTGCCCTTCACCCCAATCACCCTCTCCACTGCCTTTTGTGCGGCAGCCCTGAGGCAAGGAAAAAAAAACCCCTTGCCATGAAGGTGGGAAGCCACCATGATCTTCGGGGCCCCCACCACCTGAGCTAGGGCCTGCACACAGGTCTCAAAGTGCAGGTTCTTCTGCTTGAGTAGTTGAATCTTCACCCTGTGCCTGTGGTTCAGTACTGGAAAGGGGGGCCCACTGCTTGAGCTAGAAGGGCCAGTGGTGGAGGGTCCAGCCCCCACTGCTGAGGGTCTCCCTGGAGCTTCCTGTGCATAGCTGTGGTTCCCTTGCTGGGGGGCTGCCTTGGTGGGGCAAGGGCTAGAGCCTGGGACAGGCTGAGTGGGTGTGCTGGCTGGTGTGGTGCACCTGTTCCCCACAGGTGCCATTGGTCTAGGACGGGGGACAGGGCCCTTGTTTTACCCACCCCATGCTGTGGAGGAGGCTGAAAAGGAGCTTTTCCCATTGCTCTTGCCCTGGGTCCCTGTTAGAGTCCTATTTGTCCCTGCAGTGGGTGTTATAGGCTTGTCTTCCCCCAGAGGGGGTCAGTTGGATTCTGCCCCCGGGGTGTGGGCTTTAGGGATATGCACCCCCGTAGAGGCCTGGTTGGAATCTGCTCCCACAGTGAGGGCTTCAGGACATTTTGTGGGGGTGTCTTCACACCCCAGAACGCTCCTGCCCTGCCATTGCTTCACATAAAGGAGAGAGAAACCAAAAAAGAAAAACAAAAGCACAGAAGGGCTAGTGAATCCACTCAGGGCAGGCTGGAGCTGTGGGGAGTGGGATGAGTGGTGGGGAAGGGAGCTGAAGCTCACTGAGCCACAGGAAACTGGGTGGGCAATGCCCAGGAAAGGTGGGGGAGGGGACACACACACACACACACACACACACACACGGGAGATTTGAGTTGGCTCACACCAGGGCAGGGGAGTGGATCAGAGGACTTAACAGACACACAGGGGCGGCTCCTGAGGCAGATGTAAAGATGGCTGGAGTGGTGGAGGGGCTTTGTTTGGTGGAGCCCATCAGGCCTCCAGCCAGGTACTAAGCAGCAGGGCAGCAGGCAGGAAGCAAGGCAAAGGATCATATGTGGTGAGGCATCTGTGAGGGAGTGCAGAAGCAAACAATCAATTAAGGAAGTAATCCAGTGTAGGTGTGGGGCAGGGTGGTGCAAGGCAATGTGGCAGGGAATCCCACCCCCCCACCTTGGGGGCGGGCATTGTCAGCACAGGCAGCAGCAGCAGCACCAGCAGTGGTGGTGGTAGCAGTCAGCGACGTCAGCCACTGAAGGTGTGCTTCAGTTGAAGGGGAAGGTGGGGCGTGGTCTGCCTGAGGCAGCTGGGGCAATCAGGGCACCCTTAGGTGGTGGTGGTGGGGAGGGTTCTGTAGGCAGTGCAGGCCCTCTCCCCGGGCTGTCCCCCAGCTGCAACTTAGCAGTGGGATGACAGCAGGCTGGAACAGGACCGCAAAAGTTGGGGTCCGCTGCTGAGATGCGGTGCTGGGGGGTGGTGCAGTGTGGACGGAGTATGGTGGGCCCTCCACGGGGGGGACAATGGCATGTGGCAGAGGACAACCCCCTGTGGGGGGGCATGGCAACAGCAGCAGCAGGAGCAGTAGCAGAAACCTGGAGCAAGAAGGGGCATGGTCAGCTTCCCCCCAGAAGCTCCTAAGGGCAAGTATCCCTGAGCTGCACCTTTTTATACTGCTAGGGCGAGCATAGGTGCTGGTCCCATGCTCTAGCTCCCTTTGGCTGCAGATCTGGGATGAGCTGTGCGGGGTCATTTTGCCCCAAGTGGCACAACTTGTCCCACACAGAGTGCATGTCCAGGCATGTGTGTGGAGGCAAATATCTCCAGCATAAATTTGTGCCTCTCTTATTTGAGCTGCTGCGAGCGCACATGCCTGCATGGTAGGCATCATGCACCTTTCCTCAGGAAGAGATATTAGAGGCACCACCAGGATGTAGGTGTCTTCAGTCTTCTCATTTTCCTTCCTGCCTCTGCCTGGAGCATCATCCTTGCATCTGGTTTTTTGAGATGTAATTTCTTCAGTGCCTTGGGTTGGTATGATATTCCCTGAGATTTCCCTGAAACAAACTTAATGTGACCCTAAATCTACATTTCTCTTTACAATTACACTGTAAGCACCAAGGAGATCTCTCTGGCTTGCTGCATGGATGTGGTATTTGAATCCTAGGCTCTCTATAGAGCCTATATTAAATAATTCTTAAAACTAGGTCACCTAGTGTCATAGTAAGAACAATCCATTCTCACCATTGGCAACTAAATTAATTTCAACAGCCATATGAGTCTCCCTTCTGCCATTCTCTCTTCTGTCTTCTGGCATAGACTTTTGGAGCATAGAAGAAAATGGAAGAGTTAACTTTCCAAATTTGGGAATTCATGTTGGCGGGGGAGGGAGGGAACATTTGACAGTTTAGGCAGATCATTTCAAAGTCATTAGTGTGATTCAAGCTCATTGCCCAACCTGATAAAGGATTATAATTGCAGACATGCAGAAGGAACCTGAAAAGACAACAATGCCACTGAATACTATGCAACTGAAAGGACAAATGATGATAACCGAGTAACAATAGAACAGTCTTGTGAACATTCTGAGAAATCAAGCCAACCTGACAAATGTCATATCAGTGATAACTACCATTTTCAGAGAATTCGGGGAACAAATTATGTTATTCATACCCTTTAGAATCATAATGTCTTGATCTGTCTGCTATTTATAATACACCCCCCTTTGCTTATGTTTTCCATAATGTTTTCAGCTCTAATCCTTTCATGTTACATTTCTTCTGAAATAAATGAAAACATTTTTTTTTGGTTTGTCTGTTTGTTGGGGTTTGTTTTTGGGGGAAGGGTTGCTTTTTTAGTCTCTCCATTTTACTAATTTCAGAAAAGAAACATCTTTCTCTGGGTATTCCCACTTAGGACACAACAGACAATCTAAGTTTTAAAAACAGAATAATGATTTCTAGACTGTATACTTAGGAACAGTGGTGAATACACTATCAAGACACAACAATTGAAGTTCTAATTAAATGGAGAAAAAATTCTACTCCAATGAATTCAGTGTGACTTTGCAATTGACTTCAGTGGAGCCAGGGTTTTACCTGTTCACATACAGATAAAACAGACCATCAAATCAAATCAAATCAAATCAGCCCACTTATCCCCAATAAAAAGGAGTGGCTGGCTTAATTTAGAGCCTGTGGACTATTTTATCTGAACCAGACTCAGACCAGTTCATGATGCTTCAATTAGTCTTGCTAGCTTTACTTCCAAAATAGTTTCGTACTTCTGGACTGCATGCAAGAAGATTTTGTTTATATCGCTACTCTGACAACAATGCTGGATTTCAAAATCATTTATTAATTTTCAGACAAGTACCTTCATCGTTTCCTAGTTTCATCATGGGAAGCATGCTCTATGGGTGAGTCTACATGTTGCTTTAGTACTTTTTAGAAGTACTAAAGCACAGTGCAGTACGGGTGGTTACTGTATCATGCATGCAGCACAGAGTTAGGTTTTACTGCTACGTCTTAGCAGTGCGCTATAAACAGGGAACATGCCACTATGGCGATGTAGCTGGCAATCATGTGTAGATACACATGACAATATAGCACCATAAGTCCATGTGTAGACGTGTCTTGTAAATAGCAACAAAGCCACTCCATTGTCCTTAAATTATCATCCACCTTGCTTTGTACAAACGCTTGATAACGTGAAGCCTCTGGGTGCTGTTTTTCACACAGACTCATACTGTCTCATTGCTGCCTTTGACTCCTCTCCCCATATGCTGGCTTTATCCACCTGTTGTCTCATACTTAAACTGGAAACTTTTCTATAACAAACACTGATGTTTTGTTATTAGTTTACACAAAACTTAACTCAGTATGTACCCCAATCCCTTGGTACCACAGTATAAATAATAATAAAACAACAATGATATCTTAGCATTTTACAATAAAAAAGACCTGTAAACCATTTTAGTCGGTACCTGTCATTGCCTCCGTTTTGCAGACACACAACACTTGGGTGTGTAATTGGAAATAGGAGACCCAATACCAATGGTCTTTCTGTGACTATTACACTGTATATTTCCTGTTCTTCTGCTTTGCTCTTTAGGTATTGATATTCCTGTAAAATAACCTTTCTTATCTTCAATGGTATCTAATGCAGAATTAGAACTCAGGAGGCAGGTTTATTTTCCTAGACTATTACCTGAAGCATTCTTTTTGTGAATATTGCTGACTCTGAAAGGTACTGTGAAGTTTTCTATTTTTAACAAGATTTAGGGGGATTAAACATAAGTAAGAGGGGAGGAAGGAGGAAAACAATCAGATTTGTTGAACAAAAGGAAAGAATGGATAAAGGTTCATATGCAAATACCACCAGGAGAAAGTAGAGACAGTATGTGCTTTGAATACCTTATCATAAAAGGATGCAAATCAAAACTCATTTTCCTTTATTTTTCTTTGTTGACAACAGATGTTGTGAACATTAAAATCAGTCAGTGAATGTGTGAGGAGACATGTTAAATGAGTTTCTGAGATGACTGACACTGAGTTGCAGTGAATTGACTGATGGAGAAACGATCAAGTTTGCTGACCTTGAGGCTATCATAGAGCTGTCCTCCTGGAGTTTGCAATATGGAGGAGTTGCTGACTCATAGTTTGATTAATACTTATAGCTAGAAACTGGATTGTTCCATAATATAAGAAGGCAAAAAGTAGGGATTCTTTACCCATAAAAAAGAAAAAAAGAAAAAATAAATCTATCCTTAGAGTTGTACTTAGCGTTTTCTAATTTACTTTAAAATTAACAAATGACATGTAATTGCAAAATAGTCAGCCAATGTGTTTTTTAAAAATAAGATAACATTCTACGTAAATAAAATATGCAGCAACAATAAGATAAAGTGATTCAGTTTCCAGTAGTCTATTACTCTTACAGCAAATTTGTAGCTCAGATTGACAAGCCTTTATTGGGTTTATTATTTTAACAGATGAAGATTTTTCTTTTACGTGAATGTGAATAATAAGAATAGGATTATTTTGTCTTTAATAGATGCCAGTGTTTTATTATTAAATTAAGTGAACAACAGTGATTTGTAGCCTATGAATGATGACCCATGCTTGTACATACATCTGTCCATTGCATGCTCAACCTTATCTTTGCTAGCACCTATGTGAGACTGGATTTCTTCCTCATGAGTTTCAACTGGCTATGCCATCTGATTCTAAATGAAAACTTCTCTTTTTTCTCCTTTCATTTTCTGTCGCTGGAAGAGGTACAAAACAGGTGATGCAACCAACAACTCCCACACAATACATAGGATCATAGGGAAGTGGGGGATATTACAAGGTCATCTAGATCAGTCCCTGCTCAGGATAAGAGCATGCCTAACTAAAGCATTCATTCCAAGAGTTTGTTTAACCTACTCCTGAAAATTGCCAAGGATGGAGATTAAACAGTTTCTCTAGGTAGTTGGTTTCAATGTTTAACACCGTTATAGCCAAAGTCCCTCCTTCATCTCCAACCTAAATTTCCCCTGCTGTACCTTGAATGGATAGCTTTTAGGCTTGTCCCTTACAGTCACAGAGAAAATGCCATCTCTATCACCTTTCAGATATTTGAAGACTGTTATCAAATCCCCCGGCAGTAGCTCTTGTCTAGACTGTATGACCTTAGATCTTCAGCTTTTTCTTACAAGTCTTGCCTCAGAGACCCCTAATCATTTATGTTGCTCTTTGCTGGACTCTTTCCAAACTATCCACATTCTTTTTGAAGTGCAGGACCCAAAACTGAACACAATCACCAGTGCTGAATAGAGGAAGAAACACTTCCCTTGACTTGCAACTGGTAGTCCTGTTAATGGAATCCATGATTCTCTTGGCTTGTCTTGCAACACGAGTGCACCATTGGCTCTTTTGCAGCTGTGACCACCGGACTGGGGCCCTCCCCGTAGGTGGTTCACCTTTGGTGGGGAGAAACGCCGCTGATCACGCCGGATCGCTACGGGTTCGGAGTAGGTCTCTTAATGTCCAGTCCCTGCCTTAGTTCTCACCCGCCATGACTTGCAGTTAGGTTCAGTTAAGGACAGTTCGTGGGTGCTCCACGGCCCGGGATCCCTCGGCGGTCACATTGCGGGGCTCCGCCACCCCTGCACCCCAGCCTCACACCACCTTTAGTGCTCTCCCCTCTTTTGTGGGACTGATCTCCTGCTGATGTGCTGGCAACTCCCCTTGGCCTGACCTGCCATCATAGGATTACTCGTGTGCCAGCCTGCCTTGTCCTCTTCTTCCCCCTATCCTGTTTGACCTGACACTGGGTCCCAGCACAGGTGGGGCTCCCCTACAATATCTTTGACTCTGTCTCCCCGAGTGTGCCCCCTCAGCTATTCCTGCCGGGGTACCTCTTTTAACTGGGAACAAAACCTGCAAACAACTTAAAGTTTGGCCCCACTGCCCCTTACCGGCTTGGGCTTCCTATTTGGAACTCCCTGGGTCCTATTGGGCAATATCTGTTGCTCAATCTCTCCAGTACCCCTATAGGTTTCTGACCACAGCCAACTGGTGGCGACCTCTGCCCAACGGCGCCCTCTCAGGGCTCTTCTGGGTCCTGGCCCCCTCTGGGAGGGTCGTGTCCCCGCTCCACCGCCCCGACACCCAACCTGTGAGTCTCGCAGGCTTCAGGTCCATAATCCAGAAATCCCACTGTCCCAGGGAGATGGGGCAGAGCTTGCCTGCGGAGGCGGCGGAGCCCAAGCAGGACATCCGCCGCTTGTTTGCACCAGAAGCCGGTGCCCATGCCGGCGGCTGGGAGCCGGCAATAAAAATGGCCGGCCGGAACAGACGGGGCAGGAGTCCGGAGAGGGCACTCGCTGCCGCGGAGACAGAGGCTCCAGGAGGGGAGCCGGCAGGTGGCTCCACACCAGGCGGGAGCGCGGACCCCGGCGGGGAGTGGCCGCCCGCCACAGCAGAGGGAAGGACAGCAGCAGCAGCCAGACCCAGGACCCCGAGTGGGGAGTGGCGGATTGGCCCGGAGGACGAGGACTCCAGTGACGGGGAGTACTGGGACTGTGCCCCGCCTGCTCACAAAGCTTACAGGTCTGGGGTCGGCGCGGGGGCCCGGGAGGGCACCGACGAGGCACCGTGAGCGCCTGGACCGGTGCCGGACACCAGCGGCCAGGAATCCGGTGGGGAGTATCCCCCGGGAGGACCCAGGTCGAAAGCTTGGTGCTAGCCGGCTAGGTTTCTTGCCTCGGACGAGGAATCTGGTAAGAAGCATCACTGGGAAAGTCTGGGCGAGGGCAGGGCCCTCGAATACAAGAGGACCCAAGGGGGCGTGAGGCCGGGATGTTAGGGGGTGGCGGAGCCCCGCAACGTGACCGTCGGGGACCCCGGGCTACGGAGAACCAGGAGCCATCTCACTGAACCTTACAACAAGTCGTGGCGGGCGAGAACCAGGGCGGGAACCTGATGACCCTACATCTGCTCCGGACCAACGGCGTCCCAGGGGAATAGCGTCACCCTTCCACCGTGAGCCGCTATTCCGAAGGGGGTTCACCCTTCCCCTCCTCTAGCCCGACGGTCACACCCACCTCGCTGGCTTCTCTGTCCTCATGGTCCGTCTCCGGCCTCCTTGCCTGCTTCTGCTTACTTGACGCCCTGTAGCTGGTGGTTGCTGCTATTCCCTCCTCCAGCTGAACGGGTTGTGGCTCCTCTCTGGGGCTCTCTGCCCCTGCTACTGGGGAAATCTGCTGCCTGTCCTGCTCTGGGGCTTTCTGCCCCTCTGGCTGAGGGGTTTGCAGCTTGTCCTACTCTGGGACTTTCTGCCCCTCTTGCTGCGGGACCCGGTCCCGCTTCCTCCGCCTCCCTCCACCTTTCTCCTGTGGCTGCTTTTATCCCTGCTGGCCGCTCGCTCACGATGACGTCATCTTCTGGCCTCATCGGTAGAAACAAGTGGCAGATGTGCCGCGCGGGTTTCTCCGCCATCGCTGGTAAGTCCCGTCCTAGCTCCCCGGGACAGTAGCTTATGCTGTACCTTTACTTCCAGGTCTACCTCTGCAAGTACTGCAGCCTAGACAGTCATGCCGAAGTTCATATTTGTGAATGCATTGATTCTTCTCCAAGTCCAGGATTTGGCAGTTGTCTCTACTGAATATCATATAGCTGACTGCGGATCTTCACTCGAACATGGTCATTCTGGATCTTAGCCTTAACTTCTGGACTTTCCATAACTCCACCCAACTTGGCGTTGTCCACAAATTTGATAAGTATGCACTCAATCCCATTGTCCAGTCATTAATGAAGATACTAATACCAGACCCAGAACAGGACCCTGGGAAACTCCACTTGATATTTGCCCTCTTGATACTTCCCACCACTAGATATGGAGCCATTGATGACTACTTGTTGAGAATGATGACCCAATCAGTTATGTATCCACCTCAAACTATTTTTGTATAATCTGTATTTCCTTAGCTTGTTAATGAGAATGTCATGCAAGACAGTGTCAAAAGCCCTGTTGAAGTCAATGCTTGTCATATCACTGCTCTCCCACTGTTCACAAAGTCTGAAACCTTATCATATAAGGAAATCAGGTTGGTTGGGTATGAGTTGCTTTTGGTGAATTCATGATGACCGTTCCTGATTACTCATTGCTTCTCTAGGTGATTCACAATATATTTCTTGAGGACCTGCTCCATGATCTTTCCAGGTATTGAGGTCAGGCTGACTGTTCTGTAGTTCTCTGAATCCTCCTCCTTCCCATTCTTAAAGATGAACATTTAATTTTCTCTTTTCCAGTTACCTTGGATCTCACTTACACAAGTACATGTTTTGAATGAGTGGGGAAAGAAACAATCCAAATGACAACCCCAGGAAAGTGCTTGATACATGTTATCATATTGTTCCAGGTTACAACTTTAGGTGAAAATTAGATCAGATTATGGACTTGTGTAACAAGGCTCCTTCCTGGGTACAGCAGGAGAGGGGCATGGTTCCCTTAGGAAAACCCAAATCTGAAGATAAGACAGGCTTCAGAAGGTGGAGTGGCTACTGCTAGGTTCAGAGCTCTGAGGAGGGTGGCTGTAAGGCACCAGAAGGCCACTTGAAGCATTTTTCAAATCTTACTTTCGAGGGTGGCAGAGGCATTAGAACAAAAAAGCTGAAGTTGCCTGAGTTTAAATAGCAGGCTGCAGGAGAAAATCCACAGACAGTTAATTGAGGACAACAGGACTGCAGCAGAGGGTAGCACCAGGCCTTCTAATTAGGCTAATAGAAAACTACTGTTCCCTGTTAAGAGAAGCTCAAGTCATAGCTTCATAGTTTCATAGTTTCATAGTTTGTAGGGTCGGAAGGGACCTGAGCAAATCATCTAGTCCGACCCCCTGCCATGGCAGGAAAGAATACTGGGGTCAAATGACCCCAGCAAGGTGTTCATCTAACCTCCTCTTAGACACTCCCAGGGTAGGAGCCTGCACCACTTCTCTTGGAAGCTGTTTCCAGACCCTAGCCGCCCTGACAGTGAAGTAGCACCTCCTGATATCTAACCTAAACCTACCCTCTGCCAGCTTGTGACCGTTATTCCTGGTCACTCCTGGCAGTGCTCGGGGGTACAGTGACTCCCCCAATGCCTACTGATCCCTCCTGACTAGTTTATAACAGGCCACAAGATCCCCCCTCAGCCTTCTCTTTTGGAGGCTGAACAGGTTCAGGTCCCGTAGCCTCTCCTCATAGGGCCTGCCCTGTTGTCCCCTGATCATACGAGTGGCCCTCCTCTGGACCCTCTCCATGCTGTCGACATCCCTCTTGACATGTGGCACCCAGAACTGGACGCAATACTCCAGCTGCAGCCTGACCAGCACCACATAGATGGGGAGGATCACCTCTTTGGACCTGCTCGAGATGCATCTGTGGATGCATGCCAAGGTGCGGTTGGCCTTCCTGACTGCCTCTCCACACTGCCGGCCCATGTTCATCTTGGAGTCAATGATGACCCCCAGATCCCTTTCTGCCTCCGTGCTGACAAGAGGGGAGTTCCCTAACCTGTAGGTATGGTGCCGGTTGTTCATCCCGAGGTGCATCACCTTGCACTTGTCAGGTGATCAGAAATGGGAGAAGACACACATATAAAGCCAAGGGGTTTGAGCTTCAGTCTGGGCTCTGCCTGAAATGGTACAGGACTGTACATGCCCTGGGGAGAAGGAGCTTCGCAGAACCTGGAGAACAAGAACTCATGTCCCTTGAATAGAAGAGAATTTGGATGTGTGAAAGTAATGAAGACACTGCTTATATGATTAAGGGTCCCCATTTTGTTTATGTTGTTGACTGTTTATAACTGTGAGGCATGGGCATGGCTATGGAGGGGCTGGAGGGCATGATTAATGCTAGGAAAGCATAGAGTGCTTGACAATAGAAAAATGGAAATGCTGAGATGGTGACAGATGACTACCAGAAACTCAAAGGCAAGGATAGAGGGCCCAAGAGCACAGCAAACTGAGTGGAAAGTCCTACAGTCCAGCAAACCAAATGGAAGCAATTGCCTAGTTTGAGGACTGTGGGACCATAGCCAGGTCCCAAGTGAAGGAGAGAGGGAGAGAGAGGGGGAGAAATAAAGAGTCTTTCAGCAGAAGAGGGGTCTTGAACTGGCACCCTGGCCAATTGAGGGCAGTCTCCCAAAGCAATCATTTATAACATCAAGGTGAGGCAGGAAAGGTTGGGGAGTGTGCCAGGTTCCAGATATAGGAAATCAGTCCAGAGAGGCCCTCAGGATGTGATTGGCTGCCCAAGACACCATAAGCCTGTTACAACTTGATTTTACAGATTCTATTTAGGGGGCATGTCTACACAAGATGCTTAATTCACAGTAGACTAATTCTACTGCACAATAGTTTTGCAAACAATAGTTTATACAGCAAAAACCATGCTAATATGCTAATGTGCAGTACTATTAGACTACAGCACATTAAGTGTCATGCAAAAATGTGCAATTGCACTAATGCACAGTATGGTAGCCTACTGCAAATTTCTTTAGTACTTGATTATTCAAATACTAAATTTAATGCACAGTAGGCACTGCACATGAATGAACATGTAGACATGTCCACTGAGTAGTTCTATTGACTTAATTGGAGCTATTTATATAAATTAGAACTATGGGACAGATTTCTGTACGAACAGAATACAATCTCACAGCTTGACATGAACCTTATACTAGGTACATTCATATTCTTTTGATAATATTATAAATAAATTCATTAGTGCACAATAGAATTTCATAAAGGGGAAGGGTACATGCCCATAAAATTTATGGCTACTGATTGACCACGATACAAGTAAGATTGACACCAATCTTTGGATTACAAAATCAATCAGGACCAAGCAGAGGCCACAATAATGCAAACTAAATGCTTCAGACTTCATAGCATGAATGAATATATCTACATGGTTTTCATTTTAAACTAACAACTTTCAGTTGGATAGCATAGTAGTTCTGTTTCCTCTGACAAAAGTTTAGAAGAGAATGAAATTGAATTTGATTTTATTGCAGTGTTTTTTGTCATTTAGGGCACTGTATCGTTGACAGATACTTTACAAAACTGTAAATTATACAGTAGTCAAAATAGTAGCTATAAAGACAAACAGAACAGCTACCATCTAAGTTTAAGTAGTTTGTATGTGTCCTTGGAAGTTGCAACTTTTTCTACTGAGAAAGTGAATTTCAACCAGTAGACTAGGATTATCTCTGATTTTATTTTAAAGCACAATAAGATTTAAAATTTGAAAGCTACCAGAGACAGGCTGAATGAACAGAAAGTTTGGAGTTTTCAACAGTATACCACTATATTTGAACCAACGAGCAAATTAAAATGCGATGATCAGACGTGAGACTCACTTTGTGGTACAAAATCTTTTCTATATCTATGTGCATAAGATTTTGTATTAAGCCCTTATTTTCATTTGCTCACTATGGTGTAATACCTATTCCAAATGTGATATTCTTCTCACCAGGGCATGCATTTCTTCTAATATTTAAATATGGAAACTTATGGTCATTAGCACTCCAAGTTGTCTTCTGATGTTAGTATTAAGGAAACATTGTGATTTTCAAATAAATTAATGGATTAATCTCTAGCTACATCAGAAATCAAATGTTGATCTATGAGCCATTGTGACAAGTGCACTCTACTAGGACAAAATGCAAACACAAAGCTGAGGATGAAGCATTTGAGATCTGGTGGAAAAACATTTTTTGTTGAGTGGATCCAGCTATGGAACAAACTTTCAGAGATCAGGTGAATCCAGAGTCTGACCATCTATAGGAACATAAGAACATATCATGAGACCCTTCAGGACATCTTTGGAAAGGTCTTTTCACTATAAAAATGATACCCTCAGCACTGCCACACTTCCTTGACCTTCTGCCATTATTGTCTTTTTAAAAACAATGATGAAATACAAATAAATAAACTAAAAAGAACCATACATAAAACAAAGTTATTACCGTGAAAAGGTAGAGTATCAGAGGCTCATAAAGTCCACAAAGGACTTCTTCTTTACTTCTACTGAGAAAGCGTTCAGATGATGACTGCCATAGTATAAACCTCTAAGACAGGTAGACAGATTGAAAACAAGGCCCTAGAACCTTCTGAGATTTTCCAATCACTATATACGCTAAACAAAGCAAAAGCAGAAGCAGATGGTGTGTATTTTAGTGCCTTCACATCTCTGTTTATCTGGGGAGGAGAAGATCGTATTGCAGTTACATACTGAACAACTCTAATAAATTTCTACTGAAGTTATCACAGTACAGCCTGTCTGGTGGTTCTATATGTTTTTAAGGATAAAAACAAAGTTCTTTGACAAGGAAAGTTACACGTCTTCATATGTTTTTTTCTTCTAAGCATCTATTTTAGTTTAATTGTCAAAACATGTCAATCTCTTGACAGCCAGAAATTATGTGGGTGTCTCAGTATAAGGGAAACTATTTTGCTTTAATTGTGGCAGCATCTGGAGGAGTGTCCAATCTTATAAGTAGTTCATGCCTATCTAATTTAGAGAACTGCCAGCTGGTTCAAGCTACCCGCATGGCTTCATTTTCCTTCCTGCAGGAAACTGAAGTCTTCCACTGGAGCAAGTCATGTCTTAACAGTGTTTAAGATTATTCACTGGGGAATGGTAAAACTTTGTGGTGATATAATATGATGCACTTCACTGAAAGCTCTCATAAAGAGGCTGATTATTTTAAAGGTATTTGACCAGACAGCTGTTGGCTCATGTATTCCAATTTTTAGTTCAGAAAATCAAAAGCAGAATTGGTATTTTTGTCTAACTCCATGTACTATTCATCCAAAACTCTTTCATTGTAACTGTTGAATACTTGTATTTTATGTTATCAATATGTTTTGGTCCTTTGCCTAATGAGAAAGAGGGCTCATTATTATTCCCTGTAGATTTTCTTCCCATGGTAAGACTAAACAACCGCCATTTTGAGAAGCACTTGAGCTTTTAAGAAAATACCCCTAGGCCAAACTCTTCCAGGGAAAACCTCTTGGAATAAGTCATAATGGGGTGTTTTACGTTTGTATACTTTAGTACAGAAAGTTAATGCAAAAGAAAAAAACATACTTATACATGCAAGATTAGATCAAGGAATAAAAACCACTGGACCAACAGTTTTCACATGTAGAAGTGGGCAGTGCCTAACAATGCTGTCCTTTTATCTGATGCACCGAACTCCTGGAGCAAAGCAGCAGCAATTGCATAATACACACTCTGTAGAGAAAGACAATATGTAGGTTAAACTTGAAGTTGATACCTTTGAAAAGTAGTGATGGGCAAACCCCAAATATGGAGCTAGCTGAAAAGGTCTGATGGAAAAGTTCATCCAAATCAAAATACTATTTTGGTATGCCAAGTGTGACAAAAATTGCTTTAATGAATGGTTCCTTTCAATTTTTTCCATGTGAAAATAATCTGTGTTGACTTTATTAGAATTATTTTGTGAAGTGGGAAAAGAAATGAAATCAAAACAAAATGTTTCAATTGAGTCAAAATGCTTTTCAAAATGCCACTTCACAGGACGTTTTGAGTTCTTTTTCATTTGCTCTGAATCATATTCTGAAACTTTCAAATTTCCCATCATGTTTTGGCAAGTTCTTATTAAAGGTTATAAAAAGAAGTTAAGAAATCAAAAGGTGGTTCCTTGTCAACATCTCCATCTAAACTCCTTGGGCCAGGTTCTGTTTCATCATAATTAAAAAGAAATAAACTGCCTTGTCATATCATTTAGTCCAGTAGTGCTTAGCCTTTTTGGCCAGGGGGGCAGATGGGCAGTGCCTGATCCCTCTGTGTGCCAGAACTGGTGGGGCCCCATCTAGCTGTGCAGAGGGCAGCCCAGCCGCAATTTGGCCCTGTGGTGGAAAGGGGCTTGATCTGGCCCTAATCTGGCCCTGCAGGAGGGCTATGATCCAGTTCTGATCCAGCCTTCCAGGTATGGCGTGTCCCCAGTCTGGCCAGGCAGTGGGAAAGGGGGCATGGGCTGGCCCCACAGAATGGAGAGAGGCAGTGCGACCCAATCTCAAACCAGACACACAAGGGCATGGAGCACTGCTTGGCCCTGTGGGATAAAGGGGGCATGGCCTAGCCCTGCAGGGAGGGGGAAGGGGGCATGACCTGGACTCACCGGGAGAAGGGGAACAGCCTGGTTTCAACCCAGCCACATGGAGGGAAGGTGACATGGCCTGACTTAGATCAGGCTGTGTCGGGGGAGGGTCATCACCCAGCTCTGATCCTCCATGTGGTGCTTGGCATTTTGACACTGGGGAGGGGTGGCAGTATTAACTGCCATTGATCCCTCACTGCCAAATTTCCTAACCTGTGGAGAGCCACTTGGGCTGGATTCCAAGGCTTTACAGGCTGCATTTGGCCCATGAGTCAAAAGTTAAGTGCCCCAGTCTAGTTTGTTTCTCTGAAATACTTACCTATACATTGCATTACCAGCTATAAGACATATTATAGCTTCAAAAGTTCCTATTGATTTGGACTCTATCACTTTTCTAGGGAGATGGATCCTTAGCCTAAGAGATATAAACCTACTATAGGGAAGCAAAGTAAAACTCGGCACTCCTTAGAGGTCCAGTAAGATTGATTTTCTGTGTGACTGACATCTTCTCTTCAGCCCTTCCATTGTGAACTCAGGTTTAACCAAGCAGCAAGAAATTCAAAAAAATAGGACAAAATAGCAGTGTTTCTTCTAAGCTTCATGGCTTTCGCGGCCATGCAGGCGCACTAATGCTGCGCTACCAGGTGTGTCTGCACAGCTGCATATGTTGCACAGCTTAGAGGGAATGCTGCTAAATAGGTTACCTGAATTTTAACATGTTCAGGTGAGCTGAAAGTGCTATGTGCCAGTTAGGACTTCCAGTTTTCTCCATCTTATTGGAGTATCTTACACTAAACAGTAATTACTGCAGGTTATTGCAGATTCTCCTCCTCAAGTCTTAGGTCTTATATTAAAGTCTGATAAAACATTTTCAGCTGCAGACAATAAACCAGTGTCACAGATGATGATTTTCCAAGCCCTAGAAATATTGAACTGCTATAAAAAAATGACTTGTGTTATTGCCCCTTAAATACCACATCCACTCAAGCCTTAAATCTAGACTGACTTGAATGATTATTTTTTAAGGGTACTGTAAAATTACTGATTTACATATTGACCTCCTGGTTCACTTTAAAATATCAAATTGTACAATATATTATAGGACATATCAGCCTCCAATGAGCATTAATATATTTTTTAGTTTTTGCTGCAATAAAAAAATAGTACCAATACTACGGAAGCAATAGGTGAATACAGATTTTCTCCTTGATGAATTAATGTTCTGTGTTCACAAACAATGTGCTTTTAATCTGTTGGAATAACCATAATGATTATTTAGAAGTATTTTTAAGAAATATAATTTATTTCCATCTAAAATACTTTTCCTCAGACAAAAGCAATATTATATCTTAACTACTAATATAGTCATAATATATTCCTTTGTCTTTCAAATGTATTTCCTCCCATGCTTTGAGATTGGAACATCACAAACATTTGAAGATCTCTGAACATTTCAAAATGGATGCAATATTATGCAGAAACATTTTATGAGTAGCTGAGTTTGCATTATCTCTACATAGAGAATGGAGTTTTAGCTCCTGCACAGAAGGCAAAACTGAAGAAGTTAACTCTTTAAAGCAATGCTGATTCTTAAAGTGAATTTCAAAAGACTCATGTTCAGGCTTCTTATACAAACCAGTGCAACAATATATATCATGAAGGTTATGCTTCTGAAAATATTTTTTTCTTTAACTATTATAACCAAGCAACTTGATGGACCCATCTACATCTCCTTAATATGTGGCTTATCTGCCCAGGTGCTCTGTTTTGGTCTTCAGATATGTTTGTTCTCTGATCCATGTGTTTGTGTTGTTTGTACTTACACAGATGGACTTTTTCACTGGATGGCAGTTAAGAACTAAAATCTTCCACAATGTTTATAAACACGTGTTTATCTTTTTTTTTGGCCAAAATACACAGTATTTTCTCTTTTAAAAAGGATCAGGTAACTTATATTAAGCTGCTGTGAATTATGTCCAAATTATGAAACATTCCAAATTTAGGCATTGGAATAGCATTATCTACATAACTGTGTGAAAAAAGTGACTTAAAGGTCAAAATTCAGATCTGATTTGGTCATACCTCAGAAGTAATAAAAGGCACACATTTGTGGGACCTGATCTATAATTATGCAGCTTGCTTTAAGTTGTGTAATCATAGATCAGGTCTCTATTTCGGTGGAAAATTCCTGGTGCTGGGAGCAATGCCTGGAATGAGAGCTAAATTGGGGTTGGGACACTGGTGGGTGGGGGCTAGTGGGTCTTCAGGGGGTCTGGCAGATCCACAGTGGGGTTGATGAGTCTACAAGGTGGGGTGGGGGCAGGAGCATTTATCTAAGATGGCAGAGTTGAAGGGCTAAAAATAGCCAGGTTGGTTGTAGGGAGGCATAGGAAAAGTACAATTCTGGGCTGGGACAAGCAGCTGGGGTTTTCAAATATGTACACATGTTCAGATAGTTCAGGTACGGGTTAACCTAATATTCATAAAGCATCTCCTTAGGTGAACTAACTTAGAGGAAGCTGGCCATTTTTTATCTAATTTAAACTCCATGAACAAATATACAGTTCGGCTCTTAGACTGACCTAACCCTAGTGGTGGACAAGCCCCAGTCAGGTCAAGCTAAGCATAGTGTCTTCACATATGCAGAGTTATACTAAATAATATATATCTATATATTTTCAGTCTGGAAAGTAATGCACATGATTATAGCTTTTATTGTGCTTGCATTGTGGATTAAATTCAAACATACAGCACCCATCCTCAGAAGTCCATTTGGAATAATGGAAGATACAGAGGGATCAGAAAGAGAGGAAACTTAGGTATTCCCTCAGGTCAAATGAGCAGCTCAAAGACATATATGCCAGGAAAGAAATGGGAGAATCTTCAACATAGTATATCAAATGTATCACAGAGGGCTTTTGTGGCACTGATCCAAATGTTTCCCTCCCCTTTCAAGGACCCCATTCAAAGTTCAACTGGATCTCCTGTGCAAGGACTTTCTAAGGCTAAGGATAACTTGCTGGAATTACCCTCCAAAAATGTGTACATTCTCACTAATTTCCAAACTAGTATAAGCTGGTGACTTGAATAGTTTCCAGTATCTAAGGATCTGACCTTTTCAAAATTCTCTCTTGGCTAAGTTGTATATCCTATTCTGATAGTCATTGTGGTCCATGCAAAACTTGGAATAGATTTTTAGACAGAACTCCCTTATTTTCATTTGTTTCAAATTCTCAGACAGAATACCAAGCATGGATATCTTCAAGATAATATACCCGTAATAGATCAACAGTGACAAATTGTTTCAGATCCCATAATCCTGCCTCAAGCAAATGGGCTCAAGGTGCA
The DNA here is from genome assembly GCF_052110815.1 of Crocodylus siamensis. Taxonomy (NCBI): domain Eukaryota; kingdom Metazoa; phylum Chordata; order Crocodylia; family Crocodylidae; genus Crocodylus; species Crocodylus siamensis. The sequence continues at coordinate 212,402,255 of NC_143396.1, forward strand.
TAATATGTAAGACATCTGCTTTTGTATTTTATTTATGGCCAAGTTCTGTACTCAGCATCCAATACCACATTAAGCTGAAAGAAGTATATCCATATAGATCTGTTCTACCTATCCTAGTGTGATCCTCATTTCCCAAAGGCCATTTAACACAGGTGAATGTATGAAAGGGCTTGAAGAAAGATGTGAAGTGAGCATTTTTACACATGTTCTGGGGGCAGAGGAGGGGGCACTTTTATTGGAGTAGCTCTGAGAGCTGCTCTAACTAACGTGTCCACAGCACCTCATGTATCAGTGTCCCTGCACTTCAAAATGGTGGTGAGGGTACTTTAGCTAAAGCTCGTCAAATGAGCTTTAGTTAAAATGCCCCTGCTGTCATGCTGAAGTGCAGGTATGCTGATACATGAGATATGGAGGCTGCTGGAGCACCCTAATTAGCATGATACACTGTAATTTCAATGCATTGGAGCAGTCTCCTCACATATCTACAGGCACCTGAAGTATCCTTAGTACAAAAAGATAAATATTTTCATACTAAATATTTTTTTCATGATTAATAATTATCAGTTTCTGCCTGCATTTATTCATGTAGTATACAAGAACTGCAAAATGTTTTCCCATAGTACGTTACATAAGCCTCGCCGGAGAGAGATTGTTTTCTGTAAAATTATTATGTAGAGATGAAGAATGTGCTCAAAAACGTATTTTTTTTCTGTACAGAGATTGAGCCATCAGAGGTGTACGAATCACTGTGAGTGATAGTTCCATCTGGATACCACAACACTTCAAATTTACACTGATGTCATTGGTGGTATGTAATCACAAATGTTCTGCTAGCAGGTAACCATTTGCAAATCATTTTGCAATGGAAAAAAGTCTTTTTTTTAACTAAAATAATTGGGTGATTTTGAAAAGTACAAAATTGATAGAGTAAGAAACAGAAACCTTCTTTCTATGCACAAAATGAGTACAGCATGGGCAGTAGCTATTTAAGTTTCTCCTTTCTGTCTCTATATATCCCATGACAGCTTTAGAGGGATCAGACTTGAGCTCAGTTTCTGTCATCCATTTGACACAGGACCTCATTTCTGCTTTGTTCCTTTTCAGTCAATTTATTTAGTAGCAATTGTATTTCCAGAATGATTTGTAGGTGTCTATCCACCTCCTGGAAATCAGACTACCCACATGCACTGCACTGGCAAGTGGAAAGTCTTTGGTGAAAATGACTCTAAATATTTAGGAACGCACTCTTCAGAAACAGTTAAACTCTTGTGAATACTCATGTAAACATTTGTGTCTGAGAAGGTTTGTGTATCTTCTTGGGTTTCTTTTTCCTGTTTACTGATTCTCAGTCATTCAAATAAGGATCAGAAAAAAATGGGACCTGAGGACCAGTCAAGCTCTATTAAAAGGACTAACTTAGCTTGAGAGTGGGTGCATCTACACATGAAATGTATTAAATGCAACAAATTCCAGTGCAATTTGTGCCGGAGTTTATTTCTCCCAGGCTTAGAGTTTACACATGTGCCCAGGATTTCAGCAGGTTGAAGATAGCTGGCAGGGGGTCCTGAGGGTGAGCCTGTCAGCCCAGGGCTGCTCCTACCTGGCTCCGTGCGCTGAGGAGGGCTGTCTGGGGCATGAGGGTGCTACAGTGTGGGGCTAGCTGGAAGGTAGCTCCCACCATGTAGCACCTTCATGGGCTGACCTCGTGCTCCAGCCAGGCCTGGCCACAGGTTACTTGTGCATTGCACATTGCAGTCTGCATTGTAGTGGAGTAAATCAGTTTGCTATAGAATGCTACTTACTATCCTATGACAAAATTCACTAGTTTACTCTGGCCTAAAAGTACTGCTTGTGTAGACTGTGATGCTTTACTGTGGACGTAATTGTGTAGACTCTGCCTGCGTAGACTGTGATGCTTTACTGCGGCAGCTCCACAGTCAGCATCTCATCTAGATGCACCCAGTGAATCATCCCTCTGTAGAGATCCAGCATATATGGCACAGAAATCCCACCTAAAACCCAGATGGGATCTAAACGCACAGGCAGGGGCATGGGTAATTTTTAGGGCTATGAGAAGCTTCAGTTGCTCATTTGATTCAGAGAAGATTCAACCCAATTTGGTGGCTGAATTGCTGAATCTGAATCAAATCAGGAGACCAATTAAAAGGTCCAAATTGATTTGAAGCCTCTTAATTGATTTGGAAAAGATTTGGGCAGTCCCTGCTCACTATTGCAGGGAGCTGGACCCAGGCTCCATGCTGGTAAGTAGGGGGGAGGGGGGAGGGCTGGAGGAGGGGCGAGAGTATCACGGGGGGGACCCCTGCCAGGCTCCATCCCCTGCCTGCTCCCCCAGCCCTTCTGAGTGCCTCCTGACCCCTGACTCCTGCCTGCGTTCCCAGCCCTATCAATGGCTGCCCTGCCTGGGCCCAGTGTCCCGGCACTTAAAAAAAAAGCTCTGCACCAACTGGATGCTGCAGCGGCCATCAGGGCCTCTAGGGGCTCATGGCAGAGCCCCCCATGCAGCGCAGGGCAGTGGGGGGCAGCAGGGATTGCCCCTCTGCCTGGGAGGAGCCAGTGAGTGTGGGGCTTTTATTTATTTTTTTACAGTTCTGGGAAGCTGGGGCTGGGCGGGGCAGCCATTGGTGGGTTGGGAGAGTGGGTGGGGGATGGGGCCTGTTTGATTTGGAGATTCAGCTGAATCGATTCATGACAGTGATTTGAATCACCAAATTGGATCACTGTCTCCTGCACAAACCAAATCCAAATTCGAAGTGAATACTGGCCACTTCTCACAGGCCTAGTAATTTTGCCCCAGGGGATTGATTTCTTAACAGCCTATGATTTTATGCCCATGCTTAAAGTGTTGATTGATTAACTGAGGGAGCATCTACACATGTTGCTATGGTGACATTGTTGCTGTGCTGTGGTTTAGTACTTCCTTTTGGAAGTCATGGTGCAGTAACAGCCCATACTGCGTTGTTCGCATGGCGCACAGTTATTTTTATCAGCTACTTTGCTGCAGTGGCACATTATACTGAGAGAACACATCTCTACAACAAAGTAGATGCTGGTCATATGTAGATGCCCACAGATGCTACGTTGCTGTAGCACATTGCAACAGTGATGTAGTATCATGTGTAGATGTCCCCTGACAATAGCAAAACATATTTTTGAAAGTTAAATTCATTTAAAATTCAAGATCAGAAACAATATCTACTGTGAATATTCGGTTTAGCTCTAGTAATTAGCTTGGTAGAGATGAAGTTTTGGAAGGATCAACAAGTTGGCAATAGATATAAATCCTCTGCTACATTCCTTCAAAGGGCAGGGATTCAACATTTTATTCCAAAATGAAATTAAACAGTTTAACAATTATCTCCAAACATTTGTAATTTATACGCTTGAACATTTCATAAGATAAATTATCCATGTCAGGAGGAAGGAATTCTGAAACCAGGTTATACCTCATTAGGTTCATTAACTCTGAATTTAACATTATAATATAAATCATTTCTTCCCAATTTTCAAGAATAGAATTAAACATTTTTTTAAATCAATCTTGATGCAGCAAAAATCAGCTTCAGATTTACTACCAGTGCTATTATTAGCAATGCTCATATATCTTCCATGTATCCAAATCACCTGTAATTAATCTTGAGATTGCAAGATAAATGCCATTACAACTGATCCTCTCTATCTTATTCTATACATTATCTACAGACATATCCTTATTAATAGTTCTTGAGAAGCTGAATGTGTGATTTCACAGTTCTACTAATAGGTTTTTAAGTGGAAAGGTGCTTTCCTGTGTAGGCTATTGAAATCTGTTCATTTTAAGGAACTTTTCACCCTATTCAATATCTTTAGTCTTTGGTTGCCATATCATGCTTTTGAGAGGAACAACAATGACAAATGTTGAATATCTGGGGTTGACATAAAGAACCTTCATTCAGGAGCCATAAGGATATGCAATCTCAGAACAAATATGAATATTGATACTTACAATGAAGTGTGGTCCATGAATAAGATAGTCAAAAAACTTGCAAGTTCTAGTTTCAGTTATTTAGTCCCTTCTGTAGTCTTGAACAAATTCACTTAACCTCTTCTTACTTATATCTGATCTCTAAAATGGAAACAGATGCTAGTATGAACCTACTGCAACACTACCAGGGTTGATTTTGAGAGACTACAAACTTGTCTAAAAAAAACTTTAGGTCTGTTGCCATTCAGGCTAGATATCAGAAAGCGCTACTTCACTGTCAGGGTGGCTAAGATCTGGAATCAACTTCCAAGAAAAGTGGTGCTGGCTCCTACCCTGGGGGTCTTTAAGAAGAGGCTAGATGTACACCTTGCTGGGGTTGTTTGACCCCAGTACTCTTCAGACTTGATGATCTGCTCAGGTCCCTTCTGACCCTACCAACTATGAAACTATGAGGAAAAATTTGATCATATTTGTGCATTGCTCTGAAGATGTAAATAATAGAAAGGACCCCAGTTTAACACATTTGGACCCCCCCGACCTTTGATGAAACTTGGATTCATATCTGAACTTTGAAGATGGAGCTAAGTTCTGGCTTTTCACTATATATATTCTAGGTCCAGCAAATATGATCAAAATATTTTCCCTTATATTTTTAACAATATGTCAAATTTGTTGACCGAAGATGTATTTTCTATGTATTATAAGGAAATGCCATTCCAAATAGTGATTACCTCTCTCTCTATATTTTTACTCAGATTCTCAAAGAACCACCAAGAGGCACATGCCAAACCAGGAGGGTCCCATTCTACTGGAAGATGGGCACCTTATTTCATAAAGCTCCTTTGAAAATTTGAGCCTTAACCTGTAGGTTTCTGATACTTTAATCTTACAAAAATATAATAAACTCCAACTCTCCACTCAGGCCTAAAATAATACAAAAGCAAGGGATTAAGGTAAGCAATTCTTGCAGATTTAAGTGATATATGTGGATATTTTCCACAGAAATCACATTTTCTATCATTGTTTTGCAATCTAGAATGTTTGATGGCCAACACATGTAGAACAGTGAAAGATCTGGATAAGATAGAGGTAAATTTGGGTAGGATAGAGGTAAATCTGAATCCAAACTGAAAGACAATAACCAGTCATCTGGGAAAGCCGAGGCCTCTATTGGGAAGCTTTTGTTGTTAGATTTGAAAAATATCAAAATTAGCAATCCCCACCAGGAGGCTAGAAATGTCTTAAACATAATACTAATAACAAATGTTTTAAAAAGTATCAGTGATAAGCTCCCTCTAGTCTCAAGGACAGAGGGAAATTTGAGACTTAGATCATTTTTAAAGAAAGGCAAAAAAAAAGAGGTCAAGACAGTGAACTGTCAGCATTATATAGTGCTGTTTCATCTAAACATTAAAAATTCATTGAGCTTGCAAGCAATGTAGTTTGAAAATGTGTTTTGTTGGCTGATTAATCTTTATTTATATTAACAGGGTTCTTCTCACTGTCCACTGACTCACTGCACAATACTTAATTTAGTAATTTTATTAAGACAGGCTTTGGAGCAATCTGAACTAAAAAAAAGAAATTATACATTAACACTGGCCACATATACATGAGACGCTGACTGCGCAGTCATTACTGCGCTGTCATTTACTTCTTGTGTGTACTTGTACACAATAACCAGAGTAGAACTGCACAGTAGCATTGTTGAATGGCTTTTACGCAATGCTCTTTACTACTGTGCAGTAGCATCAAATCACTCTTCATGCCACGCAATGCTACTGCATGGTAGTAACAAGCTACTGCGCAGTCAGCATCTCATGTAGATGTGGCCACTGAAGACCAGATAGGGGCTGAAACTTATAGAGGTGCTTTAGAAATGGGATAAGAAGGCAAGAAGCCTGATACCTCTCTCCCTCTCCCCTTTTACATATAACAACACCTTTAGATTCTTACATGTTACCTTTCAACCATGTTTTGAACTCTTAAAACAGGAGTGTTAAAACAGGACAACATAAAGAAAGAGTCCTTTGCTCATCTCAGATATAGTCCTCTTCAGGAAAGGATTCTCTTCATTTGGTGTTAGGGAGCTTGTGTTGAAGTCATATTGGAATACTCCAGGGGCCAATTTGGGTTGGAAGTGGTGCCCCCGCCTCCCAGGAGGCACTACTCCTAGTGGAGGCTTTATCCTATTCTGGAGTGACAGTGGGAAGGGCAGCAGGTGGGGTGACCGATACATAAAAATCCCCCTTTTCCTCTCAGTACTTGGCATGTCCCCTCTTTCTCCTCTCTCTTCCCATTCACATCCCAGGCTTCCCAATACTATTTCATGAAAACATAAGGCTTTTAAAATTTATTTATTTCTATTCTTTTTCACTTCTTTTATTGTATCCTTTTGAATTTTATTCATTTCTTTGCTTCTGTTCCTGACTCTTCATTTCACTACTTAGCCCACATCTCCATTGTCTCTCTGCTTCCCGTTTCACCACTCAGCCCCCATCCTATTAGCTCTCCACCTTCCAGATTCATGCTCAAACCCCCACAACCTACCTTGCCCACCAATGCCAACCTAGAGCAGGGATATAAGCCAGTTACATTCCTACTCACCAGCCATCTAAGTCACAAGTATGCAGGTCAGAGATGGTTTTAAGCCTTAACGTGTGACTGCTGTAACCTCATTTTAAAATAAACACCACTCCACAGCATTTACTATAGCCTAAGGGTAATGTGTAAGAACATCTGAAGTGTTGCTTTCAGCACTGGTGCCTGAAGGAAGTCTTCTGCTTCTGATTTAGTTGGTATGGGAGGTGCAAATCTACCCTGCCTTCTGTCTGATTCAAACTAATATGGATAACTGCCTCCCAAGCCTGCAGAGAAGCCTGAACATTATCTAGAAGTACAAGGAAACCTGCGGAATCTCTCTGCATGTCCAGCTGCTTAGGCAAGGATTGTGTCTGTCCAAGGTATAATGGGTCCCCTGAAATCAATATAAGTATAAGCACATTGACCCTACTTCTGCCCTTGACTAAGACCTGATTGAAAGTGAACCAATAATATTTAAGTTTGGGTTTAACACTCAAGGGCTTTAGTAGGACTTAAGCATGCCTTTAAAGTTATTCACGTGCGTTACTGAATTAGGGGTTACATGTCATTATTTCTTTCCCAAGGGCATATTGTTGTATTTCTTGGCTGTAAAAGTTGTTATTTATATTGCACTACCATTGTGCAGCAGCCTACAGACAAATGTTTCAGTCTTCATGTGAACATCTGTTTAGTCTCTTCCATTATTTTTGTACTTGATTATTGCAGTAAATTAATTGTTACAATAGATTGAAAAAAACCCCCAAACCAAAATATAAGGGGTAAGTATTATAATTGGTCTAACAATTCTACCCATTTTGAAATGGGGATTAAGGACCTGATGACTGGTGCTTCTGATTACTATGTGCACCATCAGATAAGCTATTAATACAAATAAATAAAAACAAATAAGGATCAGAGCCAATGATTTTTTTATTGTTATCTCCTTCAGCTCAGCTCACCAACCAACACTTTTCCCAGTCACTTAGCATGGTCATTGATCTCCTGTATCTGAACAATTTAACCCCTTTATCCCAGTGAAGCAATTGAGAGAGTCAGGTAAAATATGAGGCCTTACCTTTTATTCATTCTGGTCACCTGCTGACCGTGAGACCAGAACACACGTTTCTATATTAAATTTTATCCTTACCATTATTTTCAGCAAACTTTTATTAATATGCCACACTCCATTTATTTGTTAAAGAAAAATGTGGCTGTTCATACTCAGACAAAATTAAGCTGGGTGATGTGGGCCAAGGGCTGATCATTTGGATTAACTGCACTAAAGACATATCCTAAGGATATCATTACATGCTACACTTAGCATGTGCTACTTGCACTTAGGATGCTAGTGTCCAAGGATTCTAGCAGTGAAGCTTGTGCTAAGCGCCATTGTAGTGAGGCTCCCTGTACTCATTATAGGCATTGCACAATTAACTAGTTATTAATTACCTTGAGACCAGCTACATGTGCAAAGAAGGTATCACCCCCCTAAAAACTCCAAGCCAGCTATAAACTTACACCTTGAAAATGTGTTCTAGCTGGTTGCTATTGAGTTTTAATGTGCATGTGTACCAGGGTTCCCCTGCAGCTGGGGCTCCCAGTTGCAGGGGTGCACCATGCCCTGTCTTAGCACCAGCAGCTGCTGACTTTGGATCCTGACAGCATGGGGACCCTCTCTCTCCAGCCACAAGAGTTTGCTTCTTGCCAGTACAGGGGGAACTTGGAAACAGGCTCCCCCTGCACCAGAAATATGGGGCAATGGGATCTAATGCATGTTCTCGCATTCATACCTCCTGCCATTGTGCATATGTGGAATGGCAGGAGGTGTGACTATGTGTGCTGCTGCACAGTGTGGGAAGGGAGCCAAGTGCCCCATGGGAAGGGTGAAGCCCACTCCAAGTGGCCTTAACCCATAGGGGAGACTAGCTTGGTAAGGGCTAGTGATGGGTGTGAGGGCGCGGTGGCTAGGGGCGGCCGTGAGCCCCTAGCGCCGCCTACCGTCACGTTAGGGTGACGTAGCACCCTCAGAATCTCGCCCGCCATGACTTTGATGGTTAAATATATAATGTGGAGGCTGCCAGTTCCCTAATGGATGGTCTTGTTGTTCATCCCTATTCCAGATGGGGTATCTATGCGCTTCCTGCCTTAAGGGCAACGCGTGCCTCCAAGCCTCCCCCTCAGCACGCCCCAAGCCTCGCAGCTGTTCTGGGGGACGCTTGTATGGTCCCTCGCCCCTCGGGTGCCCTTGTTCTCACTCTCGGGCACCGGGGCTCTTCGCCCACCTGGCGCCTCCTTGGGTCGGGCCCCAATCTCTCGCCCGTTCCCCGCGCCCTGGGCCTGTCACGCTGGCGCCCAGCTACTTGCTGGCGCCTCCTGGGTCGGCTCGCCAGCGCCGCTCACTACCGGCGCCCCCTGGGCCGGGTTCTAGCCGGCGCCTGGCTAATCGCCGGCTCTGCCTTAAGTCTGGAGTGCTCTCGCCGCCCTAGCCTCGGCGCCCTTGGGCCGGCACGCTCTCGCCGCCCTAGCCTCGGCGCCCTTGGGCCGGCACGCTCCCTCTGCCCGGATCTCGGCTCTCTCGGCGCCCTAGTCTCAGCGCCCTCGGGCCGGCTCTCTCTCGGCGCCCTAGTCTCGGCGCCCTCGGGCCGGCTCTCTCTCGGCGCCCTAGTCTCGGCGCCCTCGGGCCGGCTCTCTCTCGGCGCCCTAGTCTCGGCGCCCTCGGGCCGGCTCTCTCTCGGCGCCCTAGTCTCGGCGCCCTCGGGCCGGCTCTCTCTCGGCGCCCTAGTCTCGGCGCCCTCGGGCCGGCTCTCTCTCGGTGCCCTAGTCTCGGCGCCCTCGGGCCGGCTCTCTCTCGGCGCCCTAGTCTCGGCGCCCTCGGGCCGGCTCACTAGGCCTGGCGCGCTAGCCTTAGCTCTATCGCCGCCCTAGCCTCGGCGCCCTTGGGCCGGCTCGCTCTCGCCGCCCTAGTCTCGGCGCCCTCGGGCCGGCTCACTAGGCCTGGCGCACTAGCCTTAGCTCTATCGCCGCCCTAGCCTCGGCGCCCTTGGGTGGCTAGCTAGGCCTGGCTATTCGGCCCCTCTCTGGGGCCTCGCCCCTCAGGGGCCTCCACCGCGCTCCCTGCGCTTTGCCCCTTTGGGCTTCCCCCTTCTGGGGCCGACACGCCACGCGCCCCGCGCCCTGTCTCCGCCCTGCTCCGGGGCTTTGTCCTCTCTAGGGCTGACTCCGCGCCCCTTGCGCCCTGTCTCTGCCCCGCTCCCGGGCCTTGCCCTCTCGGGGCTGACTCCGCGCCCCTTGCGCCCTGTCTCTGCCCCGCTCCAGGGCTTTGCCCTCTCAGGGCTGACTCCGCGCCTCTTGCGCTCTGTCGCTGCCCCGCTCCGGGACTAAACACTGCCCTTATGGGCTGGGGTCTGTAACCCCGCACACTGCGCCTCCCTGGTGCAATATAATGCCCAGCCGCACCGACACTAGTGCCCCTGGCACTGTGCCCCAACTGGGCACTGGGAACCCCCAAGCTGTTGGGGAGCTCCCCTGAGGCCTCCTCGCTCCCCTACAGCCTCACCCGGTCCTCCGGAGTAAACTGCAACTTAAACTCCAGCCCTCTGGCTGCAACATAAACAGAGGCTCCACATGCCTAACAATAACTCCAAGCCCTGCCAGGGCTCTCAGTCCTACCTGCAGTCAGGGTGATCTTGTTCCCTGCATCATCGCAGCCAGTTAGTGTGGTAAAGCAGCAACCACTAACGCAGGCCACTCAGCTCAGCTCAGCCGCAGAGCTCCTGCTCCTGCAGCAGCCAGAAGGGAACTGTGTGTCAGGCTCTGGCCTCAGCTGGTTATAAAGGCCAGGCCCTGCCCTCTTCCGGCCATGTGACCACCTGGTTGTCCTGGCAACCAGGCACCTGAGCTGCCTGGGTGATTGACAGCTCTGCCAATCACCCTCACAATCACGGAGCACCTCTGTGACTCCGTGACAATGGGCATAACTTATCAGCAGGTGCTGGATCTGTGGCAACAGAGCAGTGTGTGCTGCTTCCACTCTGTTTTAAGAATATGTGCTCCCTGAGCATAGGCAGGCATGCAGGGAGTGATGTAATAAAACCACACCTAGAGTGTCAGAGGGCCTAGGCAGCTGAGCCAGATGGAGGTAGAAGAGAGAGTTCTCCAGCCCTGGTGGACCAGATTACCTGGGATGTCAGGAGAAGGTGCTAGACACCGAAAACAGAGAACCTGGAGGGGTTCTCATCCTTGAAGGTATTGGCCAGAGAAGACTTGGATGACTGTGGGATCCCACACTGGGAAGGAGTAATGAAAAGGGACGTGTGAGTGTGAAAACCCTGCCTAGTGCTGGACAGCGGGCGTTGAGGGGCTACATTTTCTTTGAGGGTTTTTTCGTTAGTTGGAAGCCATCTCCTTCTGAAGGCCGGTTACACGGACCATCTGTGACAACACCCAGAGATGACTACTGAAGGTCATTTACCTATTCTTGCTTGGCAAAGGAGCTGATTAAGTTTTGAGTTCTATTTTCTATGAATTGACCTAAAAGTAATCTGTGCTGGGATACTGATTCTGATCCAGAAGAGAAATTATTGGGATGGACTTTTTCCACTCAGGATGATTGTCTAGGATCATGGTGGGCAGTCGTATAGCTCTAGGTTCAGTCTCAACTGTAACTCCTTTGAGCGTTTCTTTTGGGAATTATGTTGTAAGCTCCATGGCTGAGGGACTTAGCCCAAGGATATTTTGTGTCAAGAACTAACCTAAGGTATATACACAGTAGTTAAATTAGGCCTATGAGTGGTCTGGGGTAGTGGAAGCCATGTTTGGTGATACCCTGCATGAACAATCTTGCTCCATTATCTGGGCCACCAGTCCACAGACAAGAGTTGCACCAACTAGTGTCATAATGCACCATCTTGATAAGATCCAGTTGGCATGTGGATGTAGTTTAGGGGAGGAGAAGCCTCATGAAACATGCTTAAGTAGAGATTCCCTGAGGAAAAAGGTTTAATCTAACATTGGAGCCACTCTCCTAGTGCTTTGTTCCCATTGGGTCATGGCAGGAAAGTAAAGAGGGATCTCTCTTAAGGAAAACACTCCAGATACCCAGTAAGGAGTGGGGATGGAACACTAAGCTTGCATTGGGTGATCTCAATGGTCACAGCACTCTCCTCACTCTACCAACTGGGTGCAGTGTGGATCATGCATTAGATGCCATTGTGCCTTTACCTGTATGTGTAGAAGGGTCTGCAGTGAAGCATGTGCTAAGTGGCATTTTAGCAGAGTAAACTTAGGCCTTTTCCAGTTATAGGTATCTCCAGGTAATATTACCTAACATGGGTTGACCTAAAGTTGGACTTGTCCACAAAGGTATTATGACCAGAGGACTCTAGTGTGATGAGCAGGACGGACGCCAACAAATAGCATGACAAACAGCTCTTTATCTGGCTTCAACCACCCTCCCCCCAGCTTGCCAGTTCAGAGGTTTGGTGAGGTAATGAGGCTGGGAGCCTGAGAAACAGCTTTGGTTTGCTTCCACCTCCCTACTGCATTGGAACTTGAACTGTGAAGTCCTAGGGTTGAGACTGAAAATCAGGAGATTTTCATGGAATTTGGTTCAAGAGTTCAGTGCTGTTATCTATATTTAGATTTTAGTAAGCATTAAGGTGCAACTGCTCATAAAATGTTCTATGTTGTTTTGATAATTACTATGATCTAAATAAAACACATGCTAAATGTAATGTATAGCAATACTCAAGGAGGGGAGAGCAGAGGTGAAGTTGGGAGCTCAGTTCTCCAAGGTTTCAAAGGTAAAGACTTTTATTTTACGCAGTGAGAGAAAGTAGGTGGAGAGGTTTATCTGAATGGCTGCTGCTGTGAGCTGGACGGACTAAAAGATGAGAGGGATGAGATTTCAGGGAACCAGAGAGGAGGAGATAACAGCAGAATGATAACAGCTGTTGAATTGAAAACAGCTGCTGATTATATTCTATATTATACTTACAAGCAGTAATATTTAGCCCACAGAAATATTTATTTATTTTACCTGAATGTTCAAAATATGTTTACAAAGTAAAATGTATTTAATTAATTAGAATAAAAGATAGACTGGATTGTAGCCAAATTTCCTGGATAGTTAGAATAATAATTTCACTGTGTAGGAGTCAATAAAACTTTCAGTTGCTGCCCATAATTCAATAAATGATGCACTTTCCCCTGAAAAATTGAAAGACTCATTAAAAACTCCAGAACCAAATTATATTTGACTATGCAAGTTGTTGTGTAATTTATCAAGTGATAAATCTCAGTGGAAGATAAACATATTACCTTACAGAGCAAGAGAAAAAAAAGTCTGAATGTCCTTTGAACTGATGTTGTATGTTACAGCTACTGTGTATTGGAGATTTTTTTAAAATGAATTTTCATTTTTTAATATTGGACTTTACTTCTAATCCTGGAATGCAAGATTTAAAAAACAGGTGTGATGTTCATTTTTAGATTAATGGATGATGGAAATTTTCACTGGGATCTGTACAATATGGGAAATGGTTATGGAGACTTTTACTTACTGCAGGCGTGTCAACTATCCAGACTGTGGAGCTTCCTGTGGGATGGATAACATCCAGATCTGGCCAGTGTGGGTTCTCACTATGGCAGCCAAGGTGTTCATGTCACTAGTGCTCAAGTCCCATTGCTGTAGCTACCAGAGTTGCAATGTCAGTAAAGCAAGCACCCAGGGAATGAATGCCACTGAATTTAGTGATTTAGTCTCTGCTGAGGACTAAAATGTGTGGTGTTCAACACGCAGGTGGGTTATGTAGCCCACAAGGGTCGCGTCCAGACGATGGCGGATGTTTGGTTCCCTGCCACACCTTGCAGCTATTTGTCCCAGGGGAACACCTGTGCCACATGTACTTTGGAGCAAGACAAGTTACCCTGGGGTAGTAGGAGAGGCTGGGGCCAGCCCAGTGCTGATCCCAGTAGGCTTACTTAGAGTCCTGGGGGGCCTCCCAGGGCTGTGCACTGCCCGTGTGTGCTACTTGGCTTGTTCTTTCTGTGGGTTTTTTTTGATTTACCAGAGGTCGAAAAAACCTGTGGAGGAAAAAGCTGGAGCAGCACATGTCTGGACAGTGCACCCTTACAGTGCAGAGAACACGTGACTATATGGTATGTGACACTGCACATGTATTTGCAGCACCGCATACCACACAGCCACGGTCATCTAGATGCATCCAAGAAGTCCTGTGGTTTGGATCTTGTCCACCAACTCATTTGAGTTTGACACCTCTTACTGACTACACTTTTTTCTTTCACCTTGATATAGAAAGACTACTCTTTGGTTGAGGAAATAATTTAGCCACTGTAGTCATAGATTTCATAGATTTCATAGACATTAGGGCTGGAAGGGACCTCGGGAGATCATCGAGTCCAGCCCCCTGCCCAAAGGGCAGGAAGTCAGCTGGGGTCATAGGATCCCAGCAAGATAAGCATCCAATTTACTCTTGTAGGTGTTCAATGTAGGTGCTTGAACCACCTCCTCTGGCAGACTGTTCCAGACCTTGGGGGCTCGGACAGTAAAGAAATTCTTCCTTATATCCAGCCTGAAACGGTCTTGCAGGAGTTTGTGACCGTTCGACCTCGTCATCCCTTGGGGCACTCTGGTGAACAGATGTTCCCCCAGATCCTGGTGGTCACCCCTGATAAACTTATAGGTGGCCATCAGATCACCCCTCAGCCTACGCTTTTCCAGGCTAAAGAGTCCCATGGCTCTCAGCCTGTCATCGTAAGATCTGTTTTCCTGACCTCTGATCATGCGCGTGGCTCTCCTCTGGACTCTCTCAAGCTTCTCCACATCCTTTATGAATTGTGGAGCCCAAAACTGGACGCAGTACTCCAGCTGCGGCCTCACCAAGGCCGAGTATAAGGGGAGAATGACGTCCCGGGATTTGCTCGAGAAGCATCTATGGATGCACGCCAGCATTTTGGTCGCTTTACTAGCCGCAGCATCGCATTGCAGGCTCATGTTCATCTTGTGGTCAATGATGACCCCCAAGTCTTTTTCTTCTGTAGTGCTAACCAACGTAGCACTGCTGAGCCTATAAGGGTGCTGCAGGTTTTTCCTCCCAAGGTGGAGAACCTTGCATTTTTCGGTGTTAAACACCATGAGGTTCTCGTCTGCCCATTTGCTGAGCTTGTCCAGGTCAGCCTGGATCACCCGCCTCTCTTCTGGCGTGGATGCTTTGCCCCAAAGTTTGGTGTCATCGGCGAACTTGGCCAGTCCACTCCTGACTCCAATGTCCACATCGTTAATGAAGATGTTGAACAGTATGGGTCCCAGGACAGAGCCTTGAGGGACCCCACTGGTTACAGGGCACCATGATGAGTGACTGCCAGCAATCACAACCCTCTGGGTCTGACCACAAAGCCAATTTCCCAGCCAGCGGATCGTGGTGGAGCCAAGGCCACAACTGGGCAGTTTGGCCAAGAGGTGATCATGGGATACCAGATCAAAAGCTTTTTTGAAGTCAAGATATATGACATCAATCTCTTCTCCCTTGTCCAGGTGATAGGTCACCTGGTCATAGAAGGAAATGAGATTGGTCAAACAAGACCTACCCGCAACAAACCCGTGCTGGCTGTCCCTTAGAATGTTAGCCTGGGCCAGTCCCTCAAGGATGGCCTCCTTAATAAACTTTTCTAAGATCTTCCCCAGGAAAGAAGTCAGGCTAATGGGCCTGTAGTTAGCCGGATCCACTCTCCTCCCTTTCTTGAAGATCGGCACCACATTGGCCTTCTTCCAGTCTTCGGGCACTACACCAGAGCACCAGAAGTTTTCAAAGATCTGTGCCAGGGGCTGGGCTATGACGCTCGCCAGCTCCTTGAGTACCCTGGGGTGCAGGTTGTCAGGGCCAGCTGACTTGAAAGTATCCAGCTTCTCAAGGTGTTCCTTCACGAGGTCAGCATTGATGGAGGGTAGGGGATTCCCCTCACCCAGATTTCCCTGTCCCATAGCAGGCATGGGCATCCCATGTGACTGATGAAAGACTGACGCAAAGTACCTATTTAATAGGTTGGCTTTTTCCTGGGCGTCAGTTGTCAGTTGCCCCATCTGGTTTAGCAGGGGTCCAACATTGCCCTTGCTTTTCCTCTGGCTCCTCACATACCTGAAAAATTGCTTTTTGTTGTCCTTGATGCCTGAAGCTAGTTGGAGTTCAGTTGCAGCCTAGGCTTTCCTGGTTTGCTCCCTGCATGACCGGACCAGCGCGGAGTAATCCTCCTTGGAGGTGAATCCCGTCCTCCATCCTTTGTAGGCTTTCCTTTTTAGCCGTAGGAGGTCCGCTAGGTCTCTGGAGAGCCAGGGGGGCTGCTGTGCCTTCTTGCTGCCTTTCCTCTGTGTTGGAATAGATTTAGCTTGTGCACTGAGGATCGCTTCCTTGAGAAGCAACCACTCTTCTTGAACTCCCATCTCCCTGGGGTCATGGTCCCTGAGGGCCTGACCGACTAGCCTCTTGAGCTTATCAAAGTCGGTTCTTCTGAAGTCAAGGACTTCTGTGTTGCTGACTGACTTGCCAGCTTTACGGTGGATGGTGAAGGTGATCAGCTCATGGTCGCTGTCACCCAACTTCCCATCAATCTCTAGGTCGCCGATTAGGTCATCCCCTGTAGCCAGTACCAGGTCAAGCAGCGCTTTGCCTCTTGTTGGCCCATAGACTTCTTGGGTCAGGTAGAGGTCATCCATGCACGAGAGAAAGCTTTGCGCCCGCTCAGATTTAGCTGAGTGATCTTCTCACGAGATGTCCAGGTAATTGAAGTCACCCATGACAACCAAGGTCCTGGAGCAAGCGGCCTCAGTCAGTTCCCGGGCGAACTCCTGGTCAAGCTCGGGACTTTGAGTGGGAGGTCTGTATTAGACTCCCACCGTTGTGTCCCCTGTGCCACATTCCTCACGAATTTTTACCCAGAGGGTCTCTAGCTGTCCATGCTGGTCGCCAACATCAGCTTGCAGGGACATGTAGCTTTCCTTCACATAGAGAGCTACACCCCCGCCCCTTTTGTCAACACAATCCCTCCTGTATAGGGTATAGCCCTCTATACCCGTGGTCCAGTCATGTGTGGAGTGCCACCAGGTCTCCGTTATCCCAATGACATCATATTTCTTTGCACTGAGCAGGAGGACGAGCTCGTCCTGCTTGTTGCCCAGGCTCCTGGCATTAGTGTACAGGCAGGCAAGTGTGCCCTTGGGGGCTCTTGCCTTGCCCACAGATTGTGCCAGGGCTGGGGCAGGAGTGAACTCCCTTAAGTGCCCCCTTAAGTGCCTTGGTCCACTGGCTTTGCAAGGGCCGTTCAGCGGGCCAGCAGGGGCAGTAGTCCCCCCATCCCCCAGCGGGCTTAGTTTAAAGCCCGGTGGAGCAGGTCAGCCAGCCTGGCTGAGAAGAGCCTCCTCCCCAGGGGAGAGAGGTGGAGGCCATCTCTTCCCAGCAGCTCGCTGCCTGTCTCTCCAAAGAGCGGGCTATGGTCATGGAAGCCAAAGCCTTCCCGATAACACCAGCGCCGCAGTCTTTGGTTCACCGCGTGGATCCTCCTCTCCCTCCTCAGCCCATAGCCCGAGACTGGGAGGATCGAGGAAAACACCACCTGAGCTCCCAGACCCCTAAGCCCCGCTCCCAACTCCCTGTAGCGCCTCATGACCTGGCTGGGGGTGCTCCGAGCCGTGTCATTGGTGCCCACATGAATAAGGAGCATGGGGTAGTGGTCTGTGGGCTGGAGGAGCTGCGGGATCCATCCTATCCTTTGCTAATCATCTAACATCATGGTTAATCAAGTCCAAATGTGGCAGTGGCTTTTGTGGTTTTAACACCTGTCTTTCAGGAACTGGGTGAATGCCATCAACACAATATACAGACAGCAGTAAATAACCGTCTCAAGGTAATTTTTAGTTTTGAGAAACTTGGGGTGGATTCTGCAACAGGGCATCATTAGTGCAAAATGCATCTAGCCAATAAGCATTTATTGTAAGGATCATGGCAACCCAATCTTTTATAGATACTGCATTCCATGATCACAGCCAATCCAGTTACTATAATATGTTATGCTTTATGAGATAGCGAACAACAGACAAGGGGAAAAAATCTGCCTAGCTTTCAGTAGCTTCATAACCATGTATTCCAGATGAAGGGCAACATCCCGAGCTCCAGAATCTAAGTAAGGCCTATTTTAAAAGTTATTGGGCTATTTTTCAAAAAGTCCCTGTGGGATTATGGAACCAAAGTCCTAATGTGATATGTCAGGTGGACTTTTGCTCTAAGATGTTTTTGAGGGTTCTAACTCCAAGTCTTTTGGCTGTAAAGCAAAGAAAATGCTTTAAGATTAGAAAAAAAAAGATCTAAATCAACACTCTATAATGTGTTCAAGTCTGCAGACAGATTGCAGTATAATAGTGTAAATGAAGTAGGCCATTGTATAATAATTTAAAAATACTATTTGTCTGCAGATTGCTGTGTGGGGATTCACTGTGTGAAAACATGGGACTAACTTGACAGGAGACTGACTGCACGTACATACTGAATGCCCTTCATTCTCTGAAGCAACTGTATTCTGTCTTGCCTATCAACCATTACTGAGATCAATACAATATCTTTGATATCCTACCTCTGATAACTTGCTAAACTCAGCAGAACAAGGGCCCAAATTTGAAAACACAGGAGAAACATAAAGACCAGGAAAGACAGGGAATTGAAACTATAGTCTCAAAAAAGACCACCTAAGTTCTCTACCAGTCTGTAGGTAAGAGAAGTATGCCTATAGTCCTCTTCTCATTTTAAAAATCCTTCTTCTCTTATACTATGCTTTATTTCTGTTGTTAAGATTAAACTAAAAAGCCACGGGAAAAAAAGCAGAGCAGCCCATGCACAGGCAGAGCATGACACTCAGAAGTGGAGCCTGGCTACCCAGAGCCATGCTCCAGCTATCAGCCAGGCTCTGTGTGGCACAATTGCTGCTCCTAAAGCTCTGAGAGGTCCCCAGGGCCCCTGGTAAGGCCCCTGGGGCTATCCCAGTGCTGGCCTCAGTCTCCACTATCCTATTTGAAGTAACTTGCCGTGTGCCAAAGTATGCATGGCAATGGCATTCCCCAGGAACAAGCGGTGGTGGGGCAAGGTGCACCGCCACTACTTGTCCCTGGGGAACCAAACGTCCACGCTTGTCCGGATACAAGCACTGGGCACATCCACACATGCAGGCACAGACACTTGCAGCAGCTCAGATAACAGCGGCACAAATTTGTGCAGGAGATTTTTGCACCTGTGCTCAGCGCAGCGGTACAAAAAGCTGCTCTGGCAAGCAGCTCAGGGCTACTTGTCCTGAGAAGCTTCGAGGCCTGGCCAGTTGGTATCTGGGGACACTAGTCCCTTGTTCCAGCTGGACTTCTGAAACAGCCCTAACCTAGAGTGGCCCCTGCACCCTCTACCCACTGCAGCACTCTGGCAGTGGGGACTGCTGCTTGGCTGTGACCTGCTGCTATCTGTGGCAGCATCTGCTCTCTTAGACCTTTGGCTCCATGGCTGCATGCCTGCCAGACCAGGACAGGGACAAGACAGCTGCCTGGGCTGTGGTATAGGCACTGCAGGAGAGCCTCCTGCACCTCTGGGCAAGCTGCCAGTGGCCCATAGCTGCACAGTTGACCTTTGGGTGGCACTGCTGTCATGTCTTCTGCTGCTCCTGCCCCCTTTGTTTACCAGGATGAATAGCACTCATGCTGGTGCCTCTGCCCTTGCCACTCACTCCCAACCCACAGCCCCACTGAGTGCCCCTCCTTCCTGCCTGGCAGCACCTGCCTGACCCCACTAGCTTCCTCCTGGGTGCAGGTCTGTCCCAGCACCAGGACATAAGTCCAGCTGTTCCACCCACTGCTTTGTGGCTATGAGCAGTGCCAGCCCTTGCTGCTCTGCTCCCTGCACCTGTGCCCAGGCCCCAGCAATCCCCATGCCATTCCTGGGAAGCCCTTGACTGGGGCTCAGGGAATGGACTAAGTAAGCCCCTTTCCTTCCAGGCTGGCCTCCCCCTGAGCAGGCTGCTTTAGAGAGGTGGGGGGGAGGGGGGGGGGCTTTAAGCCTGGCTCTGACAGCCTCCCTTACCTGGAGCACTCCCCCACCCCTGACCCCCATCTCTCTCTCACTCACACCTCTGCTGCCACCTCCACTACTCTCTCCAGCTAATCACACACCAAGGGGTTCTTGGGAACAAGAGCCCCCCAGGCTGGGGCTGCATGTCCCAGCACTAGAAGGGGCATGGAATAAGGCTGCAGTATGGCAGTTGCCCTTGCAGTCGTGGTTCCTGCCAGTAGGTCTTGTCCCATCCTATTTGGTTGCTAGGCATGCAAGGTGTGAGATGTGTAGGGGGATGTGGGGTTTGGGGGGGGGGGTTAAGGGGTATGGGAGGGGTGGGTGTGGGGTTTTTTGAAGGCACTGGGGGGTTTGTGGGTGGGTGTAGAGTTTGTGGGGGTGAGGTTTGTGGGAGTATGGGGCTTGTTCAGGAGTTTGGGGGTGTGGGCTCTGTGGGTTGATTGTGGAAGTGTTTGTGGATGTGGGGGAACTATATGGGTGGGAGGGGGACTGTGGGTGGGGAGGACTTCTCAGGAGGGCTGGGTCACCTGCCCACCCCTTGAATGACACTCAGCCCCCCAGTAGCAGCAGCAGCAGAAGCCATCTGAGTGCTCATAGCCCACTGCTGACTGGCAGAGCCCCTCAACAGCATAGTGCAGTCTCAGCTGCCTGTGCCACATGGTGTTGTGCTGGCCTGGCCCACTAGCACATACCCTTGGTCAGAACTAGGCCGATCTTGCTGTCACCTGGATTCCTGGCACTGCATGCAGGGGCCATGCACCCTTGGTCCCATCTCGGTCTTGTCTCCGTGTGCTCCATGGAGCCGGTGGGCTCTGCCAGTAAGTAGTGGGATAAGAGCACTGGAACAGCTGCTGCAGCTTCTCCTGCTGCTGAGTGGGGAATGTGTGCTGTACAGGGAGGGGGGTGAGGGGACACACCCAAACAGTGCCCCCCCCCCCACAGTCCCTCCAGTCCCACACAGGTCACATTGCTCTGCTCGTATTTGCCCCAGCATGCTGCTTGTACATTTTGGTATCACAAATCAGAAGGTCATAGGTTGCCAATGGAGCTTGAGAGAATTTTACCTGTTTGTTTTCAGCATGGATAAAGACAGACAGTTTGGATCAAATACATGTAGATATTTATGAACATAGGTACTTTTATCACATCTTTGACTGTGTTAAATCAATGTGGACTGCCAAAGAAGTCAGTAAAGCTACACTAACTGAGTACCAGTATGCATTTAAGGATTCCCAGTGAAAACAAAGTTAAGGATCTGAAGTTTGTTTTCTCAAATTCTGGCTTGTGCTTCACATCTCAGAATTGATCTGTGTCATAAAAAAGCAAAGATTTAATCCCCCCAAATATAACTGTTCTATAATAGCATGTCTGAAAAAACAGAAGTAAATTATTGAAATTATTTGAACATTCCACATTACCTTTAGGTAGCTTTCAAGGCGATTTTGGGCTTTTCCATGTTTTCTTCCCTTGGCAAAAATAAATGGTGACTTCAGCAATGAATTTCATAAATTGGAGATAGACGTCTGAAGAACAGACAGCAGGAGAAAAATAAATTGGAAATAAATGGAATAAAGTTTGCACCAGATAAAAAAATTTCATTTTATGTGTCTTATCATTTGCATTAAAATATCTAACAAAACAAGACCAATTTGCACAGCTAAATATTCAACATCGTAGATGACCCTAAGACTGAGCTCTGAATTCCTATACCTTGAACCCAGGAGAAATTCAGGTCCAAAGACAGAATTTACTTTCTCTGACTAGGACAGTGTTTGTAATGTCTGGGAATCCTAAATTTTGGACAGAACTGAATGGAATTAGCTGGAATGAACGTAGCTGAGAACACATCCACTAAAAAGATTGTCCTCCTTGACCAATGTGACTTCAACCTGAAAAGGCTGGTCCTGAGCATGTAAACACATAATACTTCTTTTCAAAATAAAATGAGAATGGTTGGTAAGTTGTTCAGAAAATTGTTTATTGTTATATTTTCTTCTCAAAATTGGGAAAAATCCGTAATTGTATTCTCATGTAGCCCAGAGTTGTATAAACTGATATTATACTTTATCCTATCCTGTTTATCCTCCTTATATGCTGTTTTCATCTTACCTGATTAGTCATTCAGTTACAATCTGCTGTAAACATCTGGCTGCAATATTTCTTCATTGTCTGACTATCTGCTTTTGTATTCTGAATGCAAATAAAATGATATTATAAAAAAATGTGGAGCTGTAGAAAAACACTGGAATTAGATGTCTCTCAACGTTGTATAGTGATGATTTCTAGTGTGGGGTTCTCAAGTTGCGTCAGTCTTTGCTCTCATTTGAGGCGTCTTTTTTTAACCATGTTACAGGGGTGTAGGTTGTAGCCATATTGCTCAAAGGACATAAGCAGACAAAGTTCTTCAGGTGAATCTGATATCTTTTATTAGACCAACTTAAATAGTTGGAAAAAAAATTTAAGCAAGCTTTCAGGTTCAAAAACCCTTTGTTAGGCTGAGGAAGTTTCAGCAGTTGGTGTGTGCTCTTTCTGCATGGAATGAAATGTAAAGAAGCCAGAGGCTGGGCTGGTGTGCAGATAAGACAGGCAGTCAGTGAAAACGTAGAATGAGGAGTCAACGGGTGAGAGACAGGCTGGACAGGGCAGGAGTGTGGGGGGCGGGAAAACACTTCCATCAGAAATTCAACAATCATGATCCCTCCATCAGACTTTCTCTAGAATACTCTAGCACCAACATCTTTTTAGACATGATGTCCAGTATCCAGAACATTAAAATACAGACCATATTATACAAGAAACCCACAGACCAACATACATATCTGCACAGAACCAGCAATCATCCTAAACACACCAAAAAAGCTGTGATATATAGCCAAGCCCTCAGATACCACCGAATTTTCACTGAGGATAACACCCAGGATTGCCACCTCAGCAATCTTAAAAGGCTTTCACCTAACAAGGAGACTCCTCCAGAGAGAGAGATTGCACATTTCAAAGAGCCACTCAGATACCACTTGAAGAATTGCTGCAGTACAGAAGAAACCGCCACTGCAAATTACACACCGCTGGTTATGACATATCACCCCTCCCTTGAACCCATACAGAAAAACCTCAAACAATTGCAACCCATACTAGAAAGATACCCTATTCTTAAAGAGATCTTCCCAGAGCCACCCATCCTAGCCTTCAAACAAGCACCGAACCTCGCTAACCTCATCACCAGAAGCAAACTTCCCTAGGCTCAAAACACATTGAATGGGTCTAGTCCATGCCATGACAAGAAATGCAAAACTTGCCAACATATCTCCACCATCCCTGCAATTGCTACACCCCACAACAGCGCCATCAGCATTCCTGGGTCTTACAGTTACACCTCCAGAAATGTAATATATCTCATCCAATCCACCAAATGTCGTGCTGGAAAATATGTAGGAGAGACCAAACAACAACTGCACACCAGAATGAATGCACACCAGAAATCTATCCAAGACAAGAATACCCAATTATTGGTGGGGGCACATTTCTGACAAGAAAACCACTCTATATCTAGTCTCTCAGTTCTAATCCTCAAAGTGAACCTACAAAACACTTCCCAGAGATAAGCCTATGAACTTCACTACATCAACCTCCTGGATACTAAAAATTATGAACTAAATATAGACGTTGGATTCATGACACATCATAACCTGCCTGAGAGAAACTAAAAACCAACAAAGAACCACCAAGAATACCAGAGCTGAGCAGGATCTATCAATATAGATAGATAGATAGATATAGATATAGGTTGTGTGAAACAGCACCATTTCATTTCAACTTCTGTTTTGACATTTTGATAGGACAGTGTTTCATTCTGAGTTTTGTTTCAACACTTTGACGTTTTGCCCATAGGCTATAATGGGGAATAAAGAAACTGCCTATAACTGTCAGTTATTTCCTGATTTGGATGTAACTTGCAAGAATGGTAGCTCCTTCTGTGGCCATGAAGCCTTCCAAGTTTCAAGGACATAGATGCAGGGGTTTCTAGGAAACTGCACCTCAAATTCTTAAAAGCAAAACTTGTGTTACATGTGTGTGTTAAGGCACAGCACGGTGAAAACTGCAGGGATGGCAGCCCCTGCTAAGGCCACAAAGTCTGCCAAGTTTCAAGGAGATAGGTCCAGGGGTTTCTGGGAAACTGTACCTCAGGCTGCTGACAAGCAAAACTCGTGACATGAGTGACAGAAAGCAGGCAAGTTCAAACAATGCTGCCTTTTATGCTGTTTTTCCCTCCCTTTCCCAGAGACTGGGATGGAAGGGACCTCAGGGAGGGACCACAGTCACTGGCCAGCTACACAGTCAATTTGAGACCTGTCCTTCCCCACTCTTCCCCCTCCCTTTCCTTACTTTCTGCTTCCCTGCAGGCAAGCCCTGCTTGATTTTCAGCACTTTCGAAACGTTTTGACTGCCCTCATTTCATTTTGAGGCTGTTTCAA
Organism: Crocodylus siamensis; assembly: GCF_052110815.1. NCBI lineage: Eukaryota > Metazoa > Chordata > Crocodylia > Crocodylidae > Crocodylus > Crocodylus siamensis. The sequence continues at coordinate 212,426,404 of NC_143396.1, forward strand.
AGCCCTTCATTTTGTTTCAGTTTTGCTGTTTTGATCTCAAAATGAGTTGAAACAGTGTCGAAATGAAACAGCTGGCAAAGTTTATCACAGCCCTTATAGATATAGATATATATTCATTGGACTATGACAGAGTAAAACCCCAGTTGTCTGAACTGTGGAGATTACAAGCCAAAAGTGGTACTAAGAACCTGAGCAGCAGCTGTATATTCTGTTTTGATGAACTCTGTGGTAGGCAAAAATTGTGAAGTCTACCAGGATCTATTAATGACATTTATACTTTATTATAGGGCTGAATCATATAAAAAAGCTCAATCACTTGTTCTCTTTTATTGTTTAAATCAGTGAGGATTGAATGTTTGTTAAAATGTCAAGGGAAAGGGAGTCATTTACATCAGTAATGCAGTAGCTTGAAATTTCCAAGTGGGGATAAATGAAGCACTTAGTTTTGAGAAATAGATGCAAAGCTTGGATTGCTCCCAATATGTGTCAGTCTTATACCTTTTCTATTCTGAATCTTAGATGCACTGGGTCGTTGAGAAGCCTAGTGATTTTCATTCTATCAGTGTGTCTTTGAATCTTTGACCTTGAGATATGTACATTAACATCCTTAATGTTTTTGGTTTGACACCATGAATCCAAGATGCTAAGATTTTAGTACAGAGTCATGAATCCTTTCGTTTAACTGTATTTACTTGTACACCTAGTGACAACATACAAAGAGATCCAACAACAGTAACAGAATTAAATTATCACATGCTAGCCTTTCAAAGCAGATTGAGACATTTTTTATTCACTCTCTTGCAGATGACAGAAAATGAGATGTCAAAATGGTGATATCCTTTAGGTTTCTTTTTTTGCTCCGTACCTGTATGTATTAGTAATGCATTTTAAAGAGAGCAACATGTCTTTGATTTACATCTTGCAGTTATAGTGGGAATAAAAAAGTATTAGTGAGAATAGGATAAAATCAGGTAGGAGGAATGGAAATAACCTCTATGGTGTCAATGGCTTTGGGTGGAGGAGCAACCTAGAGGTGGGTACTAGTCCTGACCCCTGATGAAGGAAATGCCACGAAAAAACAGATGCCAGGGCAGGGTGGACTGAGCTATCCAGCCTTGGTTGGCAACCAATCAAGGAGCAGAGCCCTAAAAAGCAGATGGATTTAAGATCTTTTTCATACTGGCAGATCCTGCAGCCAAGCTAGCTCCAAATATACTGACTTTTGCCTTTCCTTTGGAATCAACCATCTTAGGCTGATAGCGGGGCACTGATATATGGGCAACCATATCAACCACGCAGGCCTTTGCCTACAAAACTGAATGGAGAGGACACTCCATCTTTGATACTTGTATGGGCACAGCATGGAAGGGAGCAGTCATGTGTTAGAAGCTCAACTCAATTGGCATGGAGTGCCACAGGTCACCTTCATTGGTGGGAGGAACCAATTGTGTTCCACTGATCAGCTACAACTCATCTTAAGCTTGGTAGCCCCCAGTCAGTAAGATGCTTCCCACCATGGTCTGCTTGCCTCATTTGGTATGTGGGGCTAGACCAAAAGTTGAAAAACAGATGGAAAATCAAGTACCAGGCAACAAGAAAATAAACCTTAAAACCTTCCAGTTCGGAAGTTGGATTGTCAGGACCATGTGTCCTGCTATGAATGACAATTTACTGATGATGGACAATGTCCAGAAGACTGAACTGACTGAGAACTTCAGTAACTTAACATTGACATTGCAGCCTTGCAGAAGACAAGGCCAGCCAGCTCAGGCTCCATTGGTAAGGACAACTACACCTTTTTCTGGGAAGACAGGAGTGAAGAAGATTCTCACCTACACAAGGTCAGATTTGCAGTTTGCAAGAGGTTGGTCAAAACCATTTAGATCCCTACTGGACTATCAGATCACATTATCTCACTCCAACTACAGTCAACTGACTTCAGTCAACTGGTTTTGTTAACATTATTAGCACCTATGCATCAACTGTATAAGCAAAGTTCAGATGATAAAGGTAACTTCTACAATGCTCTGCACCAAGTGAGCACTTCCCATCAAATGAGAGGCTTTGCTTCCTGGGGAACTTTAATACTTGAGTAGGTGCAGATCACAACTCTTGGCCAACCTACCTGGGATACCATGGCATCAGGAAATGAAAGAAAATGGCCAATGTCTCCTTGAACTCTGCACCTTAAATCACTTGTGTATCACTAGCACCTACTTTGAGATCAAAGAGCATCAAAAAGTATCATGGAGACACCCATTATCTAGCCACTGGCATCAGTTGCACCTCATGATCACCAGGAGGAAAGATCTTCCCAGTATATTACACATCCACACTTATCACCGTGCAGATTGTGACATAGACCACACCTTTATTGTCAGGAAAGTGAAAGTGATACCAAAGAAGCTGCATAGAGCCAAACATGAGAATCAGCCAAGAATTAACATACAAAGCACAAAAGTCCAAAGCAAGTGCCTCGACTTTCAAAGGACCTTTAAGCTAACTGGGTCCATGTACATGCCATGAGATTTGCCCTTTCAGGCACTGCAACTGTGTTTCTCTCTGCATAAGCATGATTTCTTGCCACCTTAAAAGTCTTTTTGGTGTGTAAAAGTAAAACAGCTGGGACGTAGTTTAATTTGCATCACTGCCAGTTACTTCATTGCATCTATGGACTCACTGTGGGCAAACACAAAGGCACTCAAAGACTTGTAATTACCTTCTTTTTCCACCAGGTGATGCTGCACTATTTCTGTAGTTCAATCCTTTGTCCGCTAGGTACTGCTATTGATTACTTCTGTTATTTACTTCTTTTTTTTTGGCCCTGTCTTATCCCTCCCTTGTCCTGTTCCCACAGCTCTGTGAAGGCAGGGCATGATGCAGGGGGTATCTCATCCCTGTACTGGAGAAGCAGTTAGTACTTATACAGAAAGAAAGAAATGGAGGAGCAACCCAAAACATTTCCAATGCACACTGTGGTGTACTACTCCATGGTAGTGGTTGTGCCCATACCACCACCACCAATGGTTCTACAGATGCTCCTCCCCACCCCCTACCCCCTGTGCCCAGCACGGTGTTCTAAACTGTGAAGAACAATGGCAGCAGCACCAAAATGGTAAGTTTGCAACTGAGGGATTGTGGCACCTCTTCTTAACACTTCAGTAGTTCAGAGAGTGCCTTTCCTATTTCTTATAATTGCCATTGCCATTCCAGAAACACGATGAATAGCGCAGGCAGAGGCTGCATGCCAGGACCCACCTGCCCCCCAGGTTATGCAGCATCCTGGGTGATATATAGGTAATATCAGAAATATCCCACTGACTTTGTAGCCTCTATAGTGGGGAGGTAGGAGAAGAGGGTGGTGTTTAAACTGTGGTCCAAAACCTATCCTTTTTTTCTGCCCCTGCAGAAGACTTTCAAGATCAGAAATTGAAAAGAATGAATAAATGAAAGAAGGAATGTACAACAGTACAAGAAATAGAAGAACAGAGTAAATAATAAGGAAGTAGAATAGAAATAGATATACATAGGCAGCCATAGTATCAATAGTAGTGTTTAAATAGTGTATATAGCATATAAGTTAACAGATAATGTGTAAATGATACATAGTTTATAAATAGTGCATAAGTTTAAATAGTATATGTAGTATATAAATAAACAGATAAGGAAATAGTGTAAAAATCAATAGTGTATACATGATAAATAGTGTATAAATAGTAAAGAAATAGACACAGTGGTGCAGGGAAGGAAAATCCTGACTATTTTTTTTTCTATTTTTCTACTAACTTAAGAATTTTATTTCTTTTAAATAATGATTTATTTTTCATGAGAATAAATCATGTGAATGCACCACCATTTTGATGTTGAAATAAAAATTTGGAATTCATATAGTTCCTTCTGCAAGTGGTGTGCTTTCTTTCATAGGCAGATTGGCACAACTTGGGAGTGGGTGCGAGAGGTGATGACCATGCCTTAGCATGGGGAGCTCTTGTTTGGGGGGCATTTTGGGAGTGATGGGATTACTGGAAAACAGTGGCAGGGTGGATTGGTGTAGGAGGTCCAGTATTTGTGCAATGTTTGTGTTACCCCCAATACCAATGTACAGAGATCCTAGCAAACCAGACTTCTGAGGGGGCAGTACCTTTTGGTAGCTTTGCAAGAGAGACTGCTCCCCCCTCCACACACAGACAGAGCTCCCCATCCCAAATCCCACAAGAAAAAGTGGCAATACTGTGCCAGCGGAAAGCCTAAGAGAAGGCTTAACATTTGAAAGAGGGCAATGTGCAACTTATCAGGCTATCATGAGCCTATGCTTGGGTTTTGTTTCTTGCACCACCTCCACCATACCCTGTCCCACTCCCCCCGGGGGTTCCTGGCTGGGTTGGGAGTGGGGAGCAGCTTATCCTGCTGGTTGTTCTTGCACTGCCAGCCAGGCCCCCTGTGCCCAAACCTGCATGTAGGCATGCTGGGCGGTGTGGTGGTCGCTGGGCAGGGGGTGGAGTAGGGGGCTCAGGGTCCCCATCAGGTAGCGGGGGCAGCACAGGGATCCCCAGGACCCAAGGAATCTTAATTCACCTCTACACCACCCTTCCCCTCTACTCCCCCTGCCCCAATCTGCCATGTTGCTGCTGCTCAGCTTCAGCATTTGTCTTTGTCTGCTGTTTCATGCAAGGATACAAAAGACAGGAGGCAGATCATTCCTTCTTTTACACAAAAATCCTTTCATTTTTTTTATTCATGCTTTTCTTTTTGTCATTAGTAAACACACAAGTGAGTGAAATTTGTAGAAATCCAAGCATAGAAATATTCAAAGGTCTACCTAGCCCCCCATACTGCAGGACATTTAGCAGATAGGTGACCCCAACGCCATTTGGACAGCAGTACGCCATAGTTTGTGGCAGACACCTCTGAAGGGCGGAAAAAATTAATGGAGGGTTTTTTTAATTATCAAAAGAGATGTAACTGGAGAACCATTGTAATGTTGAAATACAGTTTAGAAATTTATACAGTTCCTGAACTGGTGTCTTTTCTTTCATAGGTAGACTCGTGGGTGCTGGCCGGAAGCGGGGATGGCTGCTCACCCTACTGTCCTGAAATTATTTCTAATGTTGATTATGAAACAGGGTGGACTCCCACCCACCAGATGCTGACACTGAGTAGGTGGGCAACTCTATCGTTTATTCTACATTTACATTTGCATACTTAATAGCTTTTAGTCACAACTAGAGTATTCTTACTTTTATTCTTATTATTAATGTAATCATTCGTGTAGACAGGCCTACTTGGGCTCATTGTCCTCACAAGATACAAAATAGTACAATCATTATGCAATAGACACCCACGAAGCATGCCCAGGCCAGGAGCTGAGATCTTGGGGCAGGCACCAGGGGAAGGCAGACAGCAAGGGAGGAAGACTGAAAAAGGCAGCCACCTGAGATATTATTATTGTTATTGATTACCGTTAGGAAAAGACATTACCCGAATACCAATACTTCATGCTAATTCTCTTTTTGTACCTGCTGAACAAAATGAACAGTGCGCCCAAGAATCAGCAAATTGTCATGGGCTTATTCTTCCTACTTTCCAGCTGGTCTATGATTTTTTGCTACAACCTAATGTTCATTAAGTCCTGCAGTTCTTCCTGCGTCCAGCTGGGGCTTGAGGTCACCTGCATACTGTTGAACTTGGTTTTCTGAGACATTGGAAAATAGTTTGAGGCCACCAGCAACTGATTCATGAAAGGTCACTGGCAAATGTTGTGGGTTGGCTATATACACATACAGTGTATATATATACACATAAACAGTTTTGAAAATGCCACGTACTCAAGGTTGTGAAGGTATTACCTGTGTCTCACAACACCCAATGTGATGAAGCACCCTGTTTACTAACAAAGACATGGTGATGGGCATAAGCATAGGCCAAATAAGCCCACTGTCCATTTGGTTGCCTGGTTAATGTCCCATAATGTTGCAAAAATCAATCACACCTGTTGTGTTTATGCCTGACTTCTCCTAGTCCCACAGAATCGAGGCCAAATGAGCCAATTTGTTATTGCTGTAACTAGAGAAGCACAGACTGTACTATTTTTGCTGACCTCACAAAAGTATTCAGCTGATACTAGCTCATCTGGACATGGATTCTGAAGGCTTTGTTTGGTCCTACATTAACACGAGAGCCGTATGGCAAAATTTTATCTGTCTGATTACAGAATCAAAAGTCTTTGCAAACCTAGCCTGATGACAGTTTGATCCAAAATATCACTTCTAACTGTAAATGCTGTGCCTGACTTGACAGGGCGAGTAGTCTTTTTTTCTGGGAGGACCTTTTTTTTTAGCCAGGAGTGGAGTGTTATTTAAGGTTAGGCCTCTGTAATGAGGAGAGACACCCGACAACTATGCTCCATTTTCTGGGTACATTGTTCTTGGGTGTGGCTATCCATTGATATGGTACACACAGTTATCTTGAAGCCAGGGCACCATTGTTCACCATGGTAACACCAATACCTTCCATCAAACAAATGTCCTGTGCCCTGGGGTTACTTGTTGAAATGCAAGTAAGAGCTAAAATGCAATGGTTATCGATTGAATTCAGCTAGACAGAGCTTAAGACCAGAACCCCCACTGCTTGGTTGCAATGGTGGTGGTGAGAAGTGACCCTGCTGCGTACGTTTTATCATCCTTGCTTGCAAGAAGCCACATGGGGAGATGATGGAGGATGACCAAATGGAGATTCAGGATGAAATGCATGAGTAATGGGAAGTGGAGAAAAATGGAGTGAAGTTCTGACATGGAGAAGCTGGATGACATGGTTGAGCAGGATGAAGAGGAGCGGGAGGAGGAGGAGGTGATAGTGCTTCTAATTACTCTGCTGCTGACCTTGAAATTATTATAAGACATGCAAGTGCAGCTAAGGATGTCATTGGATATATCGATACAGTTTCTCCACATTTGCAATGAGGAGATGCCTGCACATACAGGTGCCTCATGAAAAAGGAGACTTAGATATGTGGCAGAGTGGAACAGCTGAGAGGCATGCGAAGAAGTGGAAGCTGACAGGGCTATGTGGGCAAGCCTCAGGAGCAGCAACCACATGGTCTGGGCCCACAAGAGCAGCTTGGACTGGTGGGAGTGAATCATGCTGACCACTTGGGAAGATCAGCAGTGCCTGGAGACATTCCAAATGACCAGGGGGACATTTTATCATATCGTCTCAATGCTGGGGCCACAAATTGCAAGGCAGGACACTAACATGCATCAAGCCATCCAGGGTCAAGAGGGTGGCCATGGCCATCATGAAACTGGCCACCCCATCTAGCCCCCACTACATCACAAACCAGCTGTAACTCAGAACATGTTCTGCAAGGCATTCTGAGTTACAGTGTTACCCCAAACCAAACAGAAGTTCACTGTTGGTTCTAAGTGGGAGCGAAATATAGGAGGGAGCTTGTTCTTGGGACTCCCCAGCTGGGAGCTGCACTTCTGTCTGCACCCTGGGAGTGTACAGAAGTTACATGTTTTGTGTGATGAGACCACTGAAAATGCTCTGTAGCTGTAATGCAAGAAACATTCACAGCTGGTGAGCATTTTAAACTTGTTGATTGCATGAAAATTTAACCTATATCTGATGTAATATCAGCTAGGGATGCTTTAGGACAGAGGGCCTTAGGGAACCTGTACACAGGTTTCCTGTGATGGTTAATTTTCAATGATTCTGCCCACATCCCATGTGTCTTTGTGGGCTGGGTGAGTGCTCATGTGGGTGAGTATCAGCTCAACCCTACCCCAGGAGCTGTCACAAAAAGAGGACAGTTAGGGGCAAGGAACCCACCCTGCTGCACGTGCCCCCCCCCCCAGATACCCCATGCTGAGGTCGTGAGGGGAGCTGTGCTAGGCCCTCATGGGAGGGTTCTTCCTTTCCTCCATTCAAGCATCTTGTCTGTGGCAGAGGGTGCTACACCCAGAGCTGGGGTGAGGGAGGAAAATGGAGCTCCCCTGCCTCCTGGGCTCACCCTGGCTCCCCACAAGACCCCAGAAGGGGTAGCTTGGATGGGCCCACAAGACAGAGGGGCTCTGTTTCTCTCCCCTCCCAGCTCCAGGAGCAGCAGCCTCTACTACTGTCAAGACACTTACATGGGGGATGGTGATAAGGGAACCACTTATCATGCAGGCTTAGCTCAGCTTCCCCTGAGACCCCATCAGGGTAGTTGGGGGCGGGGGAGGGCTGCATGGCAGGGGCACTCTGTCCTACCCCACCAGCGACTGCTGACAGCTGATAGCTGGTGGGGGGGTGGCTGGGGAGAGGGGAAGTTGGCAGCCTCCTGGGAGGCTGCAGGAGTGCCCCAATTTGCTGGCCTGGACCAGTGCAGGCAGGTTTCAGGTTCCCTCCACCCAACAGGCATCAGTGTCACTCTAATTCATGGCATCATAGTTAGAGTGCCTCCCTAACAGGCTGCCTAAACTTCTGTACACACCTTTAGTTTCCCACATGCAGACCTTATATTTAGAGTCATGGTTAGGTCAGTCTAAGTGCCAAACTGTACAGATGTTCTCTGAAGGTTAGATAGGTTAAAAATATTAGGTCTGATCTAACTGTAGTTCACCTGAGAGGTGTGCTAAGTTAGATAGGGCATGGTTAAGGTGATATGAATATCTGTACACATGTGAAGTGCGGGCCTGGAGCTGGGAAAGACCAGCCATGCCCCAGCCCCGGGTCTGTGTTTTTCCTACCCACCCCCCCACCACTGGGCAATTTTTAGCCGATCCCTCCCTCCATTCCCAGATGGATAACACCCCCATGGACCAGCCAACCCCCACCCCCTCAAACTCCCTGAAGACTCTGCTAACCCCCTTAATCCTGTTCCCCACCAAGGACCCTGCTAGCCCCCAATCCCCCCAGCCCCTCCCACAGGCCCTGCTAGTTCCCTAATCGTACCAATGCCCCACTGCAGACTTCATCATCTCCTGTGGACCCCACTAGCTCCCCAAACCCTCACCTGTGGACCCTACCAATCCCCACCTGCAGACCCTGCTAAGCTCCTGATTCTGTCAGCTCCCCCCCACCCGGTCCTGTTATCTGCCCCATTCCATTTGTCCCTTCTCCTATCCCAATTTACCTTAGATTGGGCTCCTAGCACCTAAGAACTGAGTTAGATCAGTTGCCCATTTGAAACTTGACCTAACCTCCCAAATTCCTAAAGTTTATTGACTGCATCCCCTCCTCTCTCAGCTCTAACTCCTCCTCTCTCTTAAAAGTATAAACATTGACTGTTTTGCTTAACTAAGTCTGTATTCTTGACAGGTTAAATATGCTTTAATATATTTCTCTATGTCATTTGGTCAATGCAGAGTTTTTCTAGACCTTCTTTTACATTTCCCTATATCTGTATCCTTCATGTACCCTCTGTAACATATCCAGATGTAAAATTTTGGGAATAAGAAATCTGTCATTTCTAAATAACAGCCCATCAATTTTTGACAGTTTTGCTATAAGTGATGATAAGGACTGGCCACATGTACCTTGCAGGCCATCCTGAATTAATGGTTTGCATTACTATTCGTAAAGTCCGATCTTGTGCCATGACATCCGTGAGTACAGAATATATTTTATCAGAAAACAAGCACATTTTTTTAACAAATTGACATGCACAATGTCTAGCTCTAGGTTTGGTTATATTTCTGTTCTGTCAAAAGCTTATTGGATACAGTATCTACCACCACGAAAGACTCTTTCTCTGGTTTATATTCTAATCTTAAATCATCTAACTGCAATTGAAAGGATAGTCTCTGTAATCTCAGAGGTGTGTCAGTGAGACCTTTTCCTGCTGTGCCAGTGGCTTGTGATCTGTTTCAGTTAATACAAGTCTCCTATGCAGGAAGACATGGAACTTTTTTACACCCACGCACCAGAGCTAAAACCTCTTTTTCAATTTGTGCATACTGGACTCATCTATACAAGACACTGACTGCATAGTACCTCGTTACTACTGCGCAGTAGTGTCACATGGCACAAAGCATGATGTAATGCTAGTGTGCAGTAGTAATGAGCTACTGTGCAGTGAGAGTCATACAGAAACTGTTTTCTAACAGTTAACTCCAATTATTGGGCAGTCATTTAGTACTTGTTTGAAATGACTGCACAGTAATGACTGTATAGTCAGCATCTCATGTAGACGTGGCCACTGACACTCAATTTTAGTTTGAGTCCTGGAATCATGCGCTCTTGGTCTCCACTGTTCCCCATATTTCTTACTGAGTGTTGCCTATTAGAGGCATCTGTAGATAGTATTATGATGTTTGTAGTCATAGAATCTAAGCAGTTGACCCTTTAATAATTACTGTTTTAGGTTCCTAAACTCCTCCTCAATATGTGCTTCCCATTTCCTTTGTTTATTTCTGAGCAGTAAAGCTTTTAGGTTGCTGCATTTTTGTGCCAGGTAAAGTCTTTTCCCACAAAGTTTACCATGACCAGAAACTTTTACGTTTTTTCCTTATCTGCTGGAGGTAGTGTATTAGCAATTGATTGTACCCTGCTGAGAACTATGCATAGGCCTTGGTGATCCAATTTTTTGCCCAAATTTTTCTCTGGTGTTAAATTTGCATTTTTGTCAGTTGAGTTTACCCTGACTGACTGCTGACTAAACTCCTTCCAGAGCTTTTGGAAGCCTCCAATCATGTACCTCCAGTGTATGTCCCCATATTAAAATATAATCTCAATATATTTTGGTACCTTGAATGCCATCACATATTTCTTGTATATATTTGTGAATCACTTCTGGTGCTGAACATAACCCAAAAGGTAATCTGCAAAAGGAGAATTTTCCATATGCATTGCTGAAATAGCAGACAACTGTCTGCTATTTTTTTCTAAGGGAATATCCCCAAACCATGCTGATGAATCTAATTTGGAGAAATATGTTGCTTGTGCCATCTCTCCAAAGACTTCTTCTCTGGTAGGAATCCAAAAATGTTCCCTTTTTGCATATTTATTATTTTTTGTTTAGGCAAAGTCAAAGAATTCCTTTATTTTTTTTTACAGCAATAAAACCTCATTAGTTTGATACTAGACAGTGCAAAGTGTTGGATACCTCAAATCTATTGTCACTCCTCAGCCAAAAGGATAGGTTTTTGTATGTAGTACAATATGGATAATTCAAAACACTTTGAAATTTGAAGCTGTTTTCTGGTTCTTTGGACCAGGAAACCCTAATTAATTAAATGCAGGGAACCAACTAAGGAGATTTCATGGCATTTAGCACAAGGAGTTCCTAACATAGACCACCAGTAACCATCTAGGAGCCTTTTGATTTTGTTTTGATCAATCTAAGTGCATAACTGTCCCACCACACCCTCAAAATCCACCCCTGATCTGGCATCCTTGATCCCATGAAACTGCTCCTAAATCTGTCAACCCCTGATTCTGCCTCCTAATCATGCATGTAGGTGAGGCTTCTGCCCTCATCTTTCCCCTGCACCCTGGCACTTGCTCTCCTGAGCCTTGGCTGCTTCATATGTTCCCAGGCCAAATTGCAGTTTTTCCAGGCTGGGACCTCTCTGCCATGGGAAACTCTGGAGACTGGGTGTGCCTGAGAAGGTGGGAACACATGGAGCAGCTGGGACTCAAGGTGCAGGGGAGTCTGCAGGGGTGGGAGGTAGTTCCAGCTCCATGCACAATAGGGTGAGGGATTGAGGGCTGGTGGTACTGGAGAGAGGTTTTGCAGGATTGGAGATGTCTGTGTGACATTTGGTGGGATTGTGGGGAGGGGGGTGTTGTAGGACAGTTCTGTAGTTAGATTGATCTAAGCCAATGTTTCCCAACCAGTGTACCATGGCACAAAAGTGTGCCATCAGAAATGAACACGCGTGCTGCAGATTTTGGCATGACAATGAGCTACAATAGGTATGAGGATGGGGAATGCCTTAACAGGCGTGCCGTGGAAAATATTTATTAATGTAAGTGTGCCTTGGGCTGGAAAATGTTGAGAAGCACTGATCTAAACAGAAGAAAAAAGAAAGATCATAGCTGCTGGTCTACATTAGGAACTCCTTGCACTACATGCCATGAAATCTCTTCTTAGTCACTCAGATAACTCCTCACTTTGTTCTCATTAGTTAGTAAGATCTGCACTTCAGTGAACTAAGTCTGTGTGCACCGATAGTCATTTGCATACATGCAAATTACCATCGGTACATTTATTTCATACCCCTTTATTTTGAAGTCCATATTTTGGGCCCCTCCATTTTGAATTAATGAGGCTTTACTGTATTATTAAAGAATGAACCCACTCTGTCACCTCCTCTACTTTCTCAATAATACCCTGAGCAATCCGTTTTTCTAGTTCTGCTTTCAGGCTTTTTTCTGGGAGCATGTATGGTAGGAGTATAGGGTTCAGACAGCTTAATCTAAGATTTTTTGTTCAGTTTCCCAGGCCCCTCAAATACATCTTGAAACTCATCTTCAGTTTTACTCTGCTTCTCAGGCATAGCACTGGCTTGTGCATTGGTGTCCAATTTAAGTCAGGGGAGTTCCATTTGTTTCCAGCATTATATTACAGTCTTCTGATGATGTATTTTATACTATTCCTACATACAGTTCCTTTTCTGCTTGCAATGTTGCAATTCACCTCACTCTAAAGTGCTTGTACATTCTGTTCCTTTCTGTGTCTGCAGTCCTCTCCTCTTCACACTTCAGCAAAATGGTCAAGTCCTTACAATTGTTGCAAGATTGTCTGAAAAGCAGGATATTGCTGTGGTCTATATTTGTTACCACAGCATGTACTGCTCTTTCTGCTACTTTTCTTAAGCTTTACCTAAATCCGTTTTTCAGACCTCCCCTTTTAATTTTTGTTTTGTCTCAGGAGCTGACAGAAGTGACTTTTGTTGTGTGACTAGCCCTGTGACAGAAGTGCATTGCTCCAAAGTGCTGTAAAAGTGCCTGATCAGTGCTTTAAAAGTGCCCGATCACCAGGGATCCTGGTTTCCTTTGTTTAAAAATTGCAAATTCTCTGATAAAAAAGTAAATTTTCTGATTAAAAATCACAATCCATTTTTTCCATGGTTAAAATGAAACACCACTGTATACATAGGTATAAGTTAAACACAATGTTTTATTGATGTATTTACAATTTTAAATCAAATTGGAAGCCTACCTGTGCTTCAATCAGTATAATAAAATAAATTATAAATACCTATTCATTTTGGCATTTGATTTTTGGGTTTTTTATAATGGAAAATCAGAACTCCCCTGCCCCCTTTGCTCACTAGGATGTGGGTCCAGTTAGGGCTGTCCCTTCCCCACTCCTATGTAGTGCTGAGCAGCCCTGAAATGCCAGCGCCCTGCCTATGCCATTGCCCCTCACTCTCCATCCACAGCCCCCCAACCCTCAAACCTGCCAGAGGGGGGCCCAGCTGCCATGGCTATGGGACCAGGGACCTGGGTCTGCACCCCTCTGTGCCCCCAGCAGCCACTGAGCCCTGGATGCCACCCACAAAAGGTGGCAGCTGCTGTGGCACAGCAGAGTGGGGAGCCCAGCTCCCCCTGCACTTCTGGAGTGGAGTCCATTGATGGGGCTGGGGAGGGGATGGGCTGCCAGCTTAAACCTCAGATTCTCTTCCCTGCTACGGTCTCCCTGGGGCCTCCACAGCCCAGCAGGTGAGACCCAGAATGGCAGAGCAGAGGGCAGGGCAGAGTGGGGCTGGTCAGGGAAGCTTGGTGCTCTCCCTTGCTATGTCAGGTCTCATAGTTTCATAGTTTGTAGGGTCGGAAGGGACCTGAGCAGATCATCTAGTCCGACCCCCTGTTCATCTAGCCTCCTCTTAAACACCCCCAGGGTAGGAGCCTGCACCACTTCTCTTGGAAGCTGGTTCCAGACCCTAGCCGCCCTGACTGTGAAGTAGTGCCTCCTGATATCTAACCTAAATCTACCCTCTGCCAGCTTGGGACCGTTATTCCTGGTCACTCCTGGCGGTGCTCGGGGGAACAGTGACTCCCCCCAATGCCTGCTGATTCCCCCTGACTAGTTTATAATAGGCCACAAGATCCCCCCTCAGCCTTCTCTTTTGGAGGCTGAACAGGTTCAGGTCCCACAGCCTGTCCTCATAGGGCCTGCCCTGTTGTCCCCTGATCATACGAGTGACCCTCCTCTGGACCCTCTCTATGCTGTCGACATCCCTCTTGAAGTGCGGCGCCCAGAATTGGACGCAGTACTCCAGCTGCAGCCTGACCAGTGCTGCATAGAGGGGGAGGATCACCTCCTTGGACCTGCTCGAGATGCATCTGTGGATGCATGCCAAGGTGCGGTTGGCCTTCCTGACTGCCTCTCCACACTGCCGGCCCGTGTTTATCTTGGAGTCAATGATGACCCCCAGATCCCTTTCCGCCTCCGTGCTGATAAGAGGGGAGTTCCCCGACCTGTAGGTATGGTGCCGGTTGTTCCTCCCGAGGTGCATCACCTTGCACTTGTCTGTGTTAAAATCCATCCTATTCTCATCCGCCCACCCTTGTAACCTGTCGAGGTCTGATTGTAGGCTGTTGCATCCTTCCAATGTACCCACGTCCCCCCACATCTTAGTGTCATCAGCAAATTTGAACAGGGTGCTTTTTACCCCCTCGTCCAAATTACTGATGAAGATGTTGAACAGTGCGGGCCCGAGGACCGAGCCCTGCAGAACCGCACTGCCCACGTCCGTCCAGGTTGAGAAGGACCCATCTACTATCACCCTCTGGGTACGGCCCTCCAGCCAGTTGGCGACCCATTTGACTGTGTGGGTGTCTACACCACAGCCCCCCAGTTTCTTAATGAGAACAGGGTGAGAGACAGTGTCAAAAGCCTTCCGGAAGTCCAGGAAGATTATATCCACTGCTACCCCTGCATCTAATGATCTGGTGATCTGATCGTAAAAGGCCACCAGGTTGGTCTGACAGGACCTTCCACTGATGAACCCATGTTGGTTGCCCCTAAGCATGCAGTCCCCAGCTGGCCCCTCCTGGATATGTGCCAGCATAATTTTCTCAAACAGCTTGCCTAGGATCGAGGTAAGACTAACCGGCCTATAGTTTCCTGGGTCCTCCTTCCTGCCTTTTTTGAAGATGGGGACCACGTTGGCCCTCTTCCAGTCCTCCGGTACCTCACCAGAGCACCACGAGTGCTCATAAAGTTGTGCCAGGGGACTTGAAATGACCCTGGCCAGTTCCTTTAGAACTCTAGGGTGGAGATCATCCGGGCCGGCTGACTTGAATACGTCCAACCCCTCCAGAAGCTCCCTAACTAAATCCTCGCTAACCCGTGGCCCAGGTGTGCCTCCCCCAGGGCCCGAGGGAGGCCCAGCAGGGAGGTGGCTGTTCTGGTCCCTACTTAGGAAGACGGAGGCAAAGAAATCATTAAACATGTTAGCTTTGCCGTCTGATGTGACGACCAAGTTATCCATGTCATCCTGCAAGGGCCCCACATTACCCGGGACCTTCTTTTTACCCCCTACATATTTAAAAAAAGACTTCTTATTGTCCTTAATCTGGGAAGCTAGTCCCAGTTCCATCTCTGCCTTGGCCTTCCTAACTGCCCCCCTACATCCCCGAGCAACTACAGAATAGTCCTCCCTGGGTCTCATGGGTCTCACTGGGCCCCAGAGGCCCCAGGGGGAGAGCATTAGGGAAGAGAGAAGCAGACAGAGAGCCCAAGCCAACAGTGAGCAGCCTGCACCCAGCTCTGCCCTGTGCACAAATCTGGGGGGAATGGGCCCCCCATGCCATCTCCAGGAGTGCATGCAGTGGTGAGAAGCCAGTCCTCCCACGCCACCCCTTGCATGATCTGCTTGTGGCCCTGTTCTACTCCATGCCTGGGCCCTTCAGCCACACATTCTGGGCCTGGGCCCCAAGTCCCATGTACTGCCCCAGTTGGGCAGCAACCCCAGCCCCAGCCCTGCCTGAGTCTCTTCCTCCCTCACTATGGGGGCCTCAATTTCCACCTCCCTTCCTTCCCCCACTGCCAGACTTACTGACAGAAGTTGCTTTCCAGGCTGCCTGGAGGCCATGTGCATGCGCTGCTGATCACCTTTCTCCCGTCCCCTCAGCCCCTTGCAGACTGGAACTCTGCCATCCTGGAAGAGGAAACCCACCCTTTCCTGTGTTTTTTCCCCTTTAAAGGAGAAAATCTGGATTTTTCTCCTTAAAATGAGAAATTCTGTGTTTCATCACATTTTTCCATGTTGGATGGAATACCCAGATCCCTGATGATCACACTTTAAAATTGCCTGATTACATTAGAATTATCTAATGAGGGTTCAGATTAAGGTGCTCTAAAGTGAGGCACCTTCATTAACTTCCATCTGCTTCTGGGTAAGATTTGAGCTAGGCTGCTTCAGCCCAGTCCTGCCCCTGGTGCTGTCTGGAAGACAGGAGGGGGGAGAAGGGAGGGGAGGGAGTTTCAGGACGGGGTTTGCCCAAACTGACTGGGGGTGGGGAGGGTGTGGGGCAGGTGGATGGGAGTTCTTCCGCCTCATACCTCCCCCCATTCCACTCACCCTTCAGCTCAGGCTGGACAAATCTTAGCCCAGAGATTCATCCCCTCCCTTCTCCCTCCTCCCATTGTGCAGACAGTGCAGGGTGAGGTAGGGGTTTGGCTTAGGGCAGAGAGGCTGCAGGTAGAGGGCTTCTCCACTGGATGTGATTGATTCTGGCCCTGGGCCCGATCTTGAGTGGAGCTTGATTCCCTCCCCCCCCCCTCCGCCCCACAACACAACAGTGAACATTTGTGTTTGTGTTTAACTTTCTGTTAAGTGCCATGAGTTACAGCAGGGAGTTACATGTTTGTCAGGGCCATCAGTTCGGTTCTGGGAGGATTTATTATTCTGTCAACAATTTCAGTATCTAGCTTTCCTTCCAAACACTCCATTCTAGTCTAGAAGATTTCTGATGCTTGCACATGCTGATTGCTTTTTCCAGCTTGAGGTCAGGATCCTTTTACAATTTTTTCCTGAGTTGCATGTCTCTGATTCCTATTGTGATCTGATCTCTAATCATGGAGTCTGAGTTCTCAAAAACTGCAGGATTGACTCAGCAGTCAAAGATCCTTTTCAAGTTCCCCAAAGGGTTATCCCTCTTTCTGTGACCTAATATGGAACTGATATCTTTCATAAGTTCTCATATTTCTGAAACTTTTTGAGCACTGCCTCATAATTAGCCTGCTTTGCTTAGCTATGTTATATGCATGCCAACCCACAAAGGCTGCTATATTCAAGAAAATATCTACCTTTTGGTCATTTCTCAGCGGCTTCACTTGCAGGTTGAATTATTTCTCAAACCTTTTCCAGTTCTCTACAACATGTCTAGTGAGTTTCATTTTGGTTGGAGCCTGTAGTTGCTTCATTCTTGTCTTTTCTTTATTTTTTCTCTTAAAGTTTACTCCATGGAATACATCACTTCTTTTTAACCACTCCTGGTACAATTTCATGTTGTGGATTAAGTCCACTGAGACCTTTATAAAAAGGGTGCTTTATTCATGTGAACACACAGACACAGAGCTATCAGACACTCTTTCTCAGCCCTGACCAACACTCTCTCTCTCTTATGAGTATACACAGTCATGATACACTGTATTCATTTTACCAATGGGTAAATTAAATCCCAGACCATGAGATTTTCCTCAAAAAGATTCACAGAACTGGAAACAGATCTTAAGGATTCTGAGACCACATCTCAATGGACAGGCATCGATTTGTTCAGGGCTTGCCTTATGATTTGTTGGGGTTAAGTTAACCAACAAAGCTAAGAAAAGACCAGCGTCTTTGACTAAAGATGCAATGGCTGAGTGAAATTAGGACAGTGTGGATTTGGCTGACTGCATCCAGGAATTTAAGACCAAGAAGTAAATGTTTTTTGTCTTTCCCCAATATCATTCTCTTTCGCCCTGCTCTCCCTCTCTACCATTTCTCTCTGTATTTGGAAGCCCAACCCATCTGTTCCTACAAGTGAAGAAAGTCAGAACTATAGTTTGATTCAACAGAAAAAAAACAGATATAGGGGACAAGATGTCGGAAGGAGTGCACAGGAGTGCTACTAAGTCCTCAGCCCTTAAAGACAGGCTGAGTAATGCTGCAGTACAGGTTACCAAGTTATTTGGCAGTATTAGAATGAGAGGATTTTTTCTCTGTCTCTTGGATACATTCCTCCAGAGTTTAGCCAATTAAATGGAGTAGTGCAACAGGGAACACTCATTGTCTTATGGGGAAGAGAGGGCCAGGTGAAGGAAAGCAGCAGCCCCACTTTAGGGCTAGAAGTTTTGTAGCTTAAGGGAGAGGGATGACTCTCTGCAGAGGGGGAAGCACTGACAGCCCATCCAGAGGGTCAGAGGTACTAGTGGCTAGAAAAAACACCAAGTGATAAATAGGGAGAACAAGTTGCTGGCTCCAGATAAAGGCAGGAACCCCTTGAAGAGGCCTGGCAAGCTCAGAGCAGGTAAGTGGCTACTGAAACAATCACAGGAAGGGAAGGCAGGGGATTGGCAGCACTTAGTCAGCTGACTTAGGGGGAGGGGTTAACTGGGATAAAAACCCTGCCTGAAGGGAGGGTGGTTAGGGGAATATTTTCAGTGTTGGAGTAGGGTTGTTCAGGAGGAGAAGTCTCTGCTGACATACCAAGTGGCAGTCCACAGAATGTAGAGGACAGCACTTTTCTGTTGTTTTGAGTCTGGAAAGACCCTTGGAAAGGAGATGTGAAGACAGGTAGAACATGGAGGACTGTTATACCTTCGATGGGCCCTGTGAACTGAGTGCACCTGGAGGTCTAAGGATGGTTCAGGTACTCCTAGGGAGTTAAACGAGTGCATGTGGTGGGCTGGGGTAGTTTATGTTGACCCAATGAGGGTCTTTTTTTCTGTCTCCTGCTTCCTCTGCTCAGGTGTTTCATAGTTTGCAGGGTCAGAAGGGACCTGAGGAGATCATCAAGTCTGACCCCTGCCATGGCAGCAAAGAGTACTGGGGTCAAACAACCCCAGCAAGGTGTTTGTTTAGCCTTGTCTTAGAGACTCCCAAGGTAGGAGCCAGCACCACTTCACTTAGTAGTTGGTTCCAGATCCTAGCCACCTTGACAGTGAAGTAGCACCTCCTGATGTCTAATCTGAATTTACCCTCTGCTAGCTTGTGACTGTTATTTCTAGTCACTCCTGGTAGCACTCGGGGGAACAGGGACTCCCCCAATGCCTGATGGTCCCCCCTGACTAGTTTGTAACAGGCCACTAGATCCCCCCTCAGCCTTCTCTTGTGGAGGCTGAACAGGTTCAGGTCCCTGAGCCTCTCCTCAGAGGTTAGTAGGACCTGGTAGACAAAGCCAGCTGTGAGAGTAGGTAGAGAGGCTGCAGAGTGCTCAGTATCTCATTAATTTTCTTCTATGTTTTTATTTTGTGTTAACCCTTTCCTAATATTTTTGTGGTGGTCTTGGAGAGATAGTTGGGTGGCTGCCTCTGCCAGGTGGAGGCCTAGGAGTGTGTTGACACCCCAGACAAAGAGAGAAGGGCATCCCCACACTACCCAGGCAGGTCGGTAGCTGGAGACGGAGGGGAGGCAAGGCAGGTTTTGCTAGATGCTTCCTAAACAACATAGTAGCTATAACATCAAGGTGTGACAAGTGGGAGAGAGAAGCCAGATTGGGGGGCTGGGGTAGGGAGATAGGTACTGCCAAGGCACCCAAAGGTGTCACAGCTACCCCTGGAGGTGTATCCTGTTACAGTGGGCACTAGGCAAAATTTGGTTATAACCATGGTATTTAGTTAAAAAATTTAATCTAAGCCAGTGGAGCATTGTATTTAAAACAAATAAACAAACAATGATAACGGAAATCAAAATGAAAGAAATATTTTTGTGTTCAAATTATTGGTTAAACCTTGTACTAGTCATTAAACATAATTTGTTAACTAGTAAGTATCCTAATTAGCCTTCCTACTTGAGTGCAATCTGTGGGAAACTGGAGACAACACACAAAACTACATGAATCTATTCTGTGTCTTAGGACATAGCATCTGTCCAAAAAAGGGGATATTTATGCTGCCATATGAACATATAATACATTGTGAGGGATGGTGGTACATTGAAAATAACAGGATTGGCCTTCCTTAAGTATGGGCTTATTGTTTACAGCTAAGCCACATGAGCTCCTAGGGGAAAAACTGGCTTTAGATTTGTCCCAAGTCAGACTGTCCTGGGTTTTGACACATAAAAAAGGTTCAGGGGCAGTTTTTACATGCACAGATTAAAGAGCAGTTAGCCCCAACTGTCCTGGGGGGAAAAAAGTGTTATCTTGGGGTACAGATAAAAATACAGTTCCCTGATGTAATTGAGAATGCTTTACAGGAAGCGTTCTGAGTTACAACGATCCCCTGGATCAAACAGAAGTTCACTGTTGGTTCCAGGGGGAAGGGGAATCTAGCTGCTGGCTGCAAGCCTTTAGTTGGTTTCCCCTAGCAATGGCCCCTCCTCCCTCCCAGTCTATCCCTGTTATCAGAATGGCAGGGGGGAAGTGGAGCAGAGGGAGCTTATGCTAGGGGTTCCCCAGCTAGGCCTGTAGGGTGTGGTGAGTGAACTGGAGCCTCCTTCCACCACCTCAAGAAGGCTTCAACATGCCTGTCACATCCTCCAATGGGGACTGAAAAAACTCTAGACCAAACTTCCTCAGCTCTCTTCCCCATCTCTCCACCCCACCCTCTGAAAAGAGCTTGGAGACTGGCAGGCAGGCAGACACATGTTACAGAAGACTCTATGTTTTGAAATGTCTTCATATGAACCTTCATGAGGGTTAAGATTTTCACCCAAATGGCCATTTTTGAAGTGGTCTGCAGCCATACACTTGTGTCTGGTCATGGCTATAGTCTTTTTTCTGTGGCCAGATTGGGTAAAAAAAATGTCATTTCTGTCTGTGCCCTTGGTTCTTTGCAGGTACCTCACTGGTATTTAAAGTGGGGCAATGTGCTTGTATGTCTGTAGGATCTCAGAATAAAAGGAATTGTCCTGGGAGAAATCTAACATCTGTGTTTAGCCTTAGAAGTACAATGAAAACCACTGTGAAATCAAGACTAAAAGTATCTGAAATTATAACAGCCTCAGCCATTTGATCTGAGACAAAGGGGTTTTGTTTTAAGTTGCAAGATAAAACAAAGAAGGCAGAAGGGACAAAACACAGGGAAGAGAAAAGGCTGGTGGTAGAAACCACAGACAGTCAAATCTTGAAGTTCTCAGTCAAAAGTCCCACTGCAATCGGTCAGCCTGATTCTCCATTGCACCGCATACACCTCATGTAGTCATTTACACTAGTGCAAAGTGAACACAACAATGACGAAAATGTGATCAGTCAGATGAGTAATCACTTTGCAATCACTTTGTGCTTAGGTAACTGATTATACATAAATAAGGCAACTGACAGCCTTGTCTAATGGACAATTTAGACCAGAACACTGACAGTAATTCACCCCCCTCTCAAAATACTGAACTGCCAAATTCTTAGGAGCCCTGAATTACAATTGAAGAGGATGAAATCAACAGATCTAATAATAGAAGATTTAAACTATGTGAACAGATTTAATCTTCTCATTCCAGTCTCTCAAAGCATCCAAATCACAAAATCTTTCACTGCTTTCAGAATTAACTGACTCTCTTGGCAGTTGGAGTCCAGAAGCCAAAGAAAACTGAACTTATCCCTGCAAATAATCCCTTTGGGTCATGGCTAAGGTATGTTTGACCTAGTAAAATGCGTGCTGCTTCTGATGATTGCCTCTCTTCTCCTAACTGATTATTATTACTTTATCCTTAAAGAACAACTTTATTTTCTCAGCTCCATAATTTGCTTCTATATTTTTTACCGCTGCACACAACTGACATGGAGATCAAACATTTATGAACATTACATTCATTTTGAAAATCAAGTCTGAATGCCTTTCTTTAAGATGCACTTTAATTTAGTGGTATGTAACCTCTGGCCTGCAGACCCAGTGTGGATTATGGGTCTGTGTCATCTGGTACAGAATTTTGGTGGTGCGGATGTGGTGA